>NW_026691166.1:0-300000 GCF_020826845.1 Diceros bicornis minor
AGGGCTCTATCCTCTGGAACTCGTCCCCTTGGAAGGGGCTGGCCCAGGTGCCAGGTTCGGCTGGTCGGCCAGCCTCCTTTGGAGAAAGCAGGCAAGCCGAGCCAGGCTTGCAGTGGCCCTGGCGTGACACCTGCCACCTCAGGCAGAGGGCCTCCCGCGTGCCCTCCATGGCGGATTTCTCCCCGGAGCCGAGGCCTGGGCACTAGGAAGGCCGGGCCTCCCCGACTTCCGGGAGGAGGGGCTAGCCCAGTTACGCCCTGGCCCCAAACCCTCTGGTGCCATCTGCCTGTCTCGGCACTTCTGACTCCACAGAGCCTTTCCTACACCTGGGCTGCCTGCCGTGGCAAAGTGCAGGCGTGGGGTGAGGCCATGGCTTTGTCTTTCCAGGAAGAAATGAGCCCCTGGCCGAAGCAGCAGGCCCAGGCAGAGCCTTGAGCTTGAAGCCCAGTAGGTCTGTGGCCCTCAGGGCCAGAGCAATGCTTTCAAGGCAGGGAAGCGGCCTGCAAGCTGAGTGGGAGTGGGGGAGGGGAGGGAGACAGCTGAAGCCGAGTCCAGAAGGGCGGCAAAGGAACAGCTGCAGCTGGGTCAGAGCCTGGAGGGAGGGCGGGGCATTCACTGAGGACCCCCGAGGTCAGCCCTAGGCCCTGGCGGTCGCGCAGGCGCCCTTGGCCTGTGCGGTGGGTGGGGGGTTGAAGCCAAGCCCGCAGGGCTCCCGGAGCGGCCAGAGAAAGAAGGGCCCTTGGAGAGGTAGGCGAGGTGGGTAGGGGGAGCCACCTTACTCTCCTCAGCTCCCTGAGGGAGAGAGAGAGAGACAGAGACAGAGAGAGAGATCCATGACCTCTGAGTCTCTGCCTCTACCGCTGGCTGGTGCCAACTCACGCGCCATCCCACTTCCAGCCATCACCCCCACGCCTGCCCCGGAGCCAGCCCCACCACAGAGAGGCCGCTTCCTGCTCCCCTCTGTGCCTTCCCTTCCCGACCTGACTCCAGTGCAGGGGATAAGCTTCAGACAAGTCTTTCCATGTCCCTCTGCATGACAATAGACTTCCTCCCCTCTCCCATTCCACAGGCCCACCCGGGACATCCACCTTGGTCATTAGCTCAGGAGAGGATGCAAGATGAGAATCTCTGCTATTGTGTGGGGAGACTCAGTTTCCCGGGTTTCCCCCATGGACACATGTTCTTCAGCTGGGTCTGATTTTCTCCAGACAAGCTGTCTTGGGAAGGATTTGGCCAGCCCTAAAAACCTGAAGGGAAAGGGCGGAGGGGGGTTCTCTCTCTGCCCCCGACAGCCCCGAGCTGGGTCGCTCCCTCAGACCTGGCCAGGGGCAGCCCATCCCCCGGCGCCCTTCCCCGGGGCATCCAAGGGCAGGCTCGGCGCCAGCCCCACCACGCTCGCCACTGCCCGACCATCGTCCTCCCTCGGGGGGCCTGGGCAGGACAGGGACCCGGCTGTGGGAGGCCTCCAGATCTCAGGCCAGGCACACCGTTTACCAGGCTGCTTCCTCCTCTGACGGGGGCCCAGCACACGCCCCAGGAGACTTGGCAGCCGCCCCCAGGGCTCTATCCTCTGGAACTCGTCCCCTTGGAAGGGGCTGGCCCAGGTGCCAGGTTCGGCTGGTCGGCCAGCCTCCTTTGGAGAAAGCAGGCAAGCCGAGCCAGGCTTGCAGTGGCCCTGGCGTGACACCTGCCACCTCAGGCAGAGGGCCTCCCGCGTGCCCTCCATGGCGGATTTCTCCCCGGAGCCGTGGCCTGGGCACTAGGAAGGCCGGGCCTCCCCGACTTCCGGGAGCAGGGGCTAGCCCAGTTACGCCCTGACCCCCAAACCCTCTGGTGCCATCTGCCTGTCTCGGCACTTCTGACTCCACAGAGCCTTTCCTACACCTGGGCTGCCTGCCGTGGCAAAGTGCAGGCGTGGGGTGAGGCCATGGCTTTGTCTTTCCAGGAAGAAATGAGCCCCTGGCCGAAGCAGCAGGCCCAGGCAGAGCCTTGAGCTTGAAGCCCAGTAGGTCTGTGGCCCTCAGGGCCAGAGCAATGTTTTCAAGGCAGGGAAGCGGCCTGCAAGCTGAGTGGGAGTGGGGGAGGGGAGGGAGACAGCTGAAGCCGAGTCCAGAAGGGCGGCAAAGGAACAGCTGCAGCTGGGTCAGAGCCTGGAGGGAGGGCGGGGCATTCACTGAGGACCCCCGAGGTCAGCCCTAGGCCCTGGCGGTCGCGCAGGCGCCCTTGGCCTGTGTGGTGGGTTGGGGGTTGAAGCCAAGCCCGCAGGGCTCCTGGAGCGGCCAGAGAAAGAAGGGCCCTTGGAGAGGTAGGCGAGGTGGGTAGGGGGAGCCACCTTACTCTCCTCAGCTCCCTGAGGGAGAGAGAGAGAGACAGAGACAGAGAGAGAGATCCATGACCTCTGAGTCTCTGCCTCTACCGCTGGCTGGTGCCAACTCACGCGCCATCCCACTTCCAGCCATCACCCCCACGCCTGCCCCGGAGCCAGCCCCACCACAGAGAGGCCGCTTCCTGCTCCCCTCTGTGCCTTCCCTTCCCGACCTGACTCCAGTGCAGGGGATAAGCTTCAGACAAGTCTTTCCATGTCCCTCTGCATGACAATAGACTTCCTCCCCTCTCCCATTCCACAGGCCCACCCGGGACATCCACCTTGGTCATTAGCTCAGGAGAGGATGCAAGATGAGAATCTCTGCTATTGTGTGGGGAGACTCAGTTTCCCGGGTTTCCCCCATGGACACATGTTCTTCAGCTGGGTCTGATTTTCTCCAGACAAGCTGTCTTGGGAAGGATTTGGCCAGCCCTAAGAACCTGAAGGGAAAGGGCGGAGGGGGGTTCTCTCTCTGCCCCCGACAGCCCCGAGCTGGGTCGCTCCCTCAGACCTGGCCAGGGGCAGCCCATCCCCCGGCGCCCTTCCCCGGGGCATCCAAGGGCAGGCTCGGCGCCAGCCCCACCACGCTCGCCACTGCCCGACCATCGTCCTCCCTCGGGGGGCCTGGGCAGGACAGGGACCCGGCTGTGGGAGGCCTCCAGATCTCAGGCCTGGCACACCGTTTACCAGGCTGCTTCCTCCTCTGACGGGGGCCCAGCACACGCCCCAGGAGACTTGGCAGCCGCCCCCAGGGCTCTATCCTCTGGAACTCGTCCCCTTGGAAGGGGCTGGCCCAGGTGCCAGGTTCGGCTGGTCGGCCAGCCTCCTTTGGAGAAAGCAGGCAAGCCGAGCCAGGCTTGCAGTGGCCCTGGCGTGACACCTGCCACCTCAGGCAGAGGGCCTCCCGCGTGCCCTCCATGGCGGATTTCTCCCCGGAGCCGTGGCCTGGGCACTAGGAAGGCCGGGCCTCCCCGACTTCCGGGAGGAGGGGCTAGCCCAGTTACGCCCTGGCCCCCAAACCCTCTGGTGCCATCTGCCTGTCTCGGCACTTCTGACTCCACAGAGCCTTTCCTACACCTGGGCTTCCTGCCGTGGCAAAGTGCAGGCGTGGGTTGAGGCCCTGGCTTTGTCTTTCCAGGAAGAAATGAGCCCCTGGCCGAAGCAGCAGGCCCAGGCAGAGCCTTGAGCTTGAAGCCCAGTAGGTCTGTGGCCCTCAGGGCCAGAGCAATGCTTTCAAGGCAGGGAAGCGGCCTGCAAGCTGAGTGGGAGTGGGGGAGGGGAGGGAGACAGCTGAAGCCGAGTCCAGAAGGGCGGCAAAGGAACAGCTGCAGCTGGGTCAGAGCCTGGAGGGAGGGCGGGGCATTCACTGAGGACCCCCGAGGTCAGCCCTAGGCCCTGGCGGTCGCGCAGGCGCCCTTGGCCTGTGCGGTGGGTGGGGGGTTGAAGCCAAGCCCGCAGGGCTCCCGGAGCGGCCAGAGAAAGAAGGGCCCTTGGAGAGGTAGGCGAGGTGGGTAGGGGGAGCCACCTTACTCTCCTCAGCTCCCTGAGGGAGAGAGAGAGAGACAGAGACAGAGAGAGAGATCCATGACCTCTGAGTCTCTGCCTCTACCGCTGGCTGGTGCCAACTCACGCGCCATCCCACTTCCAGCCATCACCCCCACGCCTGCCCCGGAGCCAGCCCCACCACAGAGAGGCCGCTTCCTGCTCCCCTCTGTGCCTTCCCTTCCCGACCTGACTCCAGTGCAGGGGATAAGCTTCAGACAAGTCTTTCCATGTCCCTCTGCATGACAATAGACTTCCTCCCCTCTCCCATTCCACAGGCCCACCCGGGACATCCACCTTGGTCATTAGCTCAGGAGAGGATGCAAGATGAGAATCTCTGCTATTGTGTGGGGAGACTCAGTTTCCCGGGTTTCCCCCATGGACACATGTTCTTCAGCTGGGTCTGATTTTCTCCAGACAAGCTGTCTTGGGAAGGATTTGGCCAGCCCTAAGAACCTGAAGGGAAAGGGCGGAGGGGGGGTTCTCTCTCTGCCCCCGACAGCCCCGAGCTGGGTCGCTCCCTCAGACCTGGCCAGGGGCAGCCCATCCCCCGGCGCCCTTCCCCGGGGCGTCCAAGGGCAGGCTCGGCGCCAGCCCCACCACGTTCGCCACTGCCCGACCATCGTCCTCCCTCGGGGGGCCTGGGCAGGACAGGGACCCGGCTGTGGGAGGCCTCCAGATCTCAGGCCTGGCACACCGTTTACCAGGCTGCTTCCTCCTCTGACGGGGGCCCAGCACACGCCCCAGGAGACTTGGCAGCCGCCCCCAGGGCTCTATCCTCTGGAACTCGTCCCCTTGGAAGGGGCTGGCCCAGGTGCCAGGTTCGGCTGTTCGGCCAGCCTCCTTTGGAGAAAGCAGGCAAGCCGAGCCAGGCTTGCAGTGGCCCTGGCGTGACACCTGCCACCTCAGGCAGAGGGCCTCCCGCGTGCCCTCCATGGCGGATTTCTCCCCGGAGCCGAGGCCTGGGCACTAGGAAGGCCGGGCCTCCCCGACTTCCGGGAGGAGGGGCTAGCCCAGTTACGCCCTGGCCCCCAAACCCTCTGGTGCCATCTGCCTGTCTCGGCACTTCTGACTCCACAGAGCCTTTCCTACACCTGGGCTGCCTGCCGTGGCAAAGTGCAGGCGTGGGGTGAGGCCATGGCTTTGTCTTTCCAGGAAGAAATGAGCCCCTGGCCGAAGCAGCAGGCCCAGGCAGAGCCTTGAGCTTGAAGCCCAGTAGGTCTGTGGCCCTCAGGGCCACAGCAATGCTTTCAAGGCAGGGAAGCGGCCTGCAAGCTGAGTGGGAGTGTGGGAGGGGAGGGAGACAGCTGAAGCCGAGTCCAGAAGGGCGGCAAAGGAACAGCTGCAGCTGTGTCAGAGCCTGGAGGGAGGGCGGGGCATTCACTGAGGACCCCCGAGGTCAGCCCTAGGCCCTGGCGGTCGCGCAGGCGCCCTTGGCCTGTGCGGTGGGTGGGGGGTTGAAGCCAAGCCCGCAGGGCTCCCGGAGCGGCCAGAGAAAGAAGGGCCCTTGGAGAGGTAGGCGAGGTGGGTAGGGGGAGCCACCTTACTCTCCTCAGCTCCCTGAGGGAGAGAGAGAGAGACAGAGACAGAGAGAGAGATCCATGACCTCTGAGTCTCTGCCTCTACCGCTGGCTGGTGCCAACTCACGCGCCATCCCACTTCCAGCCATCACCCCCACGCCTGCCCCGGAGCCAGCCCCACCACAGAGAGGCCGCTTCCTGCTCCCCTCTGTGCCTTCCCTTCCCGACCTGACTCCAGTGCAGGGGATAAGCTTCAGACAAGTCTTTCCATGTCCCTCTGCATGACAATAGACTTCCTCCCCTCTCCCATTCCACAGGCCCACCCGGGACATCCACCTTGGTCATTAGCTCAGGAGAGGATGCAAGATGAGAATCTCTGCTATTGTGTGGGGAGACTCAGTTTCCCGGGTTTCCCCCATGGACACATGTTCTTCAGCTGGGTCTGATTTTCTCCAGACAAGCTGTCTTGGGAAGGATTTGGCCAGCCCTAAGAACCTGAAGGGAAAGGGCGGAGGGGGGTTCTCTCTCTGCCCCCGACAGCCCCGAGCTGGGTCGCTCCCTCAGACCTGGCCAGGGGCAGCCCATCCCCCGGCGCCCTTCCCCGGGGCATCCAAGGGCAGGCTCGGCGCCAGCCCCACCACGCTCGCCACTGCCCGACCATCGTCCTCCCTCGGGGGGCCTGGGCAGGACAGGGACCCGGCTGTGGGAGGCCTCCAGATCTCAGGCCTGGCACACCGTTTACCAGGCTGCTTCCTCCTCTGACGGGGGCCCAGCACACGCCCCAGGAGACTTGGCAGCCGCCCCCAGGGCTCTATCCTCTGGAACTCGTCCCCTTGGAAGGGGCTGGCCCAGGTGCCAGGTTCGGCTGTTCGGCCAGCCTCCTTTGGAGAAAGCAGGCAAGCCGAGCCAGGCTTGCAGTGGCCCTGGCGTGACACCTGCCACCTCAGGCAGAGGGCCTCCCGCGTGCCCTCCATGGCGGATTTCTCCCCGGAGCCGAGGCCTGGGCACTAGGAAGGCCGGGCCTCCCCGACTTCCGGGAGGAGGGGCTAGCCCAGTTACGCCCTGGCCCCCAAACCCTCTGGTGCCATCTGCCTGTCTCGGCACTTCTGACTCCACAGAGCCTTTCCTACACCTGGGCTGCCTGCCGTGGCAAAGTGCAGGCGTGGGGTGAGGCCATGGCTTTGTCTTTCCAGGAAGAAATGAGCCCCTGGCCGAAGCAGCAGGCCCAGGCAGAGCCTTGAGCTTGAAGCCCAGTAGGTCTGTGGCCCTCAGGGCCAGAGCAATGCTTTCAAGGCAGGGAAGCGGCCTGCAAGCTGAGTGGGAGTGGGGGAGGGGAGGGAGACAGCTGAAGCCCAGTCCAGAAGGGCGGCAAAGGAACAGCTGCAGCTGGGTCAGAGCCTGGAGGGAGGGCGGGGCATTCACTGAGGACCCCCGAGGTCAGCCCTAGGCCCTGGCGGTCGCGCAGGCGCCCTTGGCCTGTGCGGTGGGTGGGGGGTTGAAGCCAAGCCCGCAGGGCTCCCGGAGCGGCCAGAGAAAGAAGGGCCCTTGGAGAGGTAGGCGAGGTGGGTAGGGGGAGCCACCTTACTCTCCTCAGCTCCCTGAGGGAGAGAGAGAGAGACAGAGACAGAGAGAGAGATCCATGACCTCTGAGTCTCTGCCTCTACCGCTGGCTGGTGCCAACTCACGCGCCATCCCACTTCCAGCCATCACCCCCACGCCTGCCCCGGAGCCAGCCCCACCACAGAGAGGCCGCTTCCTGCTCCCCTCTGTGCCTTCCCTTCCCGACCTGACTCCAGTGCAGGGGATAAGCTTCAGACAAGTCTTTCCATGTCCCTCTGCATGACAATAGACTTCCTCCCCTCTCCCATTCCACAGGCCCACCCGGGACATCCACCTTGGTCATTAGCTCAGGAGAGGATGCAAGATGAGGATCTCTGCTATTGTGTGGGGAGACTCAGTTTCCCGGGTTTCCCCCATGGACACATGTTCTTCAGCTGGGTCTGATTTTCTCCAGACAAGCTGTCTTGGGAAGGATTTGGCCAGCCCTAAGAACCTGAAGGGAAAGGGCGGAGGGGGGTTCTCTCTCTGCCCCCGACAGCCCCGAGCTGGGTCGCTCCCTCAGACCTGGCCAGGGGCAGCCCATCCCCCGGCGCCCTTCCCCGGGGCATCCAAGGGCAGGCTCGGCGCCAGCCCCACCACGCTCGCCACTGCCCGACCATCGTCCTCCCTCGGGGGGCCTGGGCAGGACAGGGACCCGGCTGTGGGAGGCCTCCAGATCTCAGGCCTGGCACACCGTTTACCAGGCTGCTTCCTCCTCTGACGGGGGCCCAGCACACGCCCCAGGAGACTTGGCAGCCGCCCCCAGGGCTCTATCCTCTGGAACTCGTCCCCTTGGAAGGGGCTGGCCCAGGTGCCAGGTTCGGCTGGTCGGCCAGCCTCCTTTGGAGAAAGCAGGCAAGCCGAGCCAGGCTTGCAGTGGCCCTGGCGTGACACCTGCCACCTCAGGCAGAGGGCCTCCCGCGTGCCCTCCATGGCGGATTTCTCCCCGGAGCCGTGGCCTGGGCACTAGGAAGGCCGGGCCTCCCCGACTTCCGGGAGGAGGGGCTAGCCCAGTTACGCCCTGGCCCCCAAACCCTCTGGTGCCATCTGCCTGTCTCGGCACTTCTGACTCCACAGAGCCTTTCCTACACCTGGGCTGCCTGCCGTGGCAAAGTGCAGGCGTGGGGTGAGGCCATGGCTTTGTCTTTCCAGGAAGAAATGAGCCCCTGGCCGAAGCAGCAGGCCCAGGCAGAGCCTTGAGCTTGAAGCCCAGTAGGTCTGTGGCCCTCAGGGCCACAGCAATGCTTTCAAGGCAGGGAAGCGGCCTGCAAGCTGAGTGGGAGTGGGGGAGGGGAGGGAGACAGCTGAAGCCCAGTCCAGAAGGGCGGCAAAGGAACAGCTGCAGCTGGGTCAGAGCCTGGAGGGAGGGCGGGGCATTCACTGAGGACCCCCGAGGTCAGCCCTAGGCCCTGGCGGTCGCGCAGGCGCCCTTGGCTGTGCGGTGGGTGGGGGGTTGAAGCCAAGCCCGCAGGGCTCCCGGAGTGGCCAGAGAAAGAAGGGCCCTTGGAGAGGTAGGCGAGGTGGGTAGGGGGAGCCACCTTACTCTCCTCAGCTCCCTGAGGGAGAGAGAGAGAGACAGAGACAGAGAGAGAGATCCATGACCTCTGAGTCTCTGCCTCTACCGCTGGCTGGTGCCAACTCACGCGCCATCCCACTTCCAGCCATCACCCCCACGCCTGCCCCGGAGCCAGCCCCACCACAGAGAGGCCGCTTCCTGCTCCCCTCTGTGCCTTCCCTTCCCGACCTGACTCCAGTGCAGGGGATAAGCTTCAGACAAGTCTTTCCATGTCCCTCTGCATGACAATAGACTTCCTCCCCTCTCCCATTCCACAGGCCCACCCGGGACATCCACTTTGGTCATTAGCTCAGGAGAGGATGCAAGATGAGAATCTCTGCTATTGTGTGGGGAGACTCAGTTTCCCGGGTTTCCCCCATGGACACATGTTCTTCAGCTGGGTCTGATTTTCTCCAGACAAGCTGTCTTGGGAAGGATTTGGCCAGCCCTAAGAACCTGAAGGGAAAGGGCGGAGGGGGGTTCTCTCTCTGCCCCCGACAGCCCCGAGCTGGGTCGCTCCCTCAGACCTGGCCAGGGGCAGCCCATCCCCCGGCGCCCTTCCCCGGGGCATCCAAGGGCAGGCTCGGCGCCAGCCCCACCACGCTCGCCACTGCCCGACCATCGTCCTCCCTCGGGGGGCCTGGGCAGGACAGGGACCCGGCTGTGGGAGGCCTCCAGATCTCAGGCCTGGCACACCGTTTACCAGGCTGCTTCCTCCTCTGACGGGGGCCCAGCACACGCCCCAGGAGACTTGGCAGCCGCCCCCAGGGCTCTATCCTCTGGAACTCGTCCCCTTGGAAGGGGCTGGCCCAGGTGCCAGGTTCGGCTGGTCGGCCAGCCTCCTTTGGAGAAAGCAGGCAAGCCGAGCCAGGCTTGCAGTGGCCCTGGCGTGACACCTGCCACCTCAGGCAGAGGGCCTCCCGCGTGCCCTCCATGGCGGATTTCTCCCCGGAGCCGTGGCCTGGGCACTAGGAAGGCCGGGCCTCCCCGACTTCCGGGAGGAGGGGCTAGCCCAGTTACGCCCTGGCCCCCAAACCCTCTGGTGCCATCTGCCTGTCTCGGCACTTCTGACTCCACAGAGCCTTTCCTACACCTGGGCTGCCTGCCGTGGCAAAGTGCAGGCGTGGGGTGAGGCCATGGCTTTGTCTTTCCAGGAAGAAATGAGCCCCTGGCCGAAGCAGCAGGCCCAGGCAGAGCCTTGAGCTTGAAGCCCAGTAGGTCTGTGGCCCTCAGGGCCACAGCAATGCTTTCAAGGCAGGGAAGCGGCCTGCAAGCTGAGTGGGAGTGGGGGAGGGGAGGGAGACAGCTGAAGCCCAGTCCAGAAGGGCGGCAAAGGAACAGCTGCAGCTGGGTCAGAGCCTGGAGGGAGGGCGGGGCATTCACTGAGGACCCCCGAGGTCAGCCCTAGGCCCTGGCGGTCGCGCAGGCGCCCTTGGCCTGTGCGGTGGGTGGGGGGTTGAAGCCAAGCCCGCAGGGCTCCCGGAGCGGCCAGAGAAAGAAGGGCCCTTGGAGAGGTAGGCGAGGTGGGTAGGGGGAGCCACCTTACTCTCCTCAGCTCCCTGAGGGAGAGAGAGAGAGACAGAGACAGAGAGAGAGATCCATGACCTCTGAGTCTCTGCCTCTACCGCTGGCTGGTGCCAACTCACGCGCCATCCCACTTCCAGCCATCACCCCCACGCCTGCCCCGGAGCCAGCCCCACCACAGAGAGGCCGCTTCCTGCTCCCCTCTGTGCCTTCCCTTCCCGACCTGACTCCAGTGCAGGGGATAAGCTTCAGACAAGTCTTTCCATGTCCCTCTGCATGACAATAGACTTCCTCCCCTCTCCCATTCCACAGGCCCACCCGGGACATCCACCTTGGTCATTAGCTCAGGAGAGGATGCAAGATGAGAATCTCTGCTATTGTGTGGGGAGACTCAGTTTCCCGGGTTTCCCCCATGGACACATGTTCTTCAGCTGGGTCTGATTTTCTCCAGACAAGCTGTCTTGGGAAGGATTTGGCCAGCCCTAAGAACCTGAAGGGAAAGGGCGGAGGGGGGTTCTCTCTCTGCCCCCGACAGCCCCGAGCTGGGTCGCTCCCTCAGACCTGGCCAGGGGCAGCCCATCCCCCGGCGCCCTTCCCCGGGGCATCCAAGGGCAGGCTCGGCGCCAGCCCCACCACGCTCGCCACTGCCCGACCATCGTCCTCCCTCGGGGGGCCTGGGCAGGACAGGGACCCGGCTGTGGGAGGCCTCCAGATCTCAGGCCTGGCACACCGTTTACCAGGCTGCTTCCTCCTCTGACGGGGGCCCAGCACACGCCCCAGGAGACTTGGCAGCCGCCCCCAGGGCTCTATCCTCTGGAACTCGTCCCCTTGGAAGGGGCTGGCCCAGGTGCCAGGTTCGGCTGGTCGGCCAGCCTCCTTTGGAGAAAGCAGGCAAGCCGAGCCAGGCTTGCAGTGGCCCTGGCGTGACACCTGCCACCTCAGGCAGAGGGCCTCCCGCGTGCCCTCCATGGCGGATTTCTCCCCGGAGCCGTGGCCTGGGCACTAGGAAGGCCGGGCCTCCCCGACTTCCGGGAGGAGGGGCTAGCCCAGTTACGCCCTGGCCCCCAAACCCTCTGGTGCCATCTGCCTGTCTCGGCACTTCTGACTCCACAGAGCCTTTCCTACACCTGGGCTGCCTGCCGTGGCAAAGTGCAGGCGTGGGGTGAGGCCATGGCTTTGTCTTTCCATGAAGAAATGAGCCCCTGGCCGAAGCAGCAGGCCCAGGCAGAGCCTTGAGCTTGAAGCCCAGTAGGTCTGTGGCCCTCAGGGCCACAGCAATGCTTTCAAGGCAGGGAAGCGGCCTGCAAGCTGAGTGGGAGTGGGGGAGGGGAGGGAGACAGCTGAAGCCGAGTCCAGAAGGGCGGCAAAGGAACAGCTGCAGCTGGGTCAGAGCCTGGAGGGAGGGCGGGGCATTCACTGAGGACCCCCGAGGTCAGCCCTAGGCCCTGGCGGTCGCGCAGGCGCCCTTGGCTGTGCGGTGGGTGGGGGGTTGAAGCCAAGCCCGCAGGGTTCCCGGAGTGGCCAGAGAAAGAAGGGCCCTTGGAGAGGTAGGCGAGGTGGGTAGGGGGAGCCACCTTACTCTCCTCAGCTCCCTGAGGGAGAGAGAGAGAGACAGAGACAGAGAGAGAGATCCATGACCTCTGAGTCTCTGCCTCTACCGCTGGCTGGTGCCAACTCACGCGCCATCCCACTTCCAGCCATCACCCCCACGCCTGCCCCGGAGCCAGCCCCACCACAGAGAGGCCGCTTCCTGCTCCCCTCTGTGCCTTCCCTTCCCGACCTGACTCCAGTGCAGGGGATAAGCTTCAGACAAGTCTTTCCATGTCCCTCTGCATGACAATAGACTTCCTCCCCTCTCCCATTCCACAGGCCCACCCGGGACATCCACCTTGGTCATTAGCTCAGGAGAGGATGCAAGATGAGAATCTCTGCTATTGTGTGGGGAGACTCAGTTTCCCGGGTTTCCCCCATGGACACATGTTCTTCAGCTGGGTCTGATTTTCTCCAGACAAGCTGTCTTGGGAAGGATTTGGCCAGCACTAAGAACCTGAAGGGAAAGGGCGGAGGGGGGTTCTCTCTCTGCCCCCGACAGCCCCGAGCTGGGTCGCTCCCTCAGACCTGGCCAGGGGCAGCCCATCCCCCGGCGCCCTTCCCCGGGGCGTCCAAGGGCAGGCTCGGCGCCAGCCACACCACGTTTGCCACTGCCCGACCATCGTCCTCCCTCGGGGGGCCTGGGCAGGACAGGGACCCGGCTGTGGGAGGCCTCCAGATCTCAGGCCTGGCACACCGTTTACCAGGCTGCTTCCTCCTCTGACGGGGGCCCAGCACACGCCCCAGGAGACTTGGCAGCCGCCCCCAGGGCTCTATCCTCTGGAACTCGTCCCCTTGGAAGGGGCTGGCCCAGGTGCCAGGTTCGGCTGGTCGGCCAGCCTCCTTTGGAGAAAGCAGGCAAGCCGAGCCAGGCTTGCAGTGGCCCTGGCGTGACACCTGCCACCTCAGGCAGAGGGCCTCCCGCGTGCCCTCCATGGCGGATTTCTCCCCGGAGCCGAGGCCTGGGCACTAGGAAGGCCGGGCCTCCCCGACTTCCGGGAGGAGGGGCTAGCCCAGTTACGCCCTGGCCCCCAAACCCTCTGGTGCCATCTGCCTGTCTCGGCACTTCTGACTCCACAGAGCCTTTCCTACACCTGGGCTGCCTGCCGTGGCAAAGTGCAGGCGTGGAGTGAGGCCATGGCTTTGTCTTTCCAGGAAGAAATGAGCCCCTGGCCGAAGCAGCAGGCCCAGGCAGAGCCTTGAGCTTGAAGCCCAGTAGGTCTGTGGCCCTCAGGGCCAGAGCAATGCTTTCAAGGCAGGGAAGCGGCCTGCAAGCTGAGTGGGAGTGGGGGAGGGGAGGGAGACAGCTGAAGCCGAGTCCAGAAGGGCGGCAAAGGAACAGCTGCAGCTGGGTCAGAGCCTGGAGGGAGGGCGGGGCATTCACTGAGGACCCCCGAGGTCAGCCCTAGGCCCTGGCGGTCGCGCAGGCGCCCTTGGCCTGTGCGGTGGGTGGGGGGTTGAAGCCAAGCCCGCAGGGCTCCCGGAGCGGCCAGAGAAAGAAGGGCCCTTGGAGAGGTAGGCGAGGTGGGTAGGGGGAGCCACCTTACTCTCCTCAGCTCCCTGAGGGAGAGAGAGAGAGACAGAGACAGAGAGAGAGATCCATGACCTCTGAGTCTCTGCCTCTACCGCTGGCTGGTGCCAACTCACGCGCCATCCCACTTCCAGCCATCACCCCCACGCCTGCCCCGGAGCCAGCCCCACCACAGAGAGGCCGCTTCCTGCTCCCCTCTGTGCCTTCCCTTCCCGACCTGACTCCAGTGCAGGGGATAAGCTTCAGACAAGTCTTTCCATGTCCCTCTGCATGACAATAGACTTCCTCCCCTCTCCCATTCCACAGGCCCACCCGGGACATCCACCTTGGTCATTTGCTCAGGAGAGGATGCAAGATGAGAATCTCTGCTATTGTGTGGGGAGACTCAGTTTCCCGGGTTTCCCCCATGGACACATGTTCTTCAGCTGGGTCTGATTTTCTCCAGACAAGCTGTCTTGGGAAGGATTTGGCCAGCCCTAAGAACCTGAAGGGAAAGGGCGGAGGGGGGTTCTCTCTCTGCCCCCGACAGCCCCGAGCTGGGTCGCTCCCTCAGACCTGGCCAGGGGCAGCCCATCCCCCGGCGCCCTTCCCCGGGGCATCCAAGGGCAGGCTCGGCGCCAGCCCCACCACGCTCGCCACTGCCCGACCATCGTCCTCCCTCGGGGGGCCTGGGCAGGACAGGGACCCGGCTGTGGGAGGCCTCCAGATCTCAGGCCTGGCACACCGTTTACCAGGCTGCTTCCTCCTCTGACGGGGGCCCAGCACACGCCCCAGGAGACTTGGCAGCCGCCCCCAGGGCTCTATCCTCTGGAACTCGTCCCCTTGGAAGGGGCTGGCCCAGGTGCCAGGTTCGGCTGGTCGGCCAGCCTCCTTTGGAGAAAGCAGGCAAGCCGAGCCAGGCTTGCAGTGGCCCTGGCGTGACACCTGCCACCTCAGGCAGAGGGCCTCCCGCGTGCCCTCCATGGCGGATTTCTCCCCGGAGCCGTGGCCTGGGCACTAGGAAGGCCGGGCCTCCCCGACTTCCGGGAGGAGGGGCTAGCCCAGTTACGCCCTGGCCCCCAAACCCTCTGGTGCCATCTGCCTGTCTCGGCACTTCTGACTCCACAGAGCCTTTCCTACACCTGGGCTGCCTGCCGTGGCAAAGTGCAGGCGTGGGGTGAGGCCCTGGCTTTGTCTTTCCAGGAAGAAATGAGAGCCTGGCCGAAGCAGCAGGCCCAGGCAGAGCCTTGAGCTTGAAGCCCAGTAGGTCTGTGGCACTCAGGGCCACAGCAATGCTTTCAAGGCAGGGAAGCGGCCTGCAAGCTGAGTGGGAGTGGGGGAGGGGAGGGAGACAGCTGAAGCCCAGTCCAGAAGGGCGGCAAAGGAACAGCTGCAGCTGTGTCAGAGCCTGGAGGGAGGGCGGGGCATTCACTGAGGACCCCCGAGGTCAGCCCTAGGCCCTGGCGGTCGCGCAGGCGCCCTTGGCCTGTGCGGTGGGTGGGGGGTTGAAGCCAAGCCCGCAGGGCTCCTGGAGCGGCCAGAGAAAGAAGGGCCCTTGGAGAGGTAGGCGAGGTGGGTAGGGGGAGCCACCTTACTCTCCTCAGCTCCCTGAGGGAGAGAGAGAGAGACAGAGACAGAGAGAGAGATCCATGACCTCTGAGTCTCTGCCTCTACCGCTGGCTGGTGCCAACTCACGCGCCATCCCACTTCCAGCCATCACCCCCACGCCTGCCCCGGAGCCAGCCCCACCACAGAGAGGCCGCTTCCTGCTCCCCTCTGTGCCTTCCCTTCCCGACCTGACTCCAGTGCAGGGGATAAGCTTCAGACAAGACTTTCCATGTCCCTCTGCATGACAATAGACTTCCTCCCCTCTCCCATTCCACAGGCCCACCCGGGACATCCACCTTGGTCATTAGCTCAGGAGAGGATGCAAGATGAGAATCTCTGCTATTGTGTGGGGAGACTCAGTTTCCCGGGTTTCCCCCATGGACACATGTTCTTCAGCTGGGTCTGATTTTCTCCAGACAAGCTGTCTTGGGAAGGATATGGCCAGCCCTAAGAACCTGAAGGGAAAGGGCGGAGGGGGGTTCTCTCTCTGCCCCCGACAGCCCCGAGCTGGGTCGCTCCCTCAGACCTGGCCAGGGGCAGCCCATCCCCCGGCGCCCTTCCCCGGGGCATCCAAGGGCAGGCTCGGCGCCAGCCCCACCACGCTCGCCACTGCCCGACCATCGTCCTCCCTCGGGGGGCCTGGGCAGGACAGGGACCCGGCTGTGGGAGGCCTCCAGATCTCAGGCCTGGCACACCGTTTACCAGGCTGCTTCCTCCTCTGACGGGGGCCCAGCACACGCCCCAGGAGACTTGGCAGCCGCCCCCAGGGCTCTATCCTCTGGAACTCGTCCCCTTGGAAGGGGCTGGCCCAGGTGCCAGGTTCGGCTGGTCGGCCAGCCTCCTTTGGAGAAAGCAGGCAAGCCGAGCCAGGCTTGCAGTGGCCCTGGCGTGACACCTGCCACCTCAGGCAGAGGGCCTCCCGCGTGCCCTCCATGGCGGATTTCTCCCCGGAGCCGTGGCCTGGGCACTAGGAAGGCCGGGCCTCCCCGACTTCCGGGAGGAGGGGCTAGCCCAGTTACGCCCTGGCCCCCAAACCCTCTGGTGCCATCTGCCTGTCTCGGCACTTCTGACTCCACAGAGCCTTTCCTACACCTGGGCTGCCTGCCGTGGCAAAGTGCAGGCGTGGGGTGAGGCCATGGCTTTGTCTTTCCAGGAAGAAATGAGCCCTTGGCCGAAGCAGCAGGCCCAGGCAGAGCCTTGAGCTTGAAGCCCAGTAGGTCTGTGGCCCTCAGGGCCAGAGCAATGCTTTCAAGGCAGGGAAGCGGCCTGCAAGCTGAGTGGGAGTGGGGGAGGGGAGGGAGACAGCTGAAGCCGAGTCCAGAAGGGCGGCAAAGGAACAGCTGCAGCTGGGTCAGAGCCTGGAGGGAGGGCGGGGCATTCACTGAGGACCCCCGAGGTCAGCCCTAGGCCCTGGCGGTCGCGCAGGCGCCCTTGGCCTGTGCGGTGGGTGGGGGGTTGAAGCCAAGCCCGCAGGGCTCCCGGAGCGGCCAGAGAAAGAAGGGCCCTTGGAGAGGTAGGCGAGGTGGGTAGGGGGAGCCACCTTACTCTCCTCAGCTCCCTGAGGGAGAGAGAGAGAGACAGAGACAGAGAGAGAGATCCATGACCTCTGAGTCTCTGCCTCTACCGCTGGCTGGTGCCAACTCACGCGCCATCCCACTTCCAGCCATCACCCCCACGCCTGCCCCGGAGCCAGCCCCACCACAGAGAGGCCGCTTCCTGCTCCCCTCTGTGCCTTCCCTTCCCGACCTGACTCCAGTGCAGGGGATAAGCTTCAGACAAGTCTTTCCATGTCCCTCTGCATGACAATAGACTTCCTCCCCTCTCCCATTCCACAGGCCCACCCGGGACATCCACCTTGGTCATTAGCTCAGGAGAGGATGCAAGATGAGAATCTCTGCTATTGTGTGGGGAGACTCAGTTTCCCGGGTTTCCCCCATGGACACATGTTCTTCAGCTGGGTCTGATTTTCTCCAGACAAGCTGTCTTGGGAAGGATTTGGCCAGCCCTAAGAACCTGAAGGGAAAGGGCGGAGGGGGGTTCTCTCTCTGCCCCCGACAGCCCCGAGCTGGGTCGCTCCCTCAGACCTGGCCAGGGGCAGCCCATCCCCCGGCGCCCTTCCCCGGGGCATCCAAGGGCAGGCTCGGCGCCAGCCCCACCACGCTCGCCACTGCCCGACCATCGTCCTCCCTCGGGGGGCCTGGGCAGGACAGGGACCCGGCTGTGGGAGGCCTCCAGATCTCAGGCCTGGCACACCGTTTACCAGGCTGCTTCCTCCTCTGACGGGGGCCCAGCACACGCCCCAGGAGACTTGGCAGCCGCCCCCAGGGCTCTATCCTCTGGAACTCGTCCCCTTGGAAGGGGCTGGCCCAGGTGCCAGGTTCGGCTGGTCGGCCAGCCTCCTTTGGAGAAAGCAGGCAAGCCGAGCCAAGCTTGCAGTGGCCCTGGCGTGACACCTGCCACCTCAGGCAGAGGGCCTCCCGCGTGCCCTCCATGGCGGATTTCTCCCCGGAGCCGTGGCCTGGGCACTAGGAAGGCCGGGCCTCCCCGACTTCCGGGAGGAGGGGCTAGCCCAGTTACGCCCTGGCCCCCAAACCCTCTGGTGCCATCTGCCTGTCTCGGCACTTCTGACTCCACAGAGCCTTTCCTACACCTGGGCTGCCTGCCGTGGCAAAGTGCAGGCGTGGGGTGAGGCCATGGCTTTGTCTTTCCAGGAAGAAATGAGCCCCTGGCCGAAGCAGCAGGCCCAGGCAGAGCCTTGAGCTTGAAGCCCAGTAGGTCTGTGGCCCTCAGGGCCACAGCAATGCTTTCAAGGCAGGGAAGCGGCCTGCAAGCTGAGTGGGAGTGGGGGAGGGGAGGGAGACAGCTGAAGCCGAGTCCAGAAGGGCGGCAAAGGAACAGCTGCAGCTGGGTCAGAGCCTGGAGGGAGGGCGGGGCATTCACTGAGGACCCCCAAGGTCAGCCTTAGGCCCCGGCGGTCGCGCAGGCGCCCTTGGCCTGTGCTGTGGGTGGGGGGTTGAAGCCAAGCCCGCAGGGCTCCCGGAGCGGCCAGAGAAAGAAGGGCCCATGGAGAGGTAGGCGAGGTGGGTAGTGGGAGCCACCTTACTCTCCTCAGCTCCCTGAGGGAGAGAGAGAGAGACAGAGACAGAGAGAGAGATCCATGACCTCTGAGTCTCTGCCTCTACCGCTGGCTGGTGCCAACTCACGCGCCATCCCACTTCCAGCCATCACCCCCACGCCTGCCCCGGAGCCAGCCCCACCACAGAGAGGCCGCTTCCTGCTCCCCTCTGTGCCTTCCCTTCCCGACCTGACTCCAGTGCAGGGGATAAGCTTCAGACAAGTCTTTCCATGTCCCTCTGCATGACAATAGACTTCCTCCCCTCTCCCATTCCACAGGCCCACCCGGGACATCCACCTTGGTCATTAGCTCAGGAGAGGATGCAAGATGAGAATCTCTGCTATTGTGTGGGGAGACTCAGTTTCCCGGGTTTCCCCCATGGACACATGTTCTTCAGCTGGGTCTGATTTTCTCCAGACAAGCTGTCTTGGGAAGGATTTGGCCAGCCCTAAGAACCTGAAGGGAAAGGGCGGAGGGGGGTTCTCTCTCTGCCCCCGACAGCCCCGAGCTGGGTCGCTCCCTCAGACCTGGCCAGGGGCAGCCCATCCCCCGGCGCCCTTCCCCGGGGCATCCAAGGGCAGGCTCGGCGCCAGCCCCACCACGCTCGCCACTGCCCGACCATCGTCCTCCCTCGGGGGGCCTGGGCAGGACAGGGACCCGGCTGTGGGAGGCCTCCAGATCTCAGGCCTGGCACACCGTTTACCAGGCTGCTTCCTCCTCTGACGGGGGCCCAGCACACGCCCCAGGAGACTTGGCAGCCGCCCCCAGGGCTCTATCCTCTGGAACTCGTCCCCTTGGAAGGGGCTGGTCCAGGTGCCAGGTTGGGCTGGTCGGCCAGCCTCCTTTGGAGAAAGCAGGCAAGCCGAGCCAGGCTTGCAGTGGCCCTGGCGTGACACCTGCCACCTCAGGCAGAGGGCCTCCCGCGTGCCCTCCATGGCGGATTTCTCCCCGGAGCCGTGGCCTGGGCACTAGGAAGGCCGGGCCTCCCCGACTTCCGGGAGGAGGGGCTAGCCCAGTTACGCCCTGGCCCCCAAACCCTCTGGTGCCATCTGCCTGTCTCGGCACTTCTGACTCCACAGAGCCTTTCCTACACCTGGGCTGCCTGCCGTGGCAAAGTGCAGGCGTGGGGTGAGGCCATGGCTTTGTCTTTCCAGGAAGAAATGAGCCCCTGGCCGAAGCAGCAGGCCCAGGCAGAGCCTTGAGCTTGAAGCCCAGTAGGTCTGTGGCCCTCAGGGCCACAGCAATGCTTTCAAGGCAGGGAAGCGGCCTGCAAGCTGAGTGGGAGTGTGGGAGGGGAGGGAGACAGCTGAAGCCGAGTCCAGAAGGGCGGCAAAGGAACAGCTGCAGCTGTGTCAGAGCCTGGAGGGAGGGCGGGGCATTCACTGAGGACCCCCGAGGTCAGCCCTAGGCCCTGGCGGTCGCGCAGGCGCCCTTGGCCTGTGCGGTGGGTGGGGGGTTGAAGCCAAGCCCGCAGGGCTCCCGGAGCGGCCAGAGAAAGAAGGGCCCTTGGAGAGGTAGGCGAGGTGGGTAGGGGGAGCCACCTTACTCTCCTCAGCTCCCTGAGGGAGAGAGAGAGAGACAGAGACAGAGAGAGAGATCCATGACCTCTGAGTCTCTGCCTCTACCGCTGGCTGGTGCCAACTCACGCGCCATCCCACTTCCAGCCATCACCCCCACGCCTGCCCCGGAGCCAGCCCCACCACAGAGAGGACGCTTCCTGCTCCCCTCTGTGCCTTCCCTTCCCGACCTGACTCCAGTGCAGGGGATAAGCTTCAGACAAGTCTTTCCATGTCCCTCTGCATGACAATAGACTTCCTCCCCTCTCCCATTCCACAGGCCCACCCGGGACATCCACCTTGGTCATTAGCTCAGGAGAGGATGCAAGATGAGAATCTCTGCTATTGTGTGGGGAGACTCAGTTTCCCGGGTTTCCCCCATGGACACATGTTCTTCAGCTGGGTCTGATTTTCTCCAGACAAGCTGTCTTGGGAAGGATTTGGCCAGCCCTAAGAACCTGAAGGGAAAGGGCGGAGGGGGGTTCTCTCTCTGCCCCCGACAGCCCTGAGCTGGGTCGCTCCCTCAGACCTGGCCAGGGGCAGCCCATCCCCCGGCGCCCTTCCCCGGGGCATCCAAGGGCAGGCTAGGCGCCAGCCCCACCACGCTCGCCACTGCCCGACCATCGTCCTCCCTCGGGGGGCCTGGGCAGGACAGGGACCCGGCTGTGGGAGGCCTCCAGATCTCAGGTCTGGCACACCGTTTACCAGGCTGCTTCCTCCTCTGACGGGGGCCCAGCACACGCCCCAGGAGACTTGGCAGCCGCCCCCAGGGCTCTATCCTCTGGAACTCGTCCCCTTGGAAGGGGCTGGCCCAGGTGCCAGGTTCGGCTGGTCGGCCAGCCTCCTTTGGAGAAAGCAGGCAAGCCGAGCCAGGCTTGCAGTGGCCCTGGCGTGACACCTGCCACCTCAGGCAGAGGGCCTCCCGCGTGCCCTCCATGGCGGATTTCTCCCCGGAGCCGTGGCCTGGGCACTAGGAAGGCCGGGCCTCCCCGACTTCCGGGAGGAGGGGCTAGCCCAGTTACGCCCTGGCCCCCAAACCCTCTGGTGCCATCTGCCTGTCTCGGCACTTCTGACTCCACAGAGCCTTTCCTACACCTGGGCTGCCTGCCGTGGCAAAGTGCAGGCGTGGGGTGAGGCCATGGCTTTGTCTTTCCAGGAAGAAATGAGCCCCTGGCCGAAGCAGCAGGCCCAGGCAGAGCCTTGAGCTTGAAGCCCAGTAGGTCTGTGGCCCTCAGGGCCACAGCAATGCTTTCAAGGCAGGGAAGCGGCCTGCAAGCTGAGTGGGAGTGTGGGAGGGGAGGGAGACAGCTGAAGCCGAGTCCAGAAGGGCGGCAAAGGAACAGCTGCAGCTGTGTCAGAGCCTGGAGGGAGGTCGGGGCATTCACTGAGGACCCCCGAGGTCAGCCCTAGGCCCTGGCGGTCGCGCAGGCGCCCTTGGCCTGTGCGGTGGGTGGGGGGTTGAAGCCAAGCCCGCAGGGCTCCCGGAGCGGCCAGAGAAAGAAGGGCCCTTGGAGAGGTAGGCGAGGTGGGTAGGGGGAGCCACCTTACTCTCCTCAGCTCCCTGAGGGAGAGAGAGAGAGACAGAGACAGAGAGAGAGATCCATGACCTCTGAGTCTCTGCCTCTACCGCTGGCTGGTGCCAACTCACGCGCCATCCCACTTCCAGCCATCACCCCCACGCCTGCCCCGGAGCCAGCCCCACCACAGAGAGGCCGCTTCCTGCTCCGCTCTGTGCCTTCCCTTCCCGACCTGACTCCAGTGCAGGGGATAAGCTTCAGACAAGTCTTTCCATGTCCCTCTGCATGACAATAGACTTCCTCCCCTCTCCCATTCCACAGGCCCACCCGGGACATCCACCTTGGTCATTAGCTCAGGAGAGGATGCAAGATGAGAATCTCTGCTATTGTGTGGGGAGACTCAGTTTCCCGGGTTTCCCCCATGGACACATGTTCTTCAGCTGGGTCTGATTTTCTCCAGACAAGCTGTCTTGGGAAGGATTTGGCCAGCCCTAAGAACCTGAAGGGAAAGGGCGGAGGGGGGTTCTCTCTCTGCCCCCGACAGCCCCGAGCTGGGTCGCTCCCTCAGACCTGGCCAGGGGCAGCCCATCCCCCGGCCCCCTTCCCCGGGGCATCCAAGGGCAGGCTAGGCGCCAGCCCCACCACGCTCGCCACTGCCCGACCATCGTCCTCCCTCGGGGGGCCTGGGCAGGACAGGGACCCGGCTGTGGGAGGCCTCCAGATCTCAGGCCTGGCACACCGTTTACCAGGCTGCTTCCTCCTCTGACGGGGGCCCAGCACACGCCCCAGGAGACTTGGCAGCCGCCCCCAGGGCTCTATCCTCTGGAACTCGTCCCCTTGGAAGGGGCTGGCCCAGGTGCCAGGTTCGGCTGGTCGGCCAGCCTCCTTTGGAGAAAGCAGGCAAGCCGAGCCAGGCTTGCAGTGGCCCTGGCGTGACACCTGCCACCTCAGGCAGAGGGCCTCCCGCGTGCCCTCCATGGCGGATTTCTCCCCGGAGCCGTGGCCTGGGCACTAGGAAGGCCGGGCCTCCCCGACTTCCGGGAGGAGGGGCTAGCCCAGTTACGCCCTGGCCCCCAAACCCTCTGGTGCCATCTGCCTGTCTCGGCACTTCTGACTCCACAGAGCCTTTCCTACACCTGGGCTGCCTGCCGTGGCAAAGTGCAGGCGTGGGGTGAGGCCATGGCTTTGTCTTTCCAGGAAGAAATGAGCCCCTGGCCGAAGCAGCAGGCCCAGGCAGAGCCTTGAGCTTGAAGCCCAGTAGGTCTGTGGCCCTCAGGGCCACAGCAATTCTTTCAAGGCAGGGAAGCGGCCTGCAAGCTGAGTGGGAGTGGGGGAGGGGAGGGAGACAGCTGAAGCCGAGTCCAGAAGGGCGGCAAAGGAACAGCTGCAGCTGTGTCAGAGCCTGGAGGGAGGGCGGGGCATTCACTGAGGACCCCCGAGGTCAGCCCTAGGCCCTGGCGGTCGCGCAGGCGCCCTTGGCCTGTGCGGTGGGTGGAGGGTTGAAGCCAAGCCCGCAGGGCTCCCGGAGCGGCCAGAGAAAGAAGGGCCCTTGGAGAGGTAGGCGAGGTGGGTAGGGGGAGCCACCTTACTCTCCTCAGCTCCCTGAGGGAGAGAGAGAGAGACAGAGACAGAGAGAGAGATCCATGACCTCTGAGTCTCTGCCTCTACCGCTGGCTGGTGCCAACTCACGCGCCATCCCACTTCCAGCCATCACCCCCACGCCTGCCCCGGAGCCAGCCCCACCACAGAGAGGCCGCTTCCTGCTCCCCTCTGTGCCTTCCCTTCCCGACCTGACTCCAGTGCAGGGGATAAGCTTCAGACAAGTCTTTCCATGTCCCTCTGCATGACAATAGACTTCCTCCCCTCTCCCATTCCACAGGCCCACCCGGGACATCCACCTTGGTCATTAGCTCAGGAGAGGATGCAAGATGAGAATCTCTGCTATTGTGTGGGGAGACTCAGTTTCCCGGGTTTCCCCCATGGACACATGTTCTTCAGCTGGGTCTGATTTTCTCCAGACAAGCTGTCTTGGGAAGGATTTGGCCAGCCCTAAGAACCTGAAGGGAAAGGGCGGAGGGGGGTTCTCTCTCTGCCCCCGACAGCCCCGAGCTGGGTCGCTCCCTCAGACCTGGCCAGGGGCAGCCCATCCCCCGGCGCCCTTCCCCGGGGCATCCAAGGGCAGGCTCGGCGCCAGCCCCACCACGCTCGCCACTGCCCGACCATCGTCCTCCCTCGGGGGGCCTGGGCAGGACAGGGACCCGGCTGTGGGAGGCCTCCAGATCTCAGGCCTGGCACACCGTTTACCAGGCTGCTTCCTCCTCTGACGGGGGCCCAGCACACGCCCCAGGAGACTTGGCAGCCGCCCCCAGGGCTCTATCCTCTGGAACTCGTCCCCTTGGAAGGGGCTGGCCCAGGTGCCAGGTTCGGCTGGTCGGCCAGCCTCCTTTGGAGAAAGCAGGCAAGCCGAGCCAGGCTTGCAGTGGCCCTGGCGTGACACCTGCCACCTCAGGCAGAGGGCCTCCCGCGTGCCCTCCATGGCGGATTTCTCCCCGGAGCCGTGGCCTGGGCACTAGGAAGGCCGGGCCTCCCCGACTTCCGGGAGGAGGGGCTAGCCCAGTTACGCCCTGGCCCCCAAACCCTCTGGTGCCATCTGCCTGTCTCGGCACTTCTGACTCCACAGAGCCTTTCCTACACCTGGGCTGCCTGCCGTGGCAAAGTGCAGGCGTGGGGTGAGGCCATGGCTTTGTCTTTCCAGGAAGAAATGAGCCCCTGGCCGAAGCAGCAGGCCCAGGCAGAGCCTTGAGCTTGAAGCCCAGTAGGTCTGTGGCCCTCAGGGCCAGAGCAATGCTTTCAAGGCAGGGAAGCGGCCTGTAAGCTGAGTGGGAGTGGGGGAGGGGAGGGAGACAGCTGAAGCCGAGTCCAGAAGGGCGGCAAAGGAACAGCTGCAGCTGGGTCAGAGCCTGGAGGGAGGGCGGGGCATTCACTGAGGACCCCCGAGGTCAGCCCTAGGCCCCGGCGGTCGCGCAGGCGCCATTGGCCTGTGCGGTGGGTGGAGGGTTGAAGCCAAGCCCGCAGGGCTCCCAGAGCGGCCAGAGAAAGAAGGGCCCTTGGAGAGGTAGGCGAGGTGGGTAGGGGGAGCCACCTTACTCTCCTCAGCTCCCTGAGGGAGAGAGAGAGAGACAGAGACAGAGAGAGAGATCCATGACCTCTGAGTCTCTGCCTCTACCGCTGGCTGGTGCCAACTCACGCGCCATCCCACTTCCAGCCATCACCCCCACGCCTGCCCCGGAGCCAGCCCCACCACAGAGAGGCCGCTTCCTGCTCCCCTCTGTGCCTTCCCTTCCCGACCTGACTCCAGTGCAGGGGATAAGCTTCAGACAAGTCTTTCCATGTCCCTCTGCATGACAATAGACTTCCTCCCCTCTCCCATTCCACAGGCCCACCCGGGACATCCACCTTGGTCATTAGCTCAGGAGAGGATGCAAGATGAGAATCTCTGCTATTGTGTGGGGAGACTCAGTTTCCCGGGTTTCCCCCATGGACACATGTTCTTCAGCTGGGTCTGATTTTCTCCAGACAAGCTGTCTTGGGAAGGATTTGGCCAGCCCTAAGAACCTGAAGGGAAAGGGCGGAGGGGGGTTCTCTCTCTGCCCCCGACAGCCCCGAGCTGGGTCGCTCCCTCAGACCTGGCCAGGGGCAGCCCATCCCCCGGCGCCCTTCCCCGGGGCATCCAAGGGCAGGCTCGGCGCCAGCCCCACCACGCTCGCCACTGCCCGACCATCGTCCTCCCTCGGGGGGCCTGGGCAGGACAGGGACCCGGCTGTGGGAGGCCTCCAGATCTCAGGCCTGGCACACCGTTTACCAGGCTGCTTCCTCCTCTGACGGGGGCCCAGCACACGCCCCAGGAGACTTGGCAGCCGCCCCCAGGGCTCTATCCTCTGGAACTCGTCCCCTTGGAAGGGGCTGGCCCAGGTGCCAGGTTCGGCTGGTCGGCCAGCCTCCTTTGGAGAAAGCAGGCAAGCCGAGCCAGGCTTGCAGTGGCCCTGGCGTGACACCTGCCACCTCAGGCAGAGGGCCTCCCGCGTGCCCTCCATGGCGGATTTCTCCCCGGAGCCGTGGCCTGGGCACTAGGAAGGCCGGGCCTCCCCGACTTCCGGGAGGAGGGGCTAGCCCAGTTACGCCCTGGCCCCCAAACCCTCTGGTGCCATCTGCCTGTCTCGGCACTTCTGACTCCACAGAGCCTTTCCTACACCTGGGCTGCCTGCCGTGGCAAAGTGCAGGCGTGGGGTGAGGCCATGGCTTTGTCTTTCCAGGAAGAAATGAGCCCCTGGCCGAAGCAGCAGGCCCAGGCAGAGCCTTGAGCTTGAAGCCCAGTAGGTCTGTGGCCCTCAGGGCCAGAGCAATGCTTTCAAGGCAGGGAAGCGGCCTGCAAGCTGAGTGGGAGTGGGGGAGGGGAGGGAGACAGCTGAAGCCGAGTCCAGAAGGGCGGCAAAGGAACAGCTGCAGCTGGGTCAGAGCCTGGAGGGAGGGCGGGGCATTCACTGAGGACCCCCGAGGTCAGCCCTAGGCCCTGGCGGTCGCGCAGGCGCCCTTGGCCTGTGCGGTGGGTGGGGGGTTGAAGCCAAGCCCGCAGGGCTCCCGGAGCGGCCAGAGAAAGAAGGGCCCTTGGAGAGGTAGGCGAGGTGGGTAGGGGGAGCCACCTTACTCTCCTCAGCTCCCTGAGGGAGAGAGAGAGAGACAGAGACAGAGAGAGAGATCCATGACCTCTGAGTCTCTGCCTCTACCGCTGGCTGGTGCCAACTCACGCGCCATCCCACTTCCAGCCATCACCCCCACGCCTGCCCCGGAGCCAGCCCCACCACAGAGAGGCCGCTTCCTGCTCCCCTCTGTGCCTTCCCTTCCCGACCTGACTCCAGTGCAGGGGATAAGCTTCAGACAAGTCTTTCCATGTCCCTCTGCATGACAATAGACTTCCTCCCCTCTCCCATTCCACAGGCCCACCCGGGACATCCACCTTGGTCATTAGCTCAGGATAGGATGCAAGATGAGAATCTCTGCTATTGTGTGGGGAGACTCAGTTTCCCGGGTTTCCCCCATGGACACATGTTCTTCAGCTGGGTCTGATTTTCTCCAGACAAGCTGTCTTGGGAAGGATTTGGCCAGCCCTAAGAACCTGAAGGGAAAGGGCGGAGGGGGGTTCTCTCTCTGCCCCCGACAGCCCCGAGCTGGGTCGCTCCCTCAGACCTGGCCAGGGGCAGCCCATCCCCCGGCGCCCTTCCCCGGGGCATCCAAGGGCAGGCTCGGCGCCAGCCCCACCACGCTCACCACTGCCCGACCATCGTCCTCCCTCGGGGGGCCTGGGCAGGACAGGGACCCGGCTGTGGGAGGCCTCCAGATCTCAGGCCTGGCACACCGTTTACCAGGCTGCTTCCTCCTCTGACGGGGGCCCAGCACACGCCCCAGGAGACTTGGCAGCCGCCCCCAGGGCTCTATCCTCTGGAACTCGTCCCCTTGGAAGGGGCTGGCCCAGGTGCCAGGTTCGGCTGGTCGGCCAGCCTCCTTTGGAGAAAGCAGGCAAGCCGAGCCAGGCTTGCAGTGGCCCTGGCGTGACACCTGCCACCTCAGGCAGAGGGCCTCCCGCGTGCCCTCCATGGCGGATTTCTCCCCGGAGCCGTGGCGTGGGCACTAGGAAGGCCGGGCCTCCCCGACTTCCGGGAGGAGGGGCTAGCCCAGTTACGCCCTGGCCCCCAAACCCTCTGGTGCCATCTGCCTGTCTCGGCACTTCTGACTCCACAGAGCCTTTCCTACACCTGGGCTGCCTGCCGTGGCAAAGTGCAGGCGTGGGGTGAGGCCATGGCTTTGTCTTTCCAGGAAGAAATGAGCCCCTGGCCGAAGCAGCAGGCCCAGGCAGAGCCTTGAGCTTGAAGCCCAGTAGGTCTGTGGCCCTCAGGGCCACAGCAATGCTTTCAAGGCAGGGAAGCGGCCTGCAAGCTGAGTGGGAGTGGGGGAGGGGAGGGAGACAGCTGAAGCCGAGTCCAGAAGGGCGGCAAAGGAACAGCTGCAGCTGGGTCAGAGCCTGGAGGGAGGGCGGGGCATTCACTGAGGACCCCCGAGGTCAGCCCTAGGCCCCGGCGGTCGCGCAGGCGCCCTTGGCCTGTGCTGTGGGTGGGGGGTTGAAGCCAAGCCCGCAGGGCTCCCGGAGCGGCCAGAGAAAGAAGGGCCCATGGAGAGGTAGGCGAGGTGGGTAGTGGGAGCCACCTTACTCTCCTCAGCTCCCTGAGGGAGAGAGAGAGAGACAGAGACAGAGAGAGAGATCCATGACCTCTGAGTCTCTGCCTCTACCGCTGGCTGGTGCCAACTCACGCGCCATCCCACTTCCAGCCATCACCCCCACGCCTGCCCCGGAGCCAGCCCCACCACAGAGAGGCCGCTTCCTGCTCCCCTCTGTGCCTTCCCTTCCCGACCTGACTCCAGTGCAGGGGATAAGCTTCAGACAAGTCTTTCCATGTCCCTCTGCATGACAATAGACTTCCTCCCCTCTCCCATTCCACAGGCCCACCCGGGACATCCACCTTGGTCATTAGCTCAGGAGAGGATGCAAGATGAGAATCTCTGCTATTGTGTGGGGAGACTCAGTTTCCCGGGTTTCCCCCATGGACACATGTTCTTCAGCTGGGTCTGATTTTCTCCAGACAAGCTGTCTTGGGAAGGATTTGGCCAGCCCTAAGAACCTGAAGGGAAAGGGCGGAGGGGGGTTCTCTCTCTGCCCCCGACAGCCCCGAGCTGGGTCGCTCCCTCAGACCTGGCCAGGGGCAGCCCATCCCCCGGCGCCCTTCCCCGGGGCATCCAAGGGCAGGCTCGGCGCCAGCCCCACCACGCTCGCCACTGCCCGACCATCGTCCTCCCTCGGGGGGCCTGGGCAGGACAGGGACCCGGCTGTGGGAGGCCTCCAGATCTCAGGCCTGGCACACCGTTTACCAGGCTGCTTCCTCCTCTGACGGGGGCCCAGCACACGCCCCAGGAGACTTGGCAGCCGCCCCCAGGGCTCTATCCTCTGGAACTCGTCCCCTTGGAAGGGGCTGGCCCAGGTGCCAGGTTCGGCTGGTCGGCCAGCCTCCTTTGGAGAAAGCAGGCAAGCCGAGCCAGGCTTGCAGTGGCCCTGGCGTGACACCTGCCACCTCAGGCAGAGGGCCTCCCGCGTGCCCTCCATGGCGGATTTCTCCCCGGAGCCGTGGCCTGGGCACTAGGAAGGCCGGGCCTCCCCGACTTCCGGGAGGAGGGGCTAGCCCAGTTACGCCCTGGCCCCCAAACCCTCTGGTGCCATCTGCCTGTCTCGGCACTTCTGACTCCACAGAGCCTTTCCTACACCTGGGCTGCCTGCCGTGGCAAAGTGCAGGCGTGGGGTGAGGCCATGGCTTTGTCTTTCCAGGAAGAAATGAGCCCCTGGCCGAAGCAGCAGGCCCAGGCAGAGCCTTGAGCTTGAAGCCCAGTAGGTCTGTGGCCCTCAGGGCCACAGCAATGCTTTCAAGGCAGGGAAGCGGCCTGCAAGCTGAGTGGGAGTGGGGGAGGGGAGGGAGACAGCTGAAGCCGAGTCCAGAAGGGCGGCAAAGGAACAGCTGCAGCTGGGTCAGAGCCTGGAGGGAGGGCGGGGCATTCACTGAGGACCCCCGAGGTCAGCCCTAGGCCCTGGCGGTCGCGCAGGCGCCCTTGGCCTGTGCGGTGGGTGGGGGGTTGAAGCCAAGCCCGCAGGGCTCCCGGAGCGGCCAGAGAAAGAAGGGCCCTTGGAGAGGTAGGCGAGGTGGGTAGGGGGAGCCACCTTACTCTCCTCAGCTCCCTGAGGGAGAGAGAGAGAGACAGAGACAGAGAGAGAGATCCATGACCTCTGAGTCTCTGCCTCTACCGCTGGCTGGTGCCAACTCACGCGCCATCCCACTTCCAGCCATCACCCCCACGCCTGCCCCGGAGCCAGCCCCACCACAGAGAGGCCGCTTCCTGCTCCCCTCTGTGCCTTCCCTTCCCGACCTGACTCCAGTGCAGGGGATAAGCTTCAGACAAGTCTTTCCATGTCCCTCTGCATGACAATAGACTTCCTCCCCTCTCCCATTCCACAGGCCCACCCGGGACATCCACCTTGGTCATTAGCTCAGGAGAGGATGCAAGATGAGAATCTCTGCTATTGTGTGGGGAGACTCAGTTTCCCGGGTTTCCCCCATGGACACATGTTCTTCAGCTGGGTCTGATTTTCTCCAGACAAGCTGTCTTGGGAAGGATTTGGCCAGCCCTAAGAACCTGAAGGGAAAGGGCGGAGGGGGGTTCTCTCTCTGCCCCCGACAGCCCCGAGCTGGGTCGCTCCCTCAGACCTGGCCAGGGGCAGCCCATCCCCCGGCGCCCTTCCCCGGGGCATCCAAGGGCAGGCTCGGCGCCAGCCCCACCACGCTCGCCACTGCCCGACCATCGTCCTCCCTCGGGGGGCCTGGGCAGGACAGGGACCCGG
This sequence comes from Diceros bicornis minor, assembly GCF_020826845.1. Lineage (NCBI taxonomy): Eukaryota > Metazoa > Chordata > Mammalia > Perissodactyla > Rhinocerotidae > Diceros > Diceros bicornis. The sequence goes on from NW_026691166.1 coordinate 29,496, forward strand.
CTGTGGGAGGCCTCCAGATCTCAGGCCTGGCACACCGTTTACCAGGCTGCTTCCTCCTCTGACGGGGGCCCAGCACACGCCCCAGGAGACTTGGCAGCCGCCCCCAGGGCTCTATCCTCTGGAACTCGTCCCCTTGGAAGGGGCTGGCCCAGGTGCCAGGTTCGGCTGGTCGGCCAGCCTCCTTTGGAGAAAGCAGGCAAGCCGAGCCAGGCTTGCAGTGGCCCTGGCGTGACACCTGCCACCTCAGGCAGAGGGCCTCCCGCGTGCCCTCCATGGCGGATTTCTCCCCGGAGCCGTGGCCTGGGCACTAGGAAGGCCGGGCCTCCCCGACTTCCGGGAGGAGGGGCTAGCCCAGTTACGCCCTGGCCCCCAAACCCTCTGGTGCCATCTGCCTGTCTCGGCACTTCTGACTCCACAGAGCCTTTCCTACACCTGGGCTGCCTGCCGTGGCAAAGTGCAGGCGTGGGGTGAGGCCATGGCTTTGTCTTTCCAGGAAGAAATGAGCCCCTGGCCGAAGCAGCAGGCCCAGGCAGAGCCTTGAGCTTGAAGCCCAGTAGGTCTGTGGCCCTCAGGGCCAGAGCAATGCTTTCAAGGCAGGGAAGCGGCCTGTAAGCTGAGTGGGAGTGGGGGAGGGGAGGGAGACAGCTGAAGCCGAGTCCAGAAGGGCGGCAAAGGAACAGCTGCAGCTGGGTCAGAGCCTGGAGGGAGGGCGGGGCATTCACTGAGGACCCCCGAGGTCAGCCCTAGGCCCCGGCGGTCGCGCAGGCGCCATTGGCCTGTGCGGTGGGTGGAGGGTTGAAGCCAAGCCCGCAGGGCTCCCAGAGCGGCCAGAGAAAGAAGGGCCCTTGGAGAGGTAGGCGAGGTGGGTAGGGGGAGCCACCTTACTCTCCTCAGCTCCCTGAGGGAGAGAGAGAGAGACAGAGACAGAGAGAGAGATCCATGACCTCTGAGTCTCTGCCTCTACCGCTGGCTGGTGCCAACTCACGCGCCATCCCACTTCCAGCCATCACCCCCACGCCTGCCCCGGAGCCAGCCCCACCACAGAGAGGCCGCTTCCTGCTCCCCTCTGTGCCTTCCCTTCCCGACCTGACTCCAGTGCAGGGGATAAGCTTCAGACAAGTCTTTCCATGTCCCTCTGCATGACAATAGACTTCCTCCCCTCTCCCATTCCACAGGCCCACCCGGGACATCCACCTTGGTCATTAGCTCAGGAGAGGATGCAAGATGAGAATCTCTGCTATTGTGTGGGGAGACTCAGTTTCCCGGGTTTCCCCCATGGACACATGTTCTTCAGCTGGGTCTGATTTTCTCCAGACAAGCTGTCTTGGGAAGGATTTGGCCAGCCCTAAGAACCTGAAGGGAAAGGGCGGAGGGGGGTTCTCTCTCTGCCCCCGACAGCCCCGAGCTGGGTCGCTCCCTCAGACCTGGCCAGGGGCAGCCCATCCCCCGGCGCCCTTCCCCGGGGCATCCAAGGGCAGGCTCGGCGCCAGCCCCACCACGCTCGCCACTGCCCGACCATCGTCCTCCCTCGGGGGGCCTGGGCAGGACAGGGACCCGGCTGTGGGAGGCCTCCAGATCTCAGGCCTGGCACACCGTTTACCAGGCTGCTTCCTCCTCTGACGGGGGCCCAGCACACGCCCCAGGAGACTTGGCAGCCGCCCCCAGGGCTCTATCCTCTGGAACTCGTCCCCTTGGAAGGGGCTGGCCCAGGTGCCAGGTTCGGCTGGTCGGCCAGCCTCCTTTGGAGAAAGCAGGCAAGCCGAGCCAGGCTTGCAGTGGCCCTGGCGTGACACCTGCCACCTCAGGCAGAGGGCCTCCCGCGTGCCCTCCATGGCGGATTTCTCCCCGGAGCCGTGGCCTGGGCACTAGGAAGGCCGGGCCTCCCCGACTTCCGGGAGGAGGGGCTAGCCCAGTTACGCCCTGGCCCCCAAACCCTCTGGTGCCATCTGCCTGTCTCGGCACTTCTGACTCCACAGAGCCTTTCCTACACCTGGGCTGCCTGCCGTGGCAAAGTGCAGGCGTGGGGTGAGGCCATGGCTTTGTCTTTCCAGGAAGAAATGAGCCCCTGGCCGAAGCAGCAGGCCCAGGCAGAGCCTTGAGCTTGAAGCCCAGTAGGTCTGTGGCCCTCAGGGCCAGAGCAATGCTTTCAAGGCAGGGAAGCGGCCTGCAAGCTGAGTGGGAGTGGGGGAGGGGAGGGAGACAGCTGAAGCCGAGTCCAGAAGGGCGGCAAAGGAACAGCTGCAGCTGGGTCAGAGCCTGGAGGGAGGGCGGGGCATTCACTGAGGACCCCCGAGGTCAGCCCTAGGCCCTGGCGGTCGCGCAGGCGCCCTTGGCCTGTGCGGTGGGTGGGGGGTTGAAGCCAAGCCCGCAGGGCTCCCGGAGCGGCCAGAGAAAGAAGGGCCCTTGGAGAGGTAGGCGAGGTGGGTAGGGGGAGCCACCTTACTCTCCTCAGCTCCCTGAGGGAGAGAGAGAGAGACAGAGACAGAGAGAGAGATCCATGACCTCTGAGTCTCTGCCTCTACCGCTGGCTGGTGCCAACTCACGCGCCATCCCACTTCCAGCCATCACCCCCACGCCTGCCCCGGAGCCAGCCCCACCACAGAGAGGCCGCTTCCTGCTCCCCTCTGTGCCTTCCCTTCCCGACCTGACTCCAGTGCAGGGGATAAGCTTCAGACAAGTCTTTCCATGTCCCTCTGCATGACAATAGACTTCCTCCCCTCTCCCATTCCACAGGCCCACCCGGGACATCCACCTTGGTCATTAGCTCAGGAGAGGATGCAAGATGAGAATCTCTGCTATTGTGTGGGGAGACTCAGTTTCCCGGGTTTCCCCCATGGACACATGTTCTTCAGCTGGGTCTGATTTTCTCCAGACAAGCTGTCTTGGGAAGGATTTGGCCAGCCCTAAGAACCTGAAGGGAAAGGGCGGAGGGGGGTTCTCTCTCTGCCCCCGACAGCCCCGAGCTGGGTCGCTCCCTCAGACCTGGCCAGGGGCAGCCCATCCCCCGGCGCCCTTCCCCGGGGCATCCAAGGGCAGGCTCGGCGCCAGCCCCACCACGCTCGCCACTGCCCGACCATCGTCCTCCCTCGGGGGGCCTGGGCAGGACAGGGACCCGGCTGTGGGAGGCCTCCAGATCTCAGGCCTGGCACACCGTTTACCAGGCTGCTTCCTCCTCTGACGGGGGCCCAGCACACGCCCCAGGAGACTTGGCAGCCGCCCCCAGGGCTCTATCCTCTGGAACTCGTCCCCTTGGAAGGGGCTGGCCCAGGTGCCAGGTTCGGCTGGTCGGCCAGCCTCCTTTGGAGAAAGCAGGCAAGCCGAGCCAGGCTTGCAGTGGCCCTGGCGTGACACCTGCCACCTCAGGCAGAGGGCCTCCCGCGTGCCCTCCATGGCGGATTTCTCCCCGGAGCCGTGGCCTGGGCACTAGGAAGGCCGGGCCTCCCCGACTTCCGGGAGGAGGGGCTAGCCCAGTTACGCCCTGGCCCCCAAACCCTCTGGTGCCATCTGCCTGTCTCGGCACTTCTGACTCCACAGAGCCTTTCCTACACCTGGGCTGCCTGCCGTGGCAAAGTGCAGGCGTGGGGTGAGGCCATGGCTTTGTCTTTCCAGGAAGAAATGAGCCCCTGGCCGAAGCAGCAGGCCCAGGCAGAGCCTTGAGCTTGAAGCCCAGTAGGTCTGTGGCCCTCAGGGCCACAGCAATGCTTTCAAGGCAGGGAAGCGGCCTGCAAGCTGAGTGGGAGTGGGGGAGGGGAGGGAGACAGCTGAAGCCGAGTCCAGAAGGGCGGCAAAGGAACAGCTGCAGCTGGGTCAGAGCCTGGAGGGAGGGCGGGGCATTCACTGAGGACCCCCGAGGTCAGCCCTAGGCCCTGGCGGTCGCGCAGGCGCCCTTGGCCTGTGCGGTGGGTGGGGGGTTGAAGCCAAGCCCGCAGGGCTCCCGGAGCGGCCAGAGAAAGAAGGGCCCTTGGAGAGGTAGGCGAGGTGGGTAGGGGGAGCCACCTTGCTCTCCTCAGCTCCCTGAGGGAGAGAGAGAGAGACAGAGACAGAGAGAGAGATCCATGACCTCTGAGTCTCTGCCTCTACCGCTGGCTGGTGCCAACTCACGCGCCATCCCACTTCCAGCCATCACCCCCACGCCTGCCCAGGAGCCAGCCCCACCACAGAGAGGCCGCTTCCTGCTCCCCTCTGTGCCTTCCCTTCCCGACCTGACTCCAGTGCAGGGGATAAGCTTCAGACAAGTCTTTCCATGTCCCTCTGCATGACAATAGACTTCCTCCCCTCTCCCATTCCACAGGCCCACCCGGGACATCCACCTTGGTCATTAGCTCAGGAGAGGATGCAAGATGAGAATCTCTGCTATTGTGTGGGGAGACTCAGTTTCCCGGGTTTCCCCCATGGACACATGTTCTTCAGCTGGGTCTGATTTTCTCCAGACAAGCTGTCTTGGGAAGGATTTGGCCAGCCCTAAGAACCTGAAGGGAAAGGGCGGAGGGGGGTTCTCTCTCTGCCCCCGACAGCCCCGAGCTGGGTCGCTCCCTCAGACCTGGCCAGGGGCAGCCCATCCCCCGGCGCCCTTCCCCGGGGCATCCAAGGGCAGGCTCGGCGCCAGCCCCACCACGCTCGCCACTGCCCGACCATCGTCCTCCCTCGGGGGGCCTGGGCAGGACAGGGACCCGGCTGTGGGAGGCCTCCAGATCTCAGGCCTGGCACACCGTTTACCAGGCTGCTTCCTCCTCTGACGGGGGCCCAGCACACGCCCCAGGAGACTTGGCAGCCGCCCCCAGGGCTCTATCCTCTGGAACTCGTCCCCTTGGAAGGGGCTGGCCCAGGTGCCAGGTTCGGCTGGTCGGCCAGCCTCCTTTGGAGAAAGCAGGCAAGCCGAGCCAGGCTTGCAGTGGCCCTGGCGTGACACCTGCCACCTCAGGCAGAGGGCCTCCCGCGTGCCCTCCATGGCGGATTTCTCCCCGGAGCCGTGGCCTGGGCACTAGGAAGGCCGGGCCTCCCCGACTTCCGGGAGGAGGGGCTAGCCCAGTTACGCCCTGGCCCCCAAACCCTCTGGTGCCATCTGCCTGTCTCGGCACTTCTGACTCCACAGAGCCTTTCCTACACCTGGGCTGCCTGCCGTGGCAAAGTGCAGGCGTGGGGTGAGGCCATGGCTTTGTCTTTCCTGGAAGAAATGAGCCCCTGGCCGAAGCAGCAGGCCCAGGCAGAGCCTTGAGCTTGAAGCCCAGTAGGTCTGTGGCCCTCAGGGCCACAGCAATGCTTTCAAGGCAGGGAAGCGGCCTGCAAGCTGAGTGGGAGTGGGGGAGGGGAGGGAGACAGCTGAAGCCCAGTCCAGAAGGGCGGCAAACGAACAGCTGCAGCTGGGTCAGAGCCTGGAGGGAGGGCGGGGCATTCACTGAGGACCCCCGAGGTCAGCCCTAGGCCCTGGCGGTCGCGCAGGCGCCCTTGGCCTGTGCGGTGGTTGGAGGGTTGAAGCCAAGCCCGCAGGGCTCCCGGAGCGGCCAGAGAAAGAAGGGCCCATGGAGAGGTAGGCGAGGTGGGTAGGGGGAGCCACCTTACTCTCCTCAGCTCCCTGAGGGAGAGAGAGAGAGACAGAGACAGAGAGAGAGATCCATGACCTCTGAGTCTAGGCCTCTACCGCTGGCTGGTGCCAACTCACGCGCCATCCCACTTCCAGCCATCACCCCCACGCCTGCCCCGGAGCCAGCCCCACCACAGAGAGGCCGCTTCCTGCTCCCCTCTGTGCCTTCCCTTCCCGACCTGACTCCAGTGCAGGGGATAAGCTTCAGACAAGTCTTTCCATGTCCCTCTGCATGACAATAGACATCCTCCCCTCTCCCATTCCACAGGCCCACCCAGGACATCCACCTTAGTCATTAGCTCAGGAGAGGATGCAAGATGAGAATCTCTGCTATTGTGTGGGGAGACTCAGTTTCCCGGGTTTCCCCCATGGACACATGTTCTTCAGCTGGGTCTGATTTTCTCCAGACAAGCTGTCTTGGGAAGGATTTGGCCAGCCCTAAGAACCTGAAGGGAAAGGGCGGAGGGGGGTTCTCTCTCTGCCCCCGACAGCCCCGAGCTGGGTCGCTCCCTCAGACCTGGCCAGGGGCAGCCCATCCCCCGGCGCCCTTCCCCGGGGCATCCAAGGGCAGGCTCGGCGCCAGCCCCACCACGCTCGCCACTGCCCGACCATCGTCCTCCCTCGGGGGGCCTGGGCAGGACAGGGACCCGGCTGTGGGAGGCCTCCAGATCTCAGGCCTGGCACACCGTTTACCAGGCTGCTTCCTCCTCTGACGGGGGCCCAGCACACGCCCCAGGAGACTTGGCAGCCGCCCCCAGGGCTCTATCCTCTGGAACTCGTCCCCTTGGAAGGGGCTGGCCCAGGTGCCAGGTTCGGCTGGTCGGCCAGCCTCCTTTGGAGAAAGCAGGCAAGCCGAGCCAGGCTTGCAGTGGCCCTGGCGTGACACCTGCCACCTCAGGCAGAGGGCCTCCCGCGTGCCCTCCATGGCGGATTTCTCCCCGGAGCCGTGGCCTGGGCACTAGGAAGGCCGGGCCTCCCCGACTTCCGGGAGGAGGGGCTAGCCCAGTTACGCCCTGGCCCCCAAACCCTCTGGTGCCATCTGCCTGTCTCGGCACTTCTGACTCCACAGAGCCTTTCCTACACCTGGGCTGCCTGCCGTGGCAAAGTGCAGGCGTGGGGTGAGGCCATGGCTTTGTCTTTCCAGGAAGAAATGAGCCCCTGGCCGAAGCAGCAGGCCCAGGCAGAGCCTTGAGCTTGAAGCCCAGTAGGTCTGTGGCCCTCAGGGCCACAGCAATGCTTTCAAGGCAGGGAAGCGGCCTGCAAGCTGAGTGGGAGTGGGGGAGGGGAGGGAGACAGCTGAAGCCGAGTCCAGAAGGGCGGCAAAGGAACAGCTGCAGCTGGGTCAGAGCCTGGAGGGAGGGCGGGGCATTCACTGAGGACCCCCGAGGTCAGCCCTAGGCCCTGGCGGTCGCGCAGGCGCCCTTGGCCTGTGCGGTGGGTGGGGGGTTGAAGCCAAGCCCGCAGGGCTCCCGGAGCGGCCAGAGAAAGAAGGGCCCTTGGAGAGGTAGGCGAGGTGGGTAGGGGGAGCCACCTTACTCTCCTCAGCTCCCTGAGGGAGAGAGAGAGAGACAGAGACAGAGAGAGAGATCCATGACCTCTGAGTCTCTGCCTCTACCGCTGGCTGGTGTCAACTCACGCGCCATCCCACTTCCAGCCATCACCCCCACGCCTGCCCAGGAGCCAGCCCCACCACAGAGAGGCCGCTTCCTGCTCCCCTCTGTGCCTTCCCTTCCCGACCTGACTCCAGTGCAGGGGATAAGCTTCAGACAAGTCTTTCCATGTCCCTCTGCATGACAATAGACTTCCTCCCCTCTCCCATTCCACAGGCCCACCCGGGACATCCACCTTGGTCATTAGCTCAGGAGAGGATGCAAGATGAGAATCTCTGCTATTGTGTGGGGAGACTCAGTTTCCCGGGTTTCCCCCATGGACACATGTTCTTCAGCTGGGTCTGATTTTCTCCAGACAAGCTGTCTTGGGAAGGATTTGGCCAGCCCTAAGAACCTGAAGGGAAAGGGCGGAGGGGGGTTCTCTCTCTGCCCCCGACAGCCCCGAGCTGGGTCGCTCCCTCAGACCTGGCCAGGGGCAGCCCATCCCCCGGCGCCCTTCCCCGGGGCATCCAAGGGCAGGCTCGGCGCCAGCCCCACCACGCTCGCCACTGCCCGACCATCGTCCTCCCTCGGGGGGCCTGGGCAGGACAGGGACCCGGCTGTGGGAGGCCTCCAGATCTCAGGCCTGGCACACCGTTTACCAGGCTGCTTCCTCCTCTGACGGGGGCCCAGCACACGCCCCAGGAGACTTGGCAGCCGCCCCCAGGGCTCTATCCTCTGGAACTCGTCCCCTTGGAAGGGGCTGGCCCAGGTGCCAGGTTCGGCTGGTCGGCCAGCCTCCTTTGGAGAAAGCAGGCAAGCCGAGCCAGGCTTGCAGTGGCCCTGGCGTGACACCTGCCACCTCAGGCAGAGGGCCTCCCGCGTGCCCTCCATGGCGGATTTCTCCCCGGAGCCGTGGCCTGGGCACTAGGAAGGCCGGGCCTCCCCGACTTCCGGGAGGAGGGGCTAGCCCAGTTACGCCCTGGCCCCCAAACCCTCTGGTGCCATCTGCCTGTCTCGGCACTTCTGACTCCACAGAGCCTTTCCTACACCTGGGCTGCCTGCCGTGGCAAAGTGCAGGCGTGGGGTGAGGCCATGGCTTTGTCTTTCCAGGAAGAAATGAGCCCCTGGCCGAAGCAGCAGGCCCAGGCAGAGCCTTGAGCTTGAAGCCCAGTAGGTCTGTGGCCCTCAGGGCCACAGCAATGCTTTCAAGGCAGGGAAGCGGCCTGCAAGCTGAGTGGGAGTGGGGGAGGGGAGGGAGACAGCTGAAGCCCAGTCCAGAAGGGCGGCAAAGGAACAGCTGCAGCTGGGTCAGAGCCTGGAGGGAGGGCGGGGCATTCACTGAGGACCCCCGAGGTCAGCCCTAGGCCCTGGCGGTCGCGCAGGCGCCCTTGGCCTGTGCGGTGGGTGGGGGGTTGAAGCCAAGCCCGCAGGGCTCCCGGAGCGGCCAGAGAAAGAAGGGCCCTTGGAGAGGTAGGCGAGGTGGGTAGGGGGAGCCACCTTACTCTCCTCAGCTCCCTGAGGGAGAGAGAGAGAGACAGAGACAGAGAGAGAGATCCATGACCTCTGAGTCTCTGCCTCTACCGCTGGCTGGTGCCAACTCACGCGCCATCCCACTTCCAGCCATCACCCCCACGCCTGCCCCGGAGCCAGCCCCACCACAGAGAGGCCGCTTCCTGCTCCCCTCTGTGCCTTCCCTTCCCGACCTGACTCCAGTGCAGGGGATAAGCTTCAGACAAGTCTTTCCATGTCCCTCTGCATGACAATAGACTTCCTCCCCTCTCCCATTCCACAGGCCCACCCGGGACATCCACCTTGGTCATTAGCTCAGGAGAGGATGCAAGATGAGAATCTCTGCTATTGTGTGGGGAGACTCAGTTTCCCGGGTTTCCCCCATGGACACATGTTCTTCAGCTGGGTCTGATTTTCTCCAGACAAGCTGTCTTGGGAAGGATTTGGCCAGCCCTAAGAACCTGAAGGGAAAGGGCGGAGGGGGGTTCTCTCTCTGCCCCCGACAGCCCCGAGCTGGGTCGCTCCCTCAGACCTGGCCAGGGGCAGCCCATCCCCCGGCGCCCTTCCCCGGGGCATCCAAGGGCAGGCTCGGCGCCAGCCCCACCACGCTCGCCACTGCCCGACCATCGTCCTCCCTCGGGGGGCCTGGGCAGGACAGGGACCCGGCTGTGGGAGGCCTCCAGATCTCAGGCCTGGCACACCGTTTACCAGGCTGCTTCCTCCTCTGACGGGGGCCCAGCACACGCCCCAGGAGACTTGGCAGCCGCCCCCAGGGCTCTATCCTCTGGAACTCGTCCCCTTGGAAGGGGCTGGCCCAGGTGCCAGGTTCGGCTGGTCGGCCAGCCTCCTTTGGAGAAAGCAGGCAAGCCGAGCCAGGCTTGCAGTGGCCCTGGCGTGACACCTGCCACCTCAGGCAGAGGGCCTCCCGCGTGCCCTCCATGGCGGATTTCTCCCCGGAGCCGTGGCCTGGGCACTAGGAAGGCCGGGCCTCCCCGACTTCCGGGAGGAGGGGCTAGCCCAGTTACGCCCTGGCCCCCAAACCCTCTGGTGCCATCTGCCTGTCTCGGCACTTCTGACTCCACAGAGCCTTTCCTACACCTGGGCTGCCTGCCGTGGCAAAGTGCAGGCGTGGGGTGAGGCCATGGCTTTGTCTTTCCAGGAAGAAATGAGCCCCTGGCCGAAGCAGCAGGCCCAGGCAGAGCCTTGAGCTTGAAGCCCAGTAGGTCTGTGGCCCTCAGGGCCACAGCAATGCTTTCAAGGCAGGGAAGCGGCCTGCAAGCTGAGTGGGAGTGGGGGAGGGGAGGGAGACAGCTGAAGCCCAGTCCAGAAGGGCGGCAAAGGAACAGCTGCAGCTGGGTCAGAGCCTGGAGGGAGGGCGGGGCATTCACTGAGGACCCCCGAGGTCAGCCCTAGGCCCTGGCGGTCGCGCAGGCGCCCTTGGCCTGTGCGGTGGGTGGGGGGTTGAAGCCAAGCCCGCAGGGCTCCCGGAGCGGCCAGAGAAAGAAGGGCCCTTGGAGAGGTAGGCGAGGTGGGTAGGGGGAGCCACCTTACTCTCCTCAGCTCCCTGAGGGAGAGAGAGAGAGACAGAGACAGAGAGAGAGATCCATGACCTCTGAGTCTCTGCCTCTACCGCTGGCTGGTGCCAACTCACGCGCCATCCCACTTCCAGCCATCACCCCCACGCCTGCCCCGGAGCCAGCCCCACCACAGAGAGGCCGCTTCCTGCTCCCCTCTGTGCCTTCCCTTCCCGACCTGACTCCAGTGCAGGGGATAAGCTTCAGACAAGTCTTTCCATGTCCCTCTGCATGACAATAGACTTCCTCCCCTCTCCCATTCCACAGGCCCACCCGGGACATCCACCTTGGTCATTAGCTCAGGAGAGGATGCAAGATGAGAATCTCTGCTATTGTGTGGGGAGACTCAGTTTCCCGGGTTTCCCCCATGGACACATGTTCTTCAGCTGGGTCTGATTTTCTCCAGACAAGCTGTCTTGGGAAGGATTTGGCCAGCCCTAAGAACCTGAAGGGAAAGGGCGGAGGGGGGTTCTCTCTCTGCCCCCGACAGCCCCGAGCTGGGTCGCTCCCTCAGACCTGGCCAGGGGCAGCCCATCCCCCGGCGCCCTTCCCCGGGGCATCCAAGGGCAGGCTCGGCGCCAGCCCCACCACGCTCGCCACTGCCCGACCATCGTCCTCCCTCGGGGGGCCTGGGCAGGACAGGGACCCGGCTGTGGGAGGCCTCCAGATCTCAGGCCTGGCACACCGTTTACCAGGCTGCTTCCTCCTCTGACGGGGGCCCAGCACACGCCCCAGGAGACTTGGCAGCCGCCCCCAGGGCTCTATCCTCTGGAACTCGTCCCCTTGGAAGGGGCTGGCCCAGGTGCCAGGTTCGGCTGGTCGGCCAGCCTCCTTTGGAGAAAGCAGGCAAGCCGAGCCAGGCTTGCAGTGGCCCTGGCGTGACACCTGCCACCTCAGGCAGAGGGCCTCCCGCGTGCCCTCCATGGCGGATTTCTCCCCGGAGCCGTGGCCTGGGCACTAGGAAGGCCGGGCCTCCCCGACTTCCGGGAGGAGGGGCTAGCCCAGTTACGCCCTGGCCCCCAAACCCTCTGGTGCCATCTGCCTGTCTCGGCACTTCTGACTCCACAGAGCCTTTCCTACACCTGGGCTGCCTGCCGTGGCAAAGTGCAGGCGTGGGGTGAGGCCATGGCTTTGTCTTTCCAGGAAGAAATGAGCCCCTGGCCGAAGCAGCAGGCCCAGGCAGAGCCTTGAGCTTGAAGCCCAGTAGGTCTGTGGCCCTCAGGGCCACAGCAATGCTTTCAAGGCAGGGAAGCGGCCTGCAAGCTGAGTGGGAGTGGGGGAGGGGAGGGAGACAGCTGAAGCCCAGTCCAGAAGGGCGGCAAAGGAACAGCTGCAGCTGGGTCAGAGCCTGGAGGGAGGGCGGGGCATTCACTGAGGACCCCCGAGGTCAGCCCTAGGCCCTGGCGGTCGCGCAGGCGCCCTTGGCCTGTGCGGTGGGTGGGGGGTTGAAGCCAAGCCCGCAGGGCTCCCGGAGCGGCCAGAGAAAGAAGGGCCCTTGGAGAGGTAGGCGAGGTGGGTAGGGGGAGCCACCTTACTCTCCTCAGCTCCCTGAGGGAGAGAGAGAGAGACAGAGACAGAGAGAGAGATCCATGACCTCTGAGTCTCTGCCTCTACCGCTGGCTGGTGCCAACTCACGCGCCATCCCACTTCCAGCCATCACCCCCACGCCTGCCCCGGAGCCAGCCCCACCACAGAGAGGCCGCTTCCTGCTCCCCTCTGTGCCTTCCCTTCCCGACCTGACTCCAGTGCAGGGGATAAGCTTCAGACAAGTCTTTCCATGTCCCTCTGCATGACAATAGACTTCCTCCCCTCTCCCATTCCACAGGCCCACCCGGGACATCCACCTTGGTCATTAGCTCAGGAGAGGATGCAAGATGAGAATCTCTGCTATTGTGTGGGGAGACTCAGTTTCCCGGGTTTCCCCCATGGACACATGTTCTTCAGCTGGGTCTGATTTTCTCCAGACAAGCTGTCTTGGGAAGGATTTGGCCAGCCCTAAGAACCTGAAGGGAAAGGGCGGAGGGGGGTTCTCTCTCTGCCCCCGACAGCCCCGAGCTGGGTCGCTCCCTCAGACCTGGCCAGGGGCAGCCCATCCCCCGGCGCCCTTCCCCGGGGCATCCAAGGGCAGGCTCGGCGCCAGCCCCACCACGCTCGCCACTGCCCGACCATCGTCCTCCCTCAGGGGGCCTGGGCAGGACAGGGACCCGGCTGTGGGAGGCCTCCAGATCTCAGGCCTGGCACACCGTTTACCAGGCTGCTTCCTCCTCTGACGGGGGCCCAGCACACGCCCCAGGAGACTTGGCAGCCGCCCCCAGGGCTCTATCCTCTGGAACTCGTCCCCTTGGAAGGGGCTGGCCCAGGTGCCAGGTTCGGCTGGTCGGCCAGCCTCCTTTGGAGAAAGCAGGCAAGCCGAGCCAGGCTTGCAGTGGCCCTGGCGTGACACCTGCCACCTCAGGCAGAGGGCCTCCCGCGTGCCCTCCATGGCGGATTTCTCCCCGGAGCCGTGGCCTGGGCACTAGGAAGGCCGGGCCTCCCCGACTTCCGGGAGGAGGGGCTAGCCCAGTTACGCCCTGGCCCCCAAACCCTCTGGTGCCATCTGCCTGTCTCGGCACTTCTGACTCCACAGAGCCTTTCCTACACCTGGGCTGCCTGCCGTGGCAAAGTGCAGGCGTGGGGTGAGGCCATGGCTTTGTCTTTCCAGGAAGAAATGAGCCCCTGGCCGAAGCAGCAGGCCCAGGCAGAGCCTTGAGCTTGAAGCCCAGTAGGTCTGTGGCCCTCAGGGCCACAGCAATGCTTTCAAGGCAGGGAAGCGGCCTGCAAGCTGAGTGGGAGTGGGGGAGGGGAGGGAGACAGCTGAAGCCGAGTCCAGAAGGGCGGCAAAGGAACAGCTGCAGCTGTGTCAGAGCCTGGAGGGAGGGCGGGGCATTCACTGAGGACCCCCGAGGTCTGCCCTATGCCCTGGTGGTCGCGCAGGCGCCCTTGGCCTGTGCGGTGGGTCGAGGGTTGAAGCCAAGCCCTGAGGGCTCCCGGAGCGGCCAGAGAAAGAAGGGCCCTTGGAGAGGTAGGCGAGGTGTGTAGGGGGAGCCACCTTACTCTCCTCAGCTCCCTGAGGGAGAGAGAGAGAGACAGAGACAGAGAGAGAGATCAATGACCTCTGAGTCTCTGCCTCTACCGCTGGCTGGTGCCAACTCACGCGCCATCCCACTTCCAGCCATCACCCCCACGCCTGCCCCGGAGCCAGCCCCACCACAGAGAGGCCACTTCCTGCTCCCCTCTGTGCCTTCCCTTCCCGACCTGACTCCAGTGCAGGGGATAAGCTTCAGACAAGTCTTTCCATGTCCCTCTGCATGACAATAGACTTCCTCCCCTCTCCCATTCCACAGGCCCACCCGGGACATCCACCTTGGTCATTAGCTCAGGAGAGGATGCAAGATGAGAATCTCTGCTATTGTGTGGGGAGACTCAGTTTCCCGGGTTTCCCCCATGGACACATGTTCTTCAGCTGGGTCTGATTTTCTCCAGACAAGCTGTCTTGGGAAGGATTTGGCCAGCCCTAAGAACCTGAAGGGAAAGGGCGGAGGGGGGTTCTCTCTCTGCCCCCGACAGCCCCGAGCTGGGTCGCTCCCTCAGACCTGGCCAGGGGCAGCCCTTCCCCCGGCCCCCTTCCCCGGGGCATCCAAGGGCAGGCTAGGCGCCAGCCCCACCACGCTCGCCACTGCCCGACCATCGTCCTCCCTCGGGGGGCCTGGGCAGGACAGGGACCCGGCTGTGGGAGGCCTCCAGATCTCAGGCCTGGCACACCGTTTACCAGGCTGCTTCCTCCTCTGACGGGGGCCCAGCACACGCCCCAGGAGACTTGGCAGCCGCCCCCAGGGCTCTATCCTCTGGAACTCGTCCCCTTGGAAGGGGCTGGCCCAGGTGCCAGGTTCGGCTGGTCGGCCAGCCTCCTTTGGAGAAAGCAGGCAAGCCGAGCCAGGCTTGCAGTGGCCCTGGCGTGACACCTGCCACCTCAGGCAGAGGGCCTCCCGCGTGCCCTCCATGGCGGATTTCTCCCCGGAGCCGTGGCCTGGGCACTAGGAAGGCCGGGCCTCCCCGACTTCCGGGAGGAGGGGCTAGCCCAGTTACGCCCTGGCCCCCAAACCCTCTGGTGCCATCTGCCTGTCTCGGCACTTCTGACTCCACAGAGCCTTTCCTACACCTGGGCTGCCTGCCGTGGCAAAGTGCAGGCGTGGGGTGAGGCCATGGCTTTGTCTTTCCAGGAAGAAATGAGCCCCTGGCCGAAGCAGCAGGCCCAGGCAGAGCCTTGAGCTTGAAGCCCAGTAGGTCTGTGGCCCTCAGGGCCACAGCAATGCTTTCAAGGCAGGGAAGCGGCCTGCAAGCTGAGTGGGAGTGGGGGAGGGGAGGAAGACAGCTGAAGCCGAGTCCAGAAGGGCGGCAAAGGAACAGCTGCAGCTGGGTCAGAGCCTGGAGGGAGGGCGGGGCATTCACTGAGGACCCCCGAGGTCAGCCCTATGCCCTGGCGGTCGTGCAGGCGCCCTTGGCCTGTGCGGTGGGTGGGGGGTTGAAGCCAAGCCCGCAGGGCTCCCGGAGCGGCCAGAGAAAGAAGGGCCCTTGGAGAGGTAGGCGAGGTGGGTAGGGGGAGCCACCTTACTCACCTCAGCTCCCTGAGGGAGAGAGAGACAGAGACAGAGAGAGAGATCCATGACCTCTGAGTCTCGGCCTCTACCGCTGGCTGGTGCCAACTCACGCGCCATCCCACTTCCAGCCATCACCCCCATGTCTGCCCCGGAGCCAGCCCCACCACAGAGAGGCCGCTTCCTGCTCCCCTCTGTGCCTTCCCTTCCCGACCTGACTCCAGTGCAGGGGATAAGCTTCAGACAAGTCTTTCCATGTCCCTCTGCATGACAATAGACTTCCTCCCCTCTCCCATTCCACAGGCCCACCCGGGACATCCACCTTGGTCATTAGCTCAGGAGAGGATGCAAGATGAGAATCTCTGCTATTGTGTGGGGAGACTCAGTTTCCCGGGTTTCCCCCATGGACACATGTTCTTCAGCTGGGTCTGATTTTCTCCAGACAAGCTGTCTTGGGAAGGATTTGGCCAGCCCTAAGAACCTGAAGGGAAAGGGCGGAGGGGGGTTCTCTCTCTGCCCCCGACAGCCCCGAGCTGGGTCGCTCCCTCAGACCTGGCCAGGGGCAGCCCATCCCCCGGCGCCCTTCCCCGGGGCATCCAAGGGCAGGCTCGGCGCCAGCCCCACCACGCTCGCCACTGCCCGACCATCGTCCTCCCTCGGGGGGCCTGGGCAGGACAGGGACCCGGCTGTGGGAGGCCTCCAGATCTCAGGCCTGGCACACCGTTTACCAGGCTGCTTCCTCCTCTGACGGGGGCCCAGCACACGCCCCAGGAGACTTGGCAGCCGCCCCCAGGGCTCTATCCTCTGGAACTCGTCCCCTTGGAAGGGGCTGGCCCAGGTGCCAGGTTCGGCTGGTCGGCCAGCCTCCTTTGGAGAAAGCAGGCAAGCCGAGCCAGGCTTGCAGTGGCCCTGGCGTGACACCTGCCACCTCAGGCAGAGGGCCTCCCGCGTGCCCTCCATGGCGGATTTCTCCCCGGAGCCGTGGCCTGGGCACTAGGAAGGCCGGGCCTCCCCGACTTCCGGGAGGAGGGGCTAGCCCAGTTACGCCCTGGCCCCCAAACCCTCTGGTGCCATCTGCCTGTCTCGGCACTTCTGACTCCACAGAGCCTTTCCTACACCTGGGCTGCCTGCCGTGGCAAAGTGCAGGCGTGGGGTGAGGCCATGGCTTTGTCTTTCCAGGAAGAAATGAGCCCCTGGCCGAAGCAGCAGGCCCAGGCAGAGCCTTGAGCTTGAAGCCCAGTAGGTCTGTGGCCCTCAGGGCCACAGCAATGCTTTCAAGGCAGGGAAGCGGCCTGCAAGCTGAGTGGGAGTGGGGGAGGGGAGGGAGACAGCTGAAGCCGAGTCCAGAAGGGCGGCAAAGGAACAGCTGCAGCTGTGTCAGAGCCTGGAGGGAGGGCGGGGCATTCACTGAGGACCCCCGAGGTCTGCCCTATGCCCTGGTGGTCGCGCAGGCGCCCTTGGCCTGTGCGGTGGGTGGAGGGTTGAAGCCAAGCCCTGAGGGCTCCCGGAGCGGCCAGAGAAAGAAGGGCCCTTGGAGAGGTAGGCGAGGTGGGTAGGGGGAGCCACCTTACTCTCCTCAGCTCCCTGAGGGAGAGAGAGAGAGACAGAGACAGAGAGAGAGATCAATGACCTCTGAGTCTCTGCCTCTACCGCTGGCTGGTGCCAACTCACGCGCCATCCCACTTCCAGCCATCACCCCCACGCCTGCCCCGGAGCCAGCCCCACCACAGAGAGGCCGCTTCCTGCTCCCCTCTGTGCCTTCCCTTCCCGACCTGACTCCAGTGCAGGGGATAAGCTTCAGACAAGTCTTTCCATGTCCCTCTGCATGACAATAGACTTCCTCCCCTCTCCCATTCCACAGGCCCACCCGGGACATCCACCTTGGTCATTAGCTCAGGAGAGGATGCAAGATGAGAATCTCTGCTATTGTGTGGGGAGACTCAGTTTCCCGGGTTTCCCCCATGGACACATGTTCTTCAGCTGGGTCTGATTTTCTCCAGACAAGCTGTCTTGGGAAGGATTTGGCCAGCCCTAAGAACCTGAAGGGAAAGGGCGGAGGGGGGTTCTCTCTCTGCCCCCGACAGCCCCGAGCTGGGTCGCTCCCTCAGACCTGGCCAGGGGCAGCCCATCCCCCGGCCCCCTTCCCCGGGGCATCCAAGGGCAGGCTAGGCGCCAGCCCCACCACGCTCGCCACTGCCCGACCATCGTCCTCCCTCGGGGGGCCTGGGCAGGACAGGGACCCGGCTGTGGGAGGCCTCCAGATCTCAGGCCTGGCACACCGTTTACCAGGCTGCTTCCTCCTCTGACGGGGGCCCAGCACACGCCCCAGGAGACTTGGCAGCCGCCCCCAGGGCTCTATCCTCTGGAACTCGTCCCCTTGGAAGGGGCTGGCCCAGGTGCCAGGTTCGGCTGGTCGGCCAGCCTCCTTTGGAGAAAGCAGGCAAGCCGAGCCAGGCTTGCAGTGGCCCTGGCGTGACACCTGCCACCTCAGGCAGAGGGCCTCCCGCGTGCCCTCCATGGCGGATTTCTCCCCGGAGCCGTGGCCTGGGCACTAGGAAGGCCGGGCCTCCCCGACTTCCGGGAGGAGGGGCTAGCCCAGTTACGCCCTGGCCCCCAAACCCTCTGGTGCCATCTGCCTGTCTCGGCACTTCTGACTCCACAGAGCCTTTCCTACACCTGGGCTGCCTGCCGTGGCAAAGTGCAGGCGTGGGGTGAGGCCATGGCTTTGTCTTTCCAGGAAGAAATGAGCCCCTGGCCGAAGCAGCAGGCCCAGGCAGAGCCTTGAGCTTGAAGCCCAGTAGGTCTGTGGCCCTCAGGGCCAGAGCAATGCTTTCAAGGCAGGGAAGCGGCCTGCAAGCTGAGTGGGAGTGGGGGAGGGGAGGGAGACAGCTGAAGCCGAGTCCAGAAGGGCGGCAAAGGAACAGCTGCAGCTGGGTCAGAGCCTGGAGTGAGGGCGGGGCATTCACTGAGGACCCCCGAGGTCAGCCCTAGGCCCTGGCGGTCGCGCAGGCGCCCTTGGACTGTGCGGTGGGTGGGGGGTTGAAGCCAAGCCCGCAGGGCTCCCGGAGTGGCCAGAGAAAGAAGGGCCCTTGGAGAGGTAGGCGAGGTGGGTAGGGGGAGCCAACTTACTCTCCTCAGCTCCCTGAGGGAGAGAGAGACAGAGACAGAGAGAGAGATCCATGACCTCTGAGTCTCGGCCTCTACCGCTGGCTGGTGCCAACTCACGCGCCATCCCACTTCCAGCCATCACCCCCACGCCTGCCCCGGAGCCAGCCCCACCACAGAGAGGCCGCTTCCTGCTCCCCTCTGTGCCTTCCCTTCCCGACCTGACTCCAGTGCAGGGGATAAGCTTCAGACAAGTCTTTCCATGTCCCTCTGCATGACAATAGACTTCCTCCCCTCTCCCATTCCACAGGCCCACCCGGGACATCCACCTTGGTCATTAGCTCAGGAGAGGATGCAAGATGAGAATCTCTGCTATTGTGTGGGGAGACTCAGTTTCCCGGGTTTCCCCCATGGACACATGTTCTTCAGCTGGGTCTGATTTTCTCCAGACAAGCTGTCTTGGGAAGGATTTGGCCAGCCCTAAGAACCTGAAGGGAAAGGGCGGAGGGGGGTTCTCTCTCTGCCCCCGACAGCCCCGAGCTGGGTCGCTCCCTCAGACCTGGCCAGGGGCAGCCCATCCCCCGGCGCCCTTCCCCGGGGCATCCAAGGGCAGGCTCGGCGCCAGCCCCACCACGCTCGCCACTGCCCGACCATCGTCCTCCCTCGGGGGGCCTGGGCAGGACAGGGACCCGGCTGTGGGAGGCCTCCAGATCTCAGGCCTGGCACACCGTTTACCAGGCTGCTTCCTCCTCTGACGGGGGCCCAGCACACGCCCCAGGAGACTTGGCAGCCGCCCCCAGGGCTCTATCCTCTGGAACTCGTCCCCTTGGAAGGGGCTGGCCCAGGTGCCAGGTTCGGCTGGTCGGCCAGCCTCCTTTGGAGAAAGCAGGCAAGCCGAGCCAGGCTTGCAGTGGCCCTGGCGTGACACCTGCCACCTCAGGCAGAGGGCCTCCCGCGTGCCCTCCATGGCAGATTTCTCCCCGGAGCCGTGGCCTGGGCACTAGGAAGGCCGGGCCTCCCCGACTTCCGGGAGGAGGGGCTAGCCCAGTTACGCCCTGGCCCCCAAACCCTCTGGTGCCATCTGCCTGTCTCGGCACTTCTGACTCCACAGAGCCTTTCCTACACCTGGGCTGCCTGCCGTGGCAAAGTGCAGGCGTGGGGTGAGGCCATGGCTTTGTCTTTCCAGGAAGAAATGAGCCCCTGGCCGAAGCAGCAGGCCCAGGCAGAGCCTTGAGCTTGAAGCCCAGTAGGTCTGTGGCCCTCAGGGCCACAGCAATGCTTTCAAGGCAGGGAAGCGGCCTGCAAGCTGAGTGGGAGTGGGGGAGGGGAGGGAGACAGCTGAAGCCGAGTCCAGAAGGGCGGCAAAGGAACAGCTGCAGCTGTGTCAGAGCCTGGAGGGAGGGCGGGGCATTCACTGAGGACCCCCGAGGTCTGCCCTATGCCCTGGTGGTCGCGCAGGCGCCCTTGGCCTGTGCGGTGGGTGGAGGGTTGAAGCCAAGCCCTGAGGGCTCCCGGAGCGGCCAGAGAAAGAAGGGCCCTTGGAGAGGTAGGCGAGGTGGGTAGGGGGAGCCACCTTACTCTCCTCAGCTCCCTGAGGGAGAGAGAGAGAGACAGAGACAGAGAGAGAGATCAATGACCTCTGAGTCTCTGCCTCTACCGCTGGCTGGTGCCAACTCACGCGCCATCCCACTTCCAGCCATCACCCCCACGCCTGCCCCGGAGCCAGCCCCACCACAGAGAGGCCGCTTCCTGCTCCCCTCTGTGCCTTCCCTTCCCGACCTGACTCCAGTGCAGGGGATAAGCTTCAGACAAGTCTTTCCATGTCCCTCTGCATGACAATAGACTTCCTCCCCTCTCCCATTCCACAGGCCCACCCGGGACATCCACCTTGGTCATTAGCTCAGGAGAGGATGCAAGATGAGAATCTCTGCTATTGTGTGGGGAGACTCAGTTTCCCGGGTTTCCCCCATGGACACATGTTCTTCAGCTGGGTCTGATTTTCTCCAGACAAGCTGTCTTGGGAAGGATTTGGCCAGCCCTAAGAACCTGAAGGGAAAGGGCGGAGGGGGGTTCTCTCTCTGCCCCCGACAGCCCCGAGCTGGGTCGCTCCCTCAGACCTGGCCAGGGGCAGCCCATCCCCCGGCCCCCTTCCCCGGGGCATCCAAGGGCAGGCTAGGCGCCAGCCCCACCACGCTCGCCACTGCCCGACCATCGTCCTCCCTCGGGGGGCCTGGGCAGGACAGGGACCCGGCTGTGGGAGGCCTCCAGATCTCAGGCCTGGCACACCGTTTACCAGGCTGCTTCCTCCTCTGACGGGGGCCCAGCACACGCCCCAGGAGACTTGGCAGCCGCCCCCAGGGCTCTATCCTCTGGAACTCGTCCCCTTGGAAGGGGCTGGCCCAGGTGCCAGGTTCGGCTGGTCGGCCAGCCTCCTTTGGAGAAAGCAGGCAAGCCGAGCCAGGCTTGCAGTGGCCCTGGCGTGACACCTGCCACCTCAGGCAGAGGGCCTCCCGCGTGCCCTCCATGGCGGATTTCTCCCCGGAGCCGTGGCCTGGGCACTAGGAAGGCCGGGCCTCCCCGACTTCCGGGAGGAGGGGCTAGCCCAGTTACGCCCTGGCCCCCAAACCCTCTGGTGCCATCTGCCTGTCTCGGCACTTCTGACTCCACAGAGCCTTTCCTACACCTGGGCTGCCTGCCGTGGCAAAGTGCAGGCGTGGGGTGAGGCCATGGCTTTGTCTTTCCAGGAAGAAATGAGCCCCTGGCCGAAGCAGCAGGCCCAGGCAGAGCCTTGAGCTTGAAGCCCAGTAGGTCTGTGGCCCTCAGGGCCAGAGCAATGCTTTCAAGGCAGGGAAGCGGCCTGCAAGCTGAGTGGGAGTGGGGGAGGGGAGGGAGACAGCTGAAGCCGAGTCCAGAAGGGCGGCAAAGGAACAGCTGCAGCTGGGTCAGAGCCTGGAGTGAGGGCGGGGCATTCACTGAGGACCCCCGAGGTCAGCCCTAGGCCCTGGCGGTCGCGCAGGCGCCCTTGGACTGTGCGGTGGGTGGGGGGTTGAAGCCAAGCCCGCAGGGCTCCCGGAGTGGCCAGAGAAAGAAGGGCCCTTGGAGAGGTAGGCGAGGTGGGTAGGGGGAGCCAACTTACTCTCCTCAGCTCCCTGAGGGAGAGAGAGACAGAGACAGAGAGAGAGATCCATGACCTCTGAGTCTCGGCCTCTACCGCTGGCTGGTGCCAACTCACGCGCCATCCCACTTCCAGCCATCACCCCCACGCCTGCCCCGGAGCCAGCCCCACCACAGAGAGGCCGCTTCCTGCTCCCCTCTGTGCCTTCCCTTCCCGACCTGACTCCAGTGCAGGGGATAAGCTTCAGACAAGTCTTTCCATGTCCCTCTGCATGACAATAGACTTCCTCCCCTCTCCCATTCCACAGGCCCACCCGGGACATCCACCTTGGTCATTAGCTCAGGAGAGGATGCAAGATGAGAATCTCTGCTATTGTGTGGGGAGACTCAGTTTCCCGGGTTTCCCCCATGGACACATGTTCTTCAGCTGGGTCTGATTTTCTCCAGACAAGCTGTCTTGGGAAGGATTTGGCCAGCCCTAAGAACCTGAAGGGAAATGGCGGAGGGGGGTTCTCTCTCTGCCCCCGACAGCCCCGAGCTGGGTCGCTCCCTCAGACCTGGCCAGGGGCAGCCCATCCCCCGGCGCCCTTCCCCGGGGCATCCAAGGGCAGGCTCGGCGCCAGCCCCACCCCGCTCGCCACTGCCCGACCATCGTCCTCCCTCGGGGGGCCTGGGCAGGACAGGGACCCGGCTGTGGGAGGCCTCCAGATCTCAGGCCTGGCACACCCGTTTACCAGGCTGCTTCCTCCTCTGACGGGGGCCCAGCACACGCCCCAGGAGACTTGGCAGCCGCCCCCAGGGCTCTATCCTCTGGAACTCGTCCCCTTGGAAGGGGCTGGCCCAGGTGCCAGGTTCGGCTGGTCGGCCAGCCTCCTTTGGAGAAAGCAGGCAAGCCGAGCCAGGCTTGCAGTGGCCCTGGCGTGACACCTGCCACCTCAGGCAGAGGGCCTCCCGCGTGCCCTCCATGGCGGATTTCTCCCCGGAGCCGTGGCCTGGGCACTAGGAAGGCCGGGCCTCCCCGACTTCCGGGAGGAGGGGCTAGCCCAGTTACGCCCTGGCCCCCAAACCCTCTGGTGCCATCTGCCTGTCTCGGCACTTCTGACTCCACAGAGCCTTTCCTACACCTGGGCTGCCTGCCGTGGCAAAGTGCAGGCGTGGGGTGAGGCCATGGCTTTGTCTTTCCAGGAAGAAATGAGCCCCTGGCCGAAGCAGCAGGCCCAGGCAGAGCCTTGAGCTTGAAGCCCAGTAGGTCTGTGGCCCTCAGGGCCACAGCAATGCTTTCAAGGCAGGGAAGCGGCCTGCAAGCTGAGTGGGAGTGGGGGAGGGGAGGGAGACAGCTGAAGCCGAGTCCAGAAGGGCGGCAAAGGAACAGCTGCAGCTGGGTCAGAGCCTGGAGGGAGGGCGGGGCATTCACTGAGGACCCCCGAGGTCAGCCCTAGGCCCTGGCGGTCGCGCAGGCGCCCTTGGCCTGTGCGGTGGGTGGAGGGTTGAAGCCAAGCCCGCAGGGCTCCCGGAGCGGCCAGAGAAAGAAGGGCCCTTGGAGAGGTAGGCGAGGTGGGTAGGGGGAGCCACCTTACTCTCCTCAGCTCCCTGAGGGAGAGAGAGAGAGACAGAGACAGAGAGAGAGATCCATGACCTCTGAGTCTCTGCCTCTACCGCTGGCTGGTGCCAACTCACGCGCCATCCCACTTCCAGCCATCACCCCCACGCCTGCCCCGGAGCCAGCCCCACCACAGAGAGGCCGCTTCCTGCTCCCCTCTGTGCCTTCCCTTCCCGACCTGACTCCAGTGCAGGGGATAAGCTTCAGACAAGTCTTTCCATGTCCCTCTGCATGACAATAGACTTCCTCCCCTCTCCCATTCCACAGGCCCACCCGGGACATCCACCTTGGTCATTAGCTCAGGAGAGGATGCAAGATGAGAATCTCTGCTATTGTGTGGGGAGACTCAGTTTCCCGGGTTTCCCCCATGGACACATGTTCTTCAGCTGGGTCTGATTTTCTCCAGACAAGCTGTCTTGGGAAGGATTTGGCCAGCCCTAAGAACCTGAAGGGAAAGGGCGGAGGGGGGTTCTCTCTCTGCCCCCGACAGCCCCGAGCTGGGTCGCTCCCTCAGACCTGGCCAGGGGCAGCCCATCCCCCGGCGCCCTTCCCCGGGGCATCCAAGGGCAGGCTCGGCGCCAGCCCCACCACGCTCGCCACTGCCCGACCATCGTCCTCCCTCGGGGGGCCTGGGCAGGACAGGGACCCGGCTGTGGGAGGCCTCCAGATCTCAGGCCTGGCACACCGTTTACCAGGCTGCTTCCTCCTCTGACGGGGGCCCAGCACACGCCCCAGGAGACTTGGCAGCCGCCCCCAGGGCTCTATCCTCTGGAACTCGTCCCCTTGGAAGGGGCTGGCCCAGGTGCCAGGTTCGGCTGGTCGGCCAGCCTCCTTTGGAGAAAGCAGGCAAGCCGAGCCAGGCTTGCAGTGGCCCTGGCGTGACACCTGCCACCTCAGGCAGAGGGCCTCCCGCGTGCCCTCCATGGCGGATTTCTCCCCGGAGCCGTGGCCTGGGCACTAGGAAGGCCGGGCCTCCCCGACTTCCGGGAGGAGGGGCTAGCCCAGTTACGCCCTGGCCCCCAAACCCTCTGGTGCCATCTGCCTGTCTCGGCACTTCTGACTCCACAGAGCCTTTCCTACACCTGGGCTGCCTGCCGTGGCAAAGTGCAGGCGTGGGGTGAGGCCATGGCTTTGTCTTTCCAGGAAGAAATGAGCCCCTGGCCGAAGCAGCAGGCCCAGGCAGAGCCTTGAGCTTGAAGCCCAGTAGGTCTGTGGCCCTCAGGGCCACAGCAATGCTTTCAAGGCAGGGAAGCGGCCTGCAAGCTGAGTGGGAGTGGGGGAGGGGAGGGAGACAGCTGAAGCCGAGTCCAGAAGGGCGGCAACGGAACAGCTGCAGCTGGGTCAGAGCCTGGAGGGAGGGCGGGGCATTCACTGAGGACCCCCGAGGTCAGCCCTAGGCCCTGGCGGTCGCGCAGGCGCCCTTGGCCTGTGCGGTGGGTGGGGGGTTGAAGCCAAGCCCGCAGGGCTCCCGGAGCGGCCAGAGAAAGAAGGGCCCATGGAGAGGTAGGCAAGGTGGGTAGGGGGAGCCACCTTACTCTCCTCAGCTCCCTGAGGGAGAGAGAGAGAGACAGAGACAGAGAGAGAGATCCATGACCTCTGAGTCTAGGCCTCTACCGCTGGCTGGTGCCAACTCACGCGCCATCCCACTTCCAGCCATCACCCCCACGCCTGCCCCGGAGCCAGCCCCACCACAGAGAGGCAGCTTCCTGCTCCCCTCTGTGCCTTCCCTTCCCGACCTGACTCCAGTGCAGGGGATAAGCTTCAGACAAGACTTTCCATGTCCCTCTGCATGACAATAGACATCCTCCCCTCTCCCATTCCACAGGCCCACCCGGGACATCCACCTTAGTCATTAGCTCAGGAGAGGATGCAAGATGAGAATCTCTGCTATTGTGTGGGGAGACTCAGTTTCCCGGGTTTCCCCCATGGACACATGTTCTTCAGCTGGGTCTGATTTTCTCCAGACAAGCTGTCTTGGGAAGGATTTGGCCAGCCCTAAGAACCTGAAGGGAAAGGGCGGAGGGGGGTTCTCTCTCTGCCCCCGACAGCCCCGAGCTGGGTCGCTCCCTCAGACCTGGCCAGGGGCAGCCCATCCCCCGGCGCCCTTCCCCGGGGCATCCAAGGGCAGGCTCGGCGCCAGCCCCACCACGCTCGCCACTGCCCGACCATCGTCCTCCCTCGGGGGGCCTGGGCAGGACAGGGACCCGGCTGTGGGAGGCCTCCAGATCTCAGGCCTGGCACACCGTTTACCAGGCTGCTTCCTCCTCTGACGGGGGCCCAGCACACGCCCCAGGAGACTTGGCAGCCGCCCCCAGGGCTCTATCCTCTGGAACTCGTCCCCTTGGAAGGGGCTGGCCCAGGTGCCAGGTTCGGCTGGTCGGCCAGCCTCCTTTGGAGAAAGCAGGCAAGCCGAGCCAGGCTTGCAGTGGCCCTGGCGTGACACCTGCCACCTCAGGCAGAGGGCCTCCCGCGTGCCCTCCATGGCGGATTTCTCCCCGGAGCCGGGGCCTGGGCACTAGGAAGGCCGGGCCTCCCCGACTTCCGGGAGGAGGGGCTAGCCCAGTTAGGCCCTGGCCCCCAAACCCTCTGGTGCCATCTGCCTGTCTCGGCACTTCTGACTCCACAGAGCCTTTCCTACACCTGGGCTGCCTGCCGTGGCAAAGTGCAGGCGTGGGGTGAGGCCATGGCTTTGTCTTTCCAGGAAGAAATGAGCCCCTGGCCAAAGCAGCAGGCCCAGGCAGAGCCTTGAGCTTGAAGCCCAGTAGGTCTGTGGCCCTCAGGGCCACAGCAATGCTTTCAAGGCAGGGAAGCTGCCTGCAAGCTGAGTGGGAGTGGGGGAGGGGAGGGAGACAGCTGAAGCCGAGTCCAGAAGGGCGGCAAAGGAACAGCTGCAGCTGGGTCAGAGCCTGGATGGAGGGCGGGGCATTCACTGAGGACCCCCGAGGTCAGCCCTAGGCCCTGGCGGTCGCGCAGGCGCCCTTGGCCTGTGCGGTGGGTGGGGGGTTGAAGCCAAGCCCGCAGGGCTCCCGGAGCGGCCAGAGAATGAAGGGCCCTTGGAGAGGTAGGCGAGGTGGGTAGGGGGAGCCACCTTACTCTCCTCAGCTCCCTGAGGGAGAGAGAGAGAGACAGAGACAGAGAGAGAGATCCATGACCTCTGAGTCTCTGCCTCTACCGCTGGCTGGTGCCAACTCACGCGCCATCCCACTTCCAGCCATCAACCCCACGCCTGCCCCGGAGCCAGCCCCACCACAGAGAGGCCGCTTCCTGCTCCCCTCTGTGCCTTCCCTTCCCGACCTGACTGCAGTGCAGGGGATAAGCTTCAGACAAGTCTTTCCATGTCCCTCTGCATGACAATAGACTTCCTCCCCTCTCCCATTCCACAGGCCCACCCGGGACATCCACCTTGGTCATTAGCTCAGGAGAGGATGCAAGATGAGAATCTCTGCTATTGTGTGGGGAGACTCAGTCTCCCGGGTTTCCCCCATGGACACATGTTCTTCAGCTGGGTCTGATTTTCTCCAGACAAGCTGTCTTGGGAAGGATTTGGGCAGCCCTAAGAACCTGAAGGGAAAGGGCGGAGGGGGGTTCTCTCTCTGCCCCCGACAGCCCCGAGCTGGGTCGCTCCCTCAGACCTGGCCAGGGGCAGCCCATCCCCCGGCGCCCTTCCCCGGGGCATCCAAGGGCAGGCTCGGCGCCAGCCCCACCACGCTCGCCACTGCCCGACCATCGTCCTCCCTCGGGGGGCCTGGGCAGGACAGGGACCCGGCTGTGGGAGGCCTCCAGATCTCAGGCCTGGCACAGCATTTACCAGGCTGCTTCCTCCTCTGACGGGGGCCCAGCACACGCCCCAGGAGACTTGGCAGCCGCCCCCAGGGCTCTATCCTCTGGAACTCGTCCCCTTGGAAGGGGCTGGCCCAGGTGCCAGGTTCGGCTGGTCGGCCAGCCTCCTTTGGAGAAAGCAGGCAAGCCGAGCCAGGCTTGCAGTGGCCCTGGCGTGACACCTGCCACCTCAGGCAGAGGGCCTCCCGCGTGCCCTCCATGGCGGATTTCTCCCCGGAGCCGTGGCCTGGGCACTAGGAAGGCCGGGCCTCCCCGACTTCCGGGAGGAGGGGCTAGCCCAGTTACGCCCTGGCCCCCAAACCCTCTGGTGCCATCTGCCTGTCTCGGCACTTCTGACTCCACAGAGCCTTTCCTACACCTGGGCTGCCTGCCGTGGCAAAGTGCAGGCGTGGGGTGAGGCCATGGCTTTGTCTTTCCAGGAAGAAATGAGCCCCTGGCCGAAGCAGCAGGCCCAGGCAGAGCCTTGAGCTTGAAGCCCAGTAGGTCTGTGGCCCTCAGGGCCACAGCAATGCTTTCAAGGCAGGGAAGCGGCCTGCAAGCTGAGTGGGAGTGGGGGAGGGGAGGGAGACAGCTGAAGCCTAGTCCAGAAGGGCGGCAAAGGAACAGCTGCAGCTGGGTCAGAGCCTGGAGGGAGGGCGGGGCATTCACTGAGGACCCCCGAGGTCAGCCCTAGGCCCTGGCGGTCGCGCAGGCGCCCTTGGCCTGTGCGGTGGGTGGGGGGTTGAAGCCAAGCCCGCAGGGCTCCCGGAGCGGCCAGAGAAAGAAGGGCCCTTGGAGAGGTAGGCGAGGTGGGTAGGGGGAGCCACCTTACTCTCCTCAGCTCCCTGAGGGAGAGAGAGAGAGACAGAGACAGAGAGAGAGATCCATGACCTCTGAGTCTCTGCCTCTACCGCTGGCTGGTGCCAACTCACGCGCCATCCCACTTCCAGCCATCACCCCCACGCCTGCCCCGGAGCCAGCCCCACCACAGAGAGGCCGCTTCCTGCTCCCCTCTGTGCCTTCCCTTCCCGACCTGACTCCAGTGCAGGGGATAAGCTTCAGACAACTCTTTCCATGTCCCTCTGCATGACAATAGACTTCCTCCCCTCTCCCATTCCACAGGCCCACCCGGGACATCCACCTTGGTCATTAGCTCAGGAGAGGATGCAAGATGAGAATCTCTGCTATTGTGTGGGGAGACTCAGTTTCCCGGGTTTCCCCCATGGACACATGTTCTTCAGCTGGGTCTGATTTTCTCCAGACAAGCTGTCTTGGGAAGGATTTGGCCAGCCCTAAGAACCTGAAGGGAAAGGGCGGAGGGGGGTTCTCTCTCTGCCCCCGACAGCCCCGAGCTGGGTCGCTCCCTCAGACCTGGCCAGGGGCAGCCCATCCCCCGGCGCCCTTCCCCGGGGCATCCAAGGGCAGGCTCGGCGCCAGCCCCACCACGCTCGCCACTGCCCGACCATCGTCCTCCCTCGGGGGGCCTGGGCAGGACAGGGACCCGGCTGTGGGAGGCCTCCAGATCTCAGGCCTGGCACACCGTTTACCAGGCTGCTTCCTCCTCTGACGGGGGCCCAGCACACGCCCCAGGAGACTTGGCAGCCGCCCCCAGGGCTCTATCCTCTGGAACTCGTCCCCTTGGAAGGGGCTGGCCCAGGTGCCAGGTTCGGCTGGTCGGCCAGCCTCCTTTGGAGAAAGCAGGCAAGCCGAGCCAGGCTTGCAGTTGCCCTGGCGTGACACCTGCCACCTCAGGCAGAGGGCCTCCCGCGTGCCCTCCATGGCGGATTTCTCCCCGGAGCCGTGGCCTGGGCACTAGGAAGGCCGGGCCTCCCCGACTTCCGGGAGGAGGGGCTAGCCCAGTTACGCCCTGGCCCCCAAACCCTCTGGTGCCATCTGCCTGTCTCGGCAATTCTGACTCCACAGAGCCTTTCCTACACCTGGGCTGCCTGCCGTGGCAAAGTGCAGGCGTGGGGTGAGGCCATGGCTTTGTCTTTCCAGGAAGAAATGAGCCCCTGGCCGAAGCAGCAGGCCCAGGCAGAGCCTTGAGCTTGAAGCCCAGTAGGTCTGTGGCCCTCAGGGCCACAGCAATGCTTTCAAGGCAGGGAAGCGGCCTGCAAGCTGAGTGGGAGTGGGGGAGGGGAGGGAGACAGCTGAAGCCGAGTCCAGAAGGGCGGCAAAGGAACAGCTGCAGCTGGGTCAGAGCCTGGAGGGAGGGCAGGGCATTCACTGAGGACCCCCGAGGTCAGCCCTAGGCCCCGGCTGTCGCGCAGGCGCCCTTGGCCTGTGCGGTGGGTGGAGGGTTGATGCCAAGCCCGCAGGGCTCCCGGAGCGGCCAGAGAAAGAAGGGCCCATGGAGAGGTAGGCGAGGTGGGTATGGGGAGCCACCTTACTCTCCTCGGCTCCCTGAGGGAGAGAGCGAGAGACAGAGACAGAGAGAGAGATCCATGACCTCTGAGTCTCTGCCTCTACCGCTGGCTGGTGCCAACTCACGCGCCATCCCACTTCCAGCCATCACCCCCACGCCTGCCCCGGAGCCAGCCCCACTACAGAGAGGCCGCTTCCTGCTCCCCTCTGTGCCTTCCCTTCCCGACCTGACTCCAGTGCAGGGGATAAGCTTCAGACAAGTCTTTCCATGTCCCTCTGCATGACAATAGACTTCCTCCCCTCTCCCATTCCACAGGCCCACCCGGGACATCCACCTTGGTCATTAGCTCAGGAGAGGATGCAAGATGAGAATCTCTGCTATTGTGTGGGGAGACTCAGTTTCCCGGGTTTCCCCCATGGACACATGTTCTTCAGCTGGGTCTGATTTTCTCCAGACAAGCTGTCTTGGGAAGGATTTGGCCAGCCCTAAGAACCTGAAGGGAAAGGGCGGAGGGGGGTTCTCTCTCTGCCCCCGACAGCCCCGAGCTGGGTCGCTCCCTCAGACCTGGCCAGGGGCAGCCCATCCCCCGGCGCCCTTCCCCGGGGCATCCAAGGGCAGGCTCGGCGCCAGCCCCACCACGCTCGCCACTGCCCGACCATCGTCCTCCCTCGGGGGGCCTGGGCAGGACAGGGACCCGGCTGTGGGAGGCCTCCAGATCTCAGGCCTGGCACACCGTTTACCAGGCTGCTTCCTCCTCTGACGGGGGCCCAGCACACGCCCCAGGAGACTTGGCAGCCGCCCCCAGGGCTCTATCCTCTGGAACTCGTCCCCTTGGAAGGGGCTGGCCCAAGTGCCAGGTTCGGCTGGTCGGCCAGCCTCCTTTGGAGAAAGCAGGCAAGCCGAGCCAGGCTTGCAGTGGCCCTGGCGTGACACCTGCCACCTCAGGCAGAGGGCCTCCCGCGTGCCCTCCATGGCGGATTTCTCCCCGGAGCCGTGGCCTGGGCACTAGGAAGGCCGGGCCTCCCCGACTTCCGGGAGGAGGGGCTAGCCCAGTTACGCCCTGGCCCCCAAACCCTCTGGTGCCATCTGCCTGTCTCGGCACTTCTGACTCCACAGAGCCTTTCCTACACCTGGGCTGCCTGCCGTGGCAAAGTGCAGGCGTGGGGTGAGGCCATGGCTTTGTCTTTCCAGGAAGAAATGAGCCCCTGGCCAAAGCAGCAGGCCCAGGCAGAGCCTTGAGCTTGAAGCCCAGTAGGTCTGTGGCCCTCAGGGCCACAGCAATGCTTTCAAGGCAGGGAAGCGGCCTGCAAGCTGAGTGGGAGTGGGGGAGGGGAGGGAGACAGCTGAAGCCGAGTCCAGAAGGGCGGCAAAGGAACAGCTGCAGCTGGGTCAGAGCCTGGATGGAGGGCGGGGCATTCACTGAGGACCCCCGAGGTCAGCCCTAGGCCCTGGCGGTCGCGCAGGCGCCCTTGGCCTGTGCGGTGGGTGGGGGGTTGAAGCCAAGCCCGCAGGGCTCCCGGAGCGGCCAGAGAAAGAAGGGCCCTTGGAGAGGTAGGCGAGGTGGGTAGGGGGAGCCACCTTACTCTCCTCAGCTCCCTGAGGGAGAGAGAGAGAGACAGAGACAGAGAGAGAGATCCATGACCTCTGAGTCTCTGCCTCTACCGCTGGCTGGTGCCAACTCACGCGCCATCCCACTTCCAGCCATCAACCCCACGCCTGCCCCGGAGCCAGCCCCACCACAGAGAGGCCGCTTCCTGCTCCCCTCTGTGCCTTCCCTTCCCGACCTGACTGCAGTGCAGGGGATAAGCTTCAGACAAGTCTTTCCATGTCCCTCTGCATGACAATAGACTTCCTCCCCTCTCCCATTCCACAGGCCCACCCGGGACATCCACCTTGGTCATTAGCTCAGGAGAGGATGCAAGATGAGAATCTCTGCTATTGTGTGGGGAGACTCAGTCTCCCGGGTTTCCCCCATGGACACATGTTCTTCAGCTGGGTCTGATTTTCTCCAGACAAGCTGTCTTGGGAAGGATTTGGGCAGCCCTAAGAACCTGAAGGGAAAGGGCGGAGGGGGGTTCTCTCTCTGCCCCCGACAGCCCCGAGCTGGGTCGCTCCCTCAGACCTGGCCAGGGGCAGCCCATCCCCCGGCGCCCTTCCCCGGGGCATCCAAGGGCAGGCTCGGCGCCAGCCCCACCACGCTCGCCACTGCCCGACCATCGTCCTCCCTCGGGGGGCCTGGGCAGGACAGGGACCCGGCTGTGGGAGGCCTCCAGATCTCAGGCCTGGCACAGCATTTACCAGGCTGCTTCCTCCTCTGACGGGGGCCCAGCACACGCCCCAGGAGACTTGGCAGCCGCCCCCAGGGCTCTATCCTCTGGAACTCGTCCCCTTGGAAGGGGCTGGCCCAGGTGCCAGGTTCGGCTGGTCGGCCAGCCTCCTTTGGAGAAAGCAGGCAAGCCGAGCCAGGCTTGCAGTTGCCCTGGCGTGACACCTGCCACCTCAGGCAGAGGGCCTCCCGCGTGCCCTCCATGGCGGATTTCTCCCCGGAGCCGTGGCCTGGGCACTAGGAAGGCCGGGCCTCCCCGACTTCCGGGAGGAGGGGCTAGCCCAGTTACGCCCTGGCCCCCAAACCCTCTGGTGCCATCTGCCTGTCTCGGCAATTCTGACTCCACAGAGCCTTTCCTACACCTGGGCTGCCTGCCGTGGCAAAGTGCAGGCGTGGGGTGAGGCCATGGCTTTGTCTTTCCAGGAAGAAATGAGCCCCTGGCCGAAGCAGCAGGCCCAGGCAGAGCCTTGAGCTTGAAGCCCAGTAGGTCTGTGGCCCTCAGGGCCACAGCAATGCTTTCAAGGCAGGGAAGCGGCCTGCAAGCTGAGTGGGAGTGGGGGAGGGGAGGGAGACAGCTGAAGCCGAGTCCAGAAGGGCGGCAAAGGAACAGCTGCAGCTGGGTCAGAGCCTGGAGGGAGGGCAGGGCATTCACTGAGGACCCCCGAGGTCAGCCCTAGGCCCCGGCTGTCGCGCAGGCGCCCTTGGCCTGTGCGGTGGGTGGAGGGTTGATGCCAAGCCCGCAGGGCTCCCGGAGCGGCCAGAGAAAGAAGGGCCCATGGAGAGGTAGGCGAGGTTGGTATGGGGAGCCACCTTACTCTCCTCGGCTCCCTGAGGGAGAGAGCGAGAGACAGAGACAGAGAGAGAGATCCATGACCTCTGAGTCTCTGCCTCTACCGCTGGCTGGTGCCAACTCACGCGCCATCCCACTTCCAGCCATCACCCCCACGCCTGCCCCGGAGCCAGCCCCACTACAGAGAGGCCGCTTCCTGCTCCCCTCTGTGCCTTCCCTTCCCGACCTGACTCCAGTGCAGGGGATAAGCTTCAGACAAGTCTTTCCATGTCCCTCTGCATGACAATAGACTTCCTCCCCTCTCCCATTCCACAGGCCCACCCGGGACATCCACCTTGGTCATTAGCTCAGGAGAGGATGCAAGATGAGAATCTCTGCTATTGTGTGGGGAGACTCAGTTTCCCGGGTTTCCCCCATGGACACATGTTCTTCAGCTGGGTCTGATTTTCTCCAGACAAGCTGTCTTGGGAAGGATTTGGCCAGCCCTAAGAACCTGAAGGGAAAGGGCGGAGGGGGGTTCTCTCTCTGCCCCCGACAGCCCCGAGCTGGGTCGCTCCCTCAGACCTGGCCAGGGGCAGCCCATCCCCCGGCGCCCTTCCCCGGGGCATCCAAGGGCAGGCTCGGCGCCAGCCCCACCACGCTCGCCACTGCCCGACCATCGTCCTCCCTCGGGGGGCCTGGGCAGGACAGGGACCCGGCTGTGGGAGGCCTCCAGATCTCAGGCCTGGCACACCGTTTACCAGGCTGCTTCCTCCTCTGACGGGGGCCCAGCACACGCCCCAGGAGACTTGGCAGCCGCCCCCAGGGCTCTATCCTCTGGAACTCGTCCCCTTGGAAGGGGCTGGCCCAAGTGCCAGGTTCGGCTGGTCGGCCAGCCTCCTTTGGAGAAAGCAGGCAAGCCGAGCCAGGCTTGCAGTGGCCCTGGCGTGACACCTGCCACCTCAGGCAGAGGGCCTCCCGCGTGCCCTCCATGGCGGATTTCTCCCCGGAGCCGTGGCCTGGGCAATAGGAAGGCCGGGCCTCCCCGACTTCCGGGAGGAGGGGCTAGCCCAGTTACGCCCTGGCCCCCAAACCCTCTGGTGCCATCTGCCTGTCTCGGCACTTCTGACTCCACAGAGCCTTTCCTACACCTGGGCTGCCTGCCGTGGCAAAGTGCAGGCGTGGGGTGAGGCCATGGCTTTGTCTTTCCAGGAAGAAATGAGCCCCTGGCCGAAGCAGCAGGCCCAGGCAGAGCCTTGAGCTTGAAGCCCAGTAGGTCTGTGGCCCTCAGGGCCACAGCAATGCTTTCAAGGCAGGGAAGCGGCCTGCAAGCTGAGTGGGAGTGGGGGAGGGGAGGGAGACAGCTGAAGCCAAGTCCAGAAGGGCGGCAAAGGAACAGCTGCAGCTGTGTCAGAGCCTGGAGGGAGGGCG
Source organism: Diceros bicornis minor (assembly GCF_020826845.1). Taxonomy (NCBI): domain Eukaryota; kingdom Metazoa; phylum Chordata; class Mammalia; order Perissodactyla; family Rhinocerotidae; genus Diceros; species Diceros bicornis. The sequence continues at coordinate 62,915 of NW_026691166.1, forward strand.
GGGCATTCACTGAGGAACCCCGAGGTCAGCCCTAGGCCCCGGCGGTCGCGCAGGCGCCCTTGGCCTGTGCGGTGGGTGGAGGGTTGAAGCCAAGCCCGCAGGGCTCCTGGAGCGGCCAGAGAAAGAAGGGCCCATGGAGAGGTAGGCGAGGTGGGTAGGGGGAGCCACCTTACTCTCCTCAGCTCCCTGAGGGAGAGAGAGAGAGACAGAGACAGAGAGAGAGATCCATGACCTCTGAGTCTCTGCCTCTACCGCTGGCTGGTGCCAACTCACGCGCCATCCCACTTCCAGCCATCACCCCCACGCCTGCCCCGGAGCCAGCCCCACCACAGAGAGGCCGCTTCCTGCTCCCCTCTGTGCCTTCCCTTCCCGACCTGACTCCAGTGCAGGGGATAAGCTTCAGACAAGTCTTTCCATGTCCCTCTGCATGACAATAGACTTCCTCCCCTCTCCCATTCCACAGGCCCACCCGGGACATACACCTTGGTCATTAGCTCAGGAGAGGATGCAAGATGAGAATCTCTGCTATTGTGTGGGGAGACTCAGTTTCCCGGGTTTCCCCCATGGACACATGTTCTTCAGCTGGGTCTGATTTTCTCCAGACAAGCTGTCTTGGGAAGGATTTGGCCAGCCCTAAGAACCTGAAGGGAAAGGGCGGAGGGGGGTTCTCTCTCTGCCCCCGACAGCCCCGAGCTGGGTCGCTCCCTCAGACCTGGCCAGGGGCAGCCCATCCCCCGGCGCCCTTCCCCGGGGCATCCAAGGGCAGGCTCGGCGCCAGCCCCACCACGCTCGCCACTGCCCGACCATCGTCCTCCCTCGGGGGGCCTGGGCAGGACAGGGACCCGGCTGTGGGAGGCCTCCAGATCTCAGGCCTGGCACACCGTTTACCAGGCTGCTTCCTCCTCTGACGGGGGCCCAGCACACGCCCCAGGAGACTTGGCAGCCGCCCCCAGGGCTCTATCCTCTGGAACTCGTCCCCTTGGAAGGGGCTGGCCCAGGTGCCAGGTTCGGCTGGTCGGCCAGCCTCCTTTGGAGAAAGCAGGCAAGCCGAGCCAGGCTTGCAGTGGCCCTGGCGTGACACCTGCCACCTCAGGCAGAGGGCCTCCCGCGTGCCCTCCATGGCGGATTTCTCCCCGGAGCCGTGGCCTGGGCACTAGGAAGGCCGGGCCTCCCCGACTTCCGGGAGGAGGGGCTAGCCCAGTTACGCCCTGGCCCCCAAACCCTCTGGTGCCATCTGCCTGTCTCGGCACTTCTGACTCCACAGAGCCTTTCCTACACCTGGGCTGCCTGCCGTGGCAAAGTGCAGGCGTGGGGTGAGGCCATGGCTTTGTCTTTCCAGGAAGAAATGAGCCCCTGGCCGAAGCAGCAGGCCCAGGCAGAGCCTTGAGCTTGAAGCCCAGTAGGTCTGTGGCCCTCAGGGCCACAGCAATGCTTTCAAGGCAGGGAAGCGGCCTGCAAGCTGAGTGGGAGTGGGGGAGGGGAGGGAGACAGCTGAAGCCGAGTCCAGAAGGGCGGCAAAGGAACAGCTGCAGCTGGGTCAGAGCCTGGAGGGAGGGCGGGGCATTCACTGAGGACCCCCGAGGTCAGCCCTAGGCCCAGGCGGTTGCGCAGGCGCCCTTGGCCTGTGCGGTGGGTGGAGGGTTGAAGCCAAGCACGCAGGGCTCCCGGAGCGGCCAGAGAAAGAAAGGCCCATGGAGAGGTAGGCGAGGTGGGTAGGGGGAGCCACCTTACTCTCCTCAGCTCCCTGAGGGAGAGAGAGAGAGACAGAGACAGAGAGAGAGATCCATGACCTCTGAGTCTAGGCCTCTACCGCTGGCTGGTGCCAACTCACGCGCCATCCCACTTCCAGCCATCACCCCCACGCCTGCCCCGGAGCCAGCCCCACCACAGAGAGGCCGCTTCCTGCTCCCCTCTGTGCCTTCCCTTCCCGACCTGACTCCAGTGCAGGGGATAAGCTTCAGACAAGACTTTCAATGTCCCTCTGCATGACAATAGACATCCTCCCCTCTCCCATTCCACAGGCCCACCCGGGACATCCACCTTGGTCATTAGCTCAGGAGAGGATGCAAGATGAGAATCTCTGCTATTGTGTGGGGAGACTCAGTTTCCCGGGTTTCCCCCATGGACACATGTTCTTCAGCTGGGTCTGATTTTCTCCAGACAAGCTGTCTTGGGAAGGATTTGGCCAGCCCTAAGAACCTGAAGGGAAAGGGCGGAGGGGGGTTCTCTCTCTGCCCCCGACAGCCCCGAGCTGGGTCGCTCCCTCAGACCTGGCCAGGGGCAGCCCATCCCCCGGCGCCCTTCCCCGGGGCATCCAAGGGCAGGCTCGGCACCAGCCCCACCACGCTCGCCACTGCCCGACCATCGTCCTCCCTCGGGGGGCCTGGGCAGGACAGGGACCCGGCTGTGGGAGGCCTCCAGATCTCAGGCCTGGCACACCGTTTACCAGGCTGCTTCCTCCTCTGACGGGGGCCCAGCACACGCCCCAGGAGACTTGGCAGCCGCCCCCAGGGCTCTATCCTCTGGAACTCGTCCCCTTGGAAGGGGCTGGCCCAGGTGCCAGGTTCGGCTGGTCGGCCAGCCTCCTTTGGAGAAAGCAGGCAAGCCGAGCCAGGCTTGCAGTGGCCCTGGCGTGACACCTGCCACCTCAGGCAGAGGGCCTCCCGCGTGCCCTCCATGGCGGATTTCTCCCCGGAGCCGTGGCCTGGGCACTAGGAAGGCCGGGCCTCCCCGACTTCCGGGAGGAGGGGCTAGCCCAGTTACGCCCTGGCCCCCAAACCCTCTGGTGCCATCTGCCTGTCTCGGCACTTCTGACTCCACAGAGCCTTTCCTACACCTGGGCTGCCTGCCGTGGCAAAGTGCAGGCGTGGGGTGAGGCCATGGCTTTGTCTTTCCAGGAAGAAATGAGCCCCTGGCCGAAGCAGCAGGCCCAGGCAGAGCCTTGAGCTTGAAGCCCAGTAGGTCTGTGGCCCTCAGGGCCACAGCAATGCTTTCAAGGCAGGGAAGCGGCCTGCAAGCTGAGTGGGAGTGGGGGAGGGGAGGGAGACAGCTGAAGCCAAGTCCAGAAGGGCGGCAAAGGAACAGCTGCAGCTGTGTCAGAGCCTGGAGGGAGGGCGGGGCATTCACTGAGGACCCCCGAGGTCAGCCCTAGGCCCCGGCGTTCGCGCAGGCGCCCTTGGCCTGTGCGGTGGGTGGAGGGTTGAAGCCAAGCCCGCAGGGCTCCCGGAGCGGCCAGAGAAAGAAGGGCCCATGGAGAGGTAGGCGAGGTGGGTAGGGGGAGCCACCTTACTCTCCTCAGCTCCCTGAGGGAGAGAGAGACAGACAGAGACAGAGAGAGAGATCCATGACCTCTGAGTCTCTGCCTCTACCGCTGGCTGGTGCCAACTCACGCGCCATCCCACTTCCAGCCATCACCCCCACGCCTGCCCCGGAGCCAGCCCCACCACAGAGAGGCCGCTTCCTGCTCCCCTCTGTGCCTTCCCTTCCCGACCTGACTCCAGTGCAGGGGATAAGCTTCAGACAAGTCTTTCCATGTCCCTCTGCATGACAATAGACTTCCTCCCCTCTCCCATTCCACAGGCCCACCCGGGACATCCACCTTGGTCATTAGCTCAGGAGAGGATGCAAGATGAGAATCTCTGCTATTGTGTGGGGAGACTCAGTTTCCCGGGTTTCCCCCATGGACACATGTTCTTCAGCTGGGTCTGATTTTCTCCAGACAAGCTGTCTTGGGAAGGATTTGGCCAGCCCTAAGAACCTGAAGGGAAAGGGCGGAGGGGGGTTCTCTCTCTGCCCCCGACAGCCCCGAGCTGGGTCGCTCCCTCAGACCTGGCCAGGGGCAGCCCATCCCCCGGCGCCCTTCCCCGGGGCATCCAAGGGCAGGCTCGGCGCCAGCCCCACCACGCTCGCCACTGCCCGACCATCGTCCTCCCTCGGGGGGCCTGGGCAGGACAGGGACCCGGCTGTGGGAGGCCTCCAGATCTCAGGCCTGGCACACCGTTTACCAGGCTGCTTCCTCCTCTGACGGGGGCCCAGCACACGCCCCAGGAGACTTGGCAGCCGCCCCCAGGGCTCTATCCTCTGGAACTCGTCCCCTTGGAAGGGGCTGGCCCAGGTGCCAGGTTCGGCTGGTCGGCCAGCCTCCTTTGGAGAAAGCAGGCAAGCCGAGCCAGGCTTGCAGTGGCCCTGGCGTGACACCTGCCACCTCAGGCAGAGGGCCTCCCGCGTGCCCTCCATGGCGGATTTCTCCCCGGAGCCGTGGCCTGGGCACTAGGAAGGCCGGGCCTCCCCGACTTCCGGGAGGAGGGGCTAGCCCAGTTAGGCCCTGGCCCCCAAACCCTCTGGTGCCATCTGCCTGTCTCGGCACTTCTGACTCCACAGAGCCTTTCCTACACCTGGGCTGCCTGCCGTGGCAAAGTGCAGGCGTGGGGTGAGGCCATGGCTTTGTCTTTCCAGGAAGAAATGAGCCCCTGGCCGAAGCAGCAGGCCCAGGCAGAGCCTTGAGCTTGAAGCCCAGTAGGTCTGTGGCCCTCAGGGCCACAGCAATGCTTTCAAGGCAGGGAAGCGGCCTGCAAGCTGAGTGGGAGTGGGGGAGGGGAGGGAGACAGCTGAAGCCGAGTCCAGAAGGGCGGCAAAGGAACAGCTGCAGCTGGGTCAGAGCCTGGAGGGAGGGCGGGGCATTCACTGAGGACCCCCGAGGTCAGCCCTAGGCCCAGGCGGTTGCGCAGGCGCCCTTGGCCTGTGCGGTGGGTGGAGGGTTGAAGCCAAGCACGCAGGGCTCCCGGAGCGGCCAGAGAAAGAAAGGCCCATGGAGAGGTAGGCGAGGTGGGTAGGGGGAGCCACCTTACTCTCCTCAGCTCCCTGAGGGAGAGAGAGAGAGACAGAGACAGAGAGAGAGATCCATGACCTCTGAGTCTAGGCCTCTACCGCTGGCTGGTGCCAACTCACGCGCCATCCCACTTCCAGCCATCACCCCCACGCCTGCCCCAGAGCCAGCCCCACCACAGAGAGGCCGCTTCCTGCTCCCCTCTGTGCCTTCCCTTCCCGACCTGACTCCAGTGCAGGGGATAAGCTTCAGACAAGACTTTCAATGTCCCTCTGCATGACAATAGACATCCTCCCCTCTCCCATTCCACAGGCCCACCTGGGACATCCACCTTGGTCATTAGCTCAGGAGAGGATGCAAGATGAGAATCTCTGCTATTGTGTGGGGAGACTCAGTTTCCCGGGTTTCCCCCATGGACACATGTTCTTCAGCTGGGTCTGATTTTCTCCAGACAAGCTGTCTTGGGAAGGATTTGGCCAGCCTTAAGAACCTGAAGGGAAAGGGCGGAGGGGGGTTCTCTCTCTGCCCCCGACAGCCCCGAGCTGGGTCGCTCCCTCAGACCTGGCCAGGGGCAGCCCATCCCCCGGCGCCCTTCCCCGGGGCATCCAAGGGCAGGCTCGGCACCAGCCCCACCACGCTCGCCACTGCCCGACCATCGTCCTCCCTCGGGGGGCCTGGGCAGGACAGGGACCCGGCTGTGGGAGGCCTCCAGATCTCAGGCCTGGCACACCGTTTACCAGGCTGCTTCCTCCTCTGACGGGGGCCCAGCACACGCCCCAGGAGACTTGGCAGCCGCCCCCAGGGCTCTATCCTCTGGAACTCGTCCCCTTGGAAGGGGCTGGCCCAGGTGCCAGGTTCGGCTGGTCGGCCAGCCTCCTTTGGAGAAAGCAGGCAAGCCGAGCCAGGCTTGCAGTGGCCCTGGCGTGACACCTGCCACCTCAGGCAGAGGGCCTCCCGCGTGCCCTCCATGGCGGATTTCTCCCCGGAGCCGTGGCCTGGGCACTAGGAAGGCCGGGCCTCCCCGACTTCCGGGAGGAGGGGCTAGCCCAGTTACGCCCTGGCCCCCAAACCCTCTGGTGCCATCTGCCTGTCTCGGCACTTCTGACTCCACAGAGCCTTTCCTACACCTGGGCTGCCTGCCGTGGCAAAGTGCAGGCGTGGGGTGAGGCCATGGCTTTGTCTTTCCAGGAAGAAATGAGCCCCTGGCCGAAGCAGCAGGCCCAGGCAGAGCCTTGAGCTTGAAGCCCAGTAGGTCTGTGGCCCTCAGGGCCACAGCAATGCTTTCAAGGCAGGGAAGCGGCCTGCAAGCTGAGTGGGAGTGGGGGAGGGGAGGGAGACAGCTGAAGCCGAGTCCAGAAGGGCGGCAAAGGAACAGCTGCAGCTGTGTCAGAGCCTGGAGGGAGGGCGGGGCATTCACTGAGGAACCCCGAGGTCAGCCCTAGGCCCCGGCGGTCGCGCAGGCGCCCTTGGCCTGTGCGGTGGGTGGAGGGTTGAAGCCAAGCCCGCAGGGCTCCCGGAGCGGCCAGAGAAAGAAGGGCCCATGGAGAGGTAGGCGAGGTGGGTAGGGGGAGCCACCTTACTCTCCTCAGCTCCCTGAGGGAGAGAGAGAGAGACAGAGACAGAGAGAGAGATCCATGACCTCTGAGTCTCTGCCTCTACCGCTGGCTGGTGCCAACTCACGCGCCATCCCACTTCCAGCCATCACCCCCACGCCTGCCCCAGAGCCAGCCCCACCACAGAGAGGCCGCTTCCTGCTCCCCTCTGTGCCTTCCCTTCCCGACCTGACTCCAGTGCAGGGGATAAGCTTCAGACAAGTCTTTCCATGTCCCTCTGCATGACAATAGACTTCCTCCCCTCTCCCATTCCACAGGCCCACCCGGGACATCCACCTTGGTCATTAGCTCAGGAGAGGATGCAAGATGAGAATCTCTGCTATTGTGTGGGGACACTCAGTTTCCCGGGTTTCCCCCATGGACACATGTTCTTCAGCTGGGTCTGATTTTCTCCAGACAAGCTGTCTTGGGAAGGATTTGGCCAGCCCTAAGAACCTGAAGGGAAAGGGCGGAGGGGGGTTCTCTCTCTGCCCCCGACAGCCCCGAGCTGGGTCGGTCCCTCAGACCTGGCCAGGGGCAGCCCATCCCCCGGCGCCCTTCCCCGGGGCATCCAAGGGCAGGCTCGGCGCCAGCCCCACCACGCTCGCCACTGCCCGACCATCGTCCTCCCTCGGGGGGCCTGGGCAGGACAGGGACCCGGCTGTGGGAGGCCTCCAGATCTCAGGCCTGGCACACCGTTTACCAGGCTACTTCCTCCTCTGACGGGGGCCCAGCACACGCCCCAGGAGACTTGGCAGCCGCCCCCAGGGCTCTATCCTCTGGAACTCGTCCCCTTGGAAGGGGCTGGCCCAGGTGCCAGGTTCGGCTGGTCGGCCAGCCTCCTTTGGAGAAAGCAGGCAAGCCGAGCCAGGCTTGCAGTGGCCCTGGCGTGACACCTGCCACCTCAGGCAGAGGGCCTCCCGCGTGCCCTCCATGGCGGATTTCTCCCCGGAGCCGTGGCCTGGGCACTAGGAAGGCCGGGCCTCCCCGACTTCCGGGAGGAGGGGCTAGCCCAGTTACGCCCTGGCCCCCAAACCCTCTGGTGCCATCTGCCTGTCTCGGCACTTCTGACTCCACAGAGCCTTTCCTACACCTGGGCTGCCTGCCGTGGCAAAGTGCAGGCGTGGGGTGAGGCCATGGCTTTGTCTTTCCAGGAAGAAATGAGCCCCTGGCCGAAGCAGCAGGCCCAGGCAGAGCCTTGAGCTTGAAGCCCAGTAGGTCTGTGGCCCTCAGGGCCACAGCAATGCTTTCAAGGCAGGGAAGCGGCCTGCAAGCTGAGTGGGAGTGGGGGAGGGGAGGGAGACAGCTGAAGCCGAGTCCAGAAGGGCGGCAAAGGAACAGCTGCAGCTGGGTCAGAGCCTGGAGGGAGGGCGGGGCATTCACTGAGGACCCCCGAGGTCAGCCCTAGGCCCAGGCGGTTGCGCAGGCGCCCTTGGCCTGTGCGGTGGGTGGAGGGTTGAAGCCAAGCACGCAGGGCTCCCGGAGCGGCCAGAGAAAGAAGGGCCCATGGAGAGGTAGGCGAGGTGGGTAGGGGGAGCCACCTTACTCTCCTCAGCTCCCTGAGGGAGAGAGAGAGAGACAGAGACAGAGAGAGAGATCCATGACCTCTGAGTCTAGGCCTCTACCGCTGGCTGGTGCCAACTCACGCGCCATCCCACTTCCAGCCATCACCCCCACGCCTGCCCCGGAGCCAGCCCCACCACAGAGAGGCCGCTTCCTGCTCCCCTCTGTGCCTTCCCTTCCCGACCTGACTCCAGTGCAGGGGATAAGCTTCAGACAAGACTTTCCATGTCCCTCTGCATGACAATAGACATCCTCCCCTCTCCCAGTCCACAGGCCCACCCGGGACATCCACCTTGGTCATTAGCTCAGGAGAGGATGCAAGATGAGAATCTCTGCTATTGTGTGGGGAGACTCAGTTTCCCGGGTTTCCCCCATGGACACATGTTCTTCAGCTGGGTCTGATTTTCTCCAGACAAGCTGTCTTGGGAAGGATTTGGCCAGCCCTAAGAACCTGAAGGGAAAGGGCGGAGGGGGGTTCTCTCTCTGCCCCCGACAGCCCCGAGCTGGGTCGCTCCCTCAGACCTGGCCAGGGGCAGCCCATCCCCCGGCGCCCTTCCCCGGGGCATCCAAGGGCAGGCTCGGCGCCAGCCCCACCACGCTCGCCACTGCCCGACCATCGTCCTCCCTCGGGGGGCCTGGGCAGGACAGGGACCCGGCTGTGGGAGGCCTCCAGATCTCAGGCCTGGCACACCGTTTACCAGGCTGCTTCCTCCTCTGACGGGGGCCCAGCACACGCCCCAGGAGACTTGGCAGCCGCCCCCAGGGCTCTATCCTCTGGAACTCGTCCCCTTGGAAGGGGCTGGCCCAGGTGCCAGGTTCGGCTGGTCGGCCAGCCTCCTTTGGAGAAAGCAGGCAAGCCGAGCCAGGCTTGCAGTGGCCCTGGCGTGACACCTGCCACCTCAGGCAGAGGGCCTCCCGCGTGCCCTCCATGGCGGATTTCTCCCCGGAGCCGTGGCCTGGGCACTAGGAAGGCCGGGCCTCCCCGACTTCCGGGAGGAGGGGCTAGCCCAGTTACGCCCTGGCCCCCAAACCCTCTGGTGCCATCTGCCTGTCTCGGCACTTCTGACTCCACAGAGCCTTTCCTACACCTGGGCTGCCTGCCGTGGCAAAGTGCAGGCGTGGGGTGAGGCCATGGCTTTGTCTTTCCAGGAAGAAATGAGCCCCTGGCCGAAGCAGCAGGCCCAGGCAGAGCCTTGAGCTTGAAGCCCAGTAGGTCTGTGGCCCTCAGGGCCAGAGCAATGCTTTCAAGGCAGGGAAGCGGCCTGCAAGCTGAGTGGGAGTGGGGGAGGGGAGGGAGACAGCTGAAGCCCAGTCCAGAAGGGCGGCAAACGAACAGCTGCAGCTGGGTCAGAGCCTGGAGGGAGGGCGGGGCATTCACTGAGGACCCCCGATGTCAGCCCTAGGCCCTGGCGGTCAGGCAGGCGCCCTTGGCCTGTTCGGTGGGTGGGGGGTTGAAGCCAAGCCCGCAGGGCTCCCTGAGTGGCCAGAGAAAGAAGGGCCCTTGGAGAGGTAGGCGAGGTGGGTAGGGGGAGCCACCTTACTCTCCTCAGCTCCCTGAGGGAGAGAGAGAGAGACAGAGACAGTGAGAGAGATCCATGACCTCTGAGTCTCGGCCTCTACCGCTGGCTGGTGCCAACTCACGCGCCATCCCACTTCCAGCCATCACCCCCACGCCTGCCCCGGAGCCAGCCCCACCACAGAGAGGCCGCTTCCTGCTCCCCTCTGTGCCTTCCCTTCCCGACCTGACTCCAGTGCAGGGGATAAGCTTCAGACAAGTCTTTCCATGTCCCTCTGCATGACAATAGTCTTCCTCCCCTCTCCCATTCCACAGGCCCACCCGGGACATCCACCTTGGTCATTAGCTCAGGAGAGGATGCAAGATGAGAATCTCTGCTATTGTGTGGGGAGACTCAGTTTCCCGGGTTTCCCCCATGGACACATGTTCTTCAGCTGGGTCTGATTTTCTCCAGACAAGCTGTCTTGGGAAGGATTTGGCCAGCCCTAAGAACCTGAAGGGAAAGGGCGGAGGGGGGTTCTCTCTCTGCCCCCGACAGCCCCGAGCTGGGTCGCTCCCTCAGACCTGGCCAGGGGCAGCCCATCCCCCGGCGCCCTTCCCCGGGGCATCCAAGGGCAGGCTCGGCGCCAGCCCCACCACGCTCGCCACTGCCCGACCATCGTCCTCCCTCGGGGGGCCTGGGCAGGACAGGGACCCGGCTGTGGGAGGCCTCCAGATCTCAGGCCTGGCACACCGTTTACCAGGCTGCTTCCTCCTCTGACGGGGGCCCAGCACACGCCCCAGGAGACTTGGCAGCCGCCCCCAGGGCTCTATCCTCTGGAACTCGTCCCCTTGGAAGGGGCTGGCCCAGGTGCCAGGTTCGGCTGGTCGGCCAGCCTCCTTTGGAGAAAGCAGGCAAGCCGAGCCAGGCTTGCAGTGGCCCTGGCGTGACACCTGCCACCTCAGGCAGAGGGCCTCCCGCGTGCCCTCCATGGCGGATTTCTCCCCAGAGCCGGGGCCTGGGCACTAGGAAGGCCGGGCCTCCCCGACTTCCGGGAGGAGGGGCTAGCCCAGTTACGCCCTGGCCCCCAAACCCTCTGGTGCCATCTGCCTGTCTCGGCACTTCTGACTCCACAGAGCCTTTCCTACACCTGGGCTGCCTGCCGTGGCAAAGTGCAGGCGTGGGGTGAGGCCATGGCTTTGTCTTTCCAGGAAGAAATGAGCCCCTGGCCGAAGCAGCAGGCCCAGGCAGAGCCTTGAGCTTGAAGCCCAGTAGGTCTGTGGCCCTCAGGGCCAGAGCAATGCTTTCAAGGCAGGGAAGCGGCCTGCAAGCTGAGTGGGAGTGGGGGAGGGGAGGGAGACAGCTGAAGCCGAGTCCAGAAGGGCGGCAAAGGAACAGCTGCAGCTGGGTCAGAGCCAGGAGGGAGGGCGGGGCATTCACTGAGGACCCCCGAGGTCAGCCCTATGCCCTGGCGGTCGCGCAGGCGCCCTTGGCCTGTGCGGTGGGTGGGGGGTTGAAGCCAAGCCCGCAGGGCTCCCGGAGCGGCCAGAGAAAGAAGGGCCCTTGGAGAGGTAGGCGAGTTGGGTAGGGGGAGCCACCTTACTCTCCTCAGCTCCCTGAGGGAGAGAGAGAGAGACAGAGACAGAGAGAGAGATCCATGACCTCTGAGTCTCTGCCTCTACCGCTGGCTGGTGCCAACTCACGCGCCATCCCACTTCCAGCCATCACCCCCACGCCTGCCCGGGAGCCAGCCCCACCACAGAGAGGCCGCTTCCTGCTCCCCTCTGTGCCTTCCCTTCCCGACCTGACTCCAGTGCAGGGGATAAGCTTCAGACAAGTCTTTCCATGTCCCTCTGCATGACAATAGACTTCCTCCCCTCTCCCATTCCACAGGCCCACCCGGGACATCCACCTTGGTCATTAGCTCAGGAGAGGATGCAAGATGAGAATCTCTGCTATTGTGTGGGGAGACTCAGTTTCCCGGGTTTCCCCCATGGACACATGTTCTTCAGCTGGGTCTGATTTTCTCCAGACAAGCTGTCTTGGGAAGGATTTGGCCAGCCCTAAGAACCTGAAGGGAAAGGGCGGAGGGGGGTTCTCTCTCTGCCCCCGACAGCCCCGAGCTGGGTCGCTCCCTCAGACCTGGCCAGGGGCAGCCCATCCCCCGGCGCCCTTCCCCGGGGCATCCAAGGGCAGGCTCGGCGCCAGCCCCACCACGCTCGCCACTGCCCGACCATCGTCCTCCCTCGGGGGGCCTGGGCAGGACAGGGACCCGGCTGTGGGAGGCCTCCAGATCTCAGGCCTGGCACACCGTTTACCAGGCTGCTTCCTCCTCTGACGGGGGCCCAGCACACGCCCCAGGAGACTTGGCAGCCGCCCCCAGGGCTCTATCCTCTGGAACTCGTCCCCTTGGAAGGGGCTGGCCCAGGTGCCAGGTTCGGCTGGTCGGCCAGCCTCCTTTGGAGAAAGCAGGCAAGCCGAGCCAGGCTTGCAGTGGCCCTGGCGTGACACCTGCCACCTCAGGCAGAGGGCCTCCCGCGTGCCCTCCATGGCGGATTTCTCCCCGGAGCCGTGGCCTGGGCACTAGGAAGGCCGGGCCTCCCCGACTTCCGGGAGGAGGGGCTAGCCCAGTTACGCCCTGGCCCCCAAACCCTCTGGTGCCATCTGCCTGTCTCGGCACTTCTGACTCCACAGAGCCTTTCCTACACCTGGGCTGCCTGCCGTGGCAAAGTGCAGGCGTGGGGTGAGGCCATGGCTTTGTCTTTCCAGGAAGAAATGAGCCCCTGGCCGAAGCAGCAGGCCCAGGCAGAGCCTTGAGCTTGAAGCCCAGTAGGTCTGTGGCCCTCAGGGCCACAGCAATGCTTTCAAGGCAGGGAAGCGGCCTGCAAGCTGAGTGGGAGTGGGGGAGGGGAGGGAGACAGCTGAAGCCGAGTCCAGAAGGTCGGCAAAGGAACAGCTGCAGCTGGGTCAGAACCTGGAGGGAGGGCGGGGCATTCACTGAGGACCCCCGAGGTCAGCCCTAGGCCCTGGCGGTCGCGCAGGCGCCCTTGGCCTGTGCGGTGGCTGGGGGGTTGAAGCCAAGCCCGCAGGGCTCCCGGAGCGGCCAGAGAAAGAAGGGCCCTTGGAGAGGTAGGCGAGGTGGGTAGGGGGAGCCACCTTACTCTCCTCAGCTCCCTGAGGGAGAGAGAGAGAGACAGAGACAGAGAGAGAGATCCATGACCTCTGAGTCTCTGCCTCTACCGCTGGCTGGTGCCAACTCACGCGCCATCCCACTTCCAGCCATCACCCCCACGCCTGCCCCGGAGCCAGCCCCACCACAGAGAGGCCGCTTCCTGCTCCCCTCTGTGCCTTCCCTTCCCGACCTGACTCCAGTGCAGGGGATAAGCTTCAGACAAGTCTTTCCATGTCCCTCTGCATGACAATAGACTTCCTCCCCTCTCCCATTCCACAGGCCCACCCGGGACATCCACCTTGGTCATTAGCTCAGGAGAGAATGCAAGATGAGAATCTCTGCTATTGTGTGGGGAGACTCAGTTTCCCGGGTTTCCCCCATGGGCACATGTTCTTCAGCTGGGTCTGATTTTCTCCAGACAAGCTGTCTTGGGAAGGATTTGGCCAGCCCTAAGAACCTGAAGGGAAAGGGCGGAGGGGGGTTCTCTCTCTGCCCCCGACAGCCCCGAGCTGGGTCGCTCCCTCAGACCTGGCCAGGGGCAGCCCATCCCCCGGCGCCCTTCCCCGGGGCATCCAAGGGCAGGCTCGGCGCCAGCCCCACCACGTTCGCCACTGCCCGACCATCGTCCTCCCTCGGGGGGCCTGGGCAGGACAGGGACCCGGCTGTGGGAGGCCTCCAGATCTCAGGCCTGGCACACCGTTTACCAGGCTGCTTCCTCCTCTGACGGGGGCCCAGCACACGCCCCAGGAGACTTGGCAGCCGGCCCCAGGGCTCTATCCTCTGGAACTCGTCCCCTTGGAAGGGGCTGGCCCAGGTGCCAGGTTCGGCTGGTCGGCCAGCCTCCTTTGGAGAAAGCAGGCAAGCCGAGCCAGGCTTGCAGTGGCCCTGGCGTGACACCTGCCACCTCAGGCAGAGGGCCTCCCGCGTGCCCTCCATGGCGGATTTCTCCCCGGAGCCGTGGCCTGGGCACTAGGAAGGCCGGGCCTCCCCGACTTCTGGGAGGAGGGGCTAGCCCAGTTAGGCCCTCGCCCCAAACCCTCTGGTGCCATCTGCCTGTCTCGGCACTTCTGACTCCACAGAGCCTTTCCTACACCTGGGCTGCCTGCCGTGGCAAAGTGCAGGCGTGGGGTGAGGCCATGGCTTTGTCTTTCCAGGAAGAAATGAGCCCCTGGCCGAAGCAGCAGGCCCAGGCAGAGCCTTGAGCTTGAAGCCCAGTAGGTCTGTGGCCCTCAGGGCCAGAGCAATGCTTTCAAGGCAGGGAAGCGGCCTGCAAGCTGAGTGGGAGTGGGGGAGGGGAGGGAGACAGCTGAAGCCCAGTCCAGAAGGGCGGCAAAGGAACAGCTGCAGCTGGGTCAGAGCCTGGAGGGAGGGCGGGGCATTCACTGAGGACCCCCGAGGTCAGCCCTATGCCCTGGCGGTCGCGCAGGCGCCCTTGGCCTGTGCGGTGGGTGGGGGGTTGAAGCCAAGCCCGCAGGGCTCCCGGAGCGGCCAGAGAAAGAAGGGCCCTTGGAGAGGTAGGCGAGGTGGGTAGGGGGAGCCACCTTACTCTCCTCAGCTCCCTGAGGGAGAGAGAGAGAGACAGAGACAGAGAGAGAGATCCATGACCTCTGAGTCTCTGCCTCTACCGCTGGCTGGTGCCAACTCACGCGCCATCCCACTTCCAGCCATCACCCCCACGCCTGCCCCGGAGCCAGCCCCACCACAGAGAGGCCGCTTCCTGCTCCCCTCTGTGCCTTCCCTTCCCGACCTGACTCCAGTGCAGGGGATAAGCTTCAGACAAGTCTTTCCATGTCCCTCTGCATGACAATAGACTTCCTCCCCTCTCCCATTCCACAGGCCCACCCGGGACATCCACCTTGGTCATTAGCTCAGGAGAGGATGCAAGATGAGAATCTCTGCTATTGTGTGGGGAGACTCAGTTTCCCGGGTTTCCCCCATGGACACATGTTCTTCAGCTGGGTCTGATTTTCTCCAGACAAGCTGTCTTGGGAAGGATTTGGCCAGCCCTAAGAACCTGAAGGGAAAGGGCGGAGGGGGGTTCTCTCTCTGCCCCCGACAGCCCCGAGCTGGGTCGCTCCCTCAGACCTGGCCAGGGGCAGCCCATCCCCCGGCGCCCTTCCCCGGGGCATCCAAGGGCAGGCTCGGCGCCAGCCCCACCACGTTCGCCACTGCCGGACCATCGTCCTCCCTCGGGGGGCCTGGGCAGGACAGGGACCCGGCTGTGGGAGGCCTCCAGATCTCAGGCCTGGCACACCGTTTACCAGGCTGCTTCCTCCTCTGACGGGGGCCCAGCACACGCCCCAGGAGACTTGGCAGCCGCCCCCAGGGCTCTATCCTCTGGAACTCGTCCCCTTGGAAGGGGCTGGCCCAGGTGCCAGGTTCGGCTGGTCGGCCAGCCTCCTTTGGAGAAAGCAGGCAAGCCGAGCCAGGCTTGCAGTGGCCCTGGCGTGACACCTGCCACCTCAGGCAGAGGGCCTCCCGCGTGCCCTCCATGGCGGATTTCTCCCCGGAGCCGAGGCCTGGGCACTAGGAAGGCCGGGCCTCCCCGACTTCCGGGAGGAGGGGCTAGCCCAGTTACGCCCTGGCCCCCAAACCCTCTGGTGCCATCTGCCTGTCTCGGCACTTCTGACTCCACAGAGCCTTTCCTACACCTGGGCTGCCTGCCGTGGCAAAGTGCAGGCGTGGGGTGAGGCCATGGCTTTGTCTTTCCAGGAAGAAATGAGCCCCTGGCCGAAGCAGCAGGCCCAGGCAGAGCCTTGAGCTTGAAGCCCAGTAGGTCTGTGGCCCTCAGGGCCAGAGCAATGCTTTCAAGTCAGGGAAGCGGCCTGCAAGCTGAGTGGGAGTGGGGGAGGGGAGGGAGACAGCTGAAGCCGAGTCCAGAAGGGCGGCAAAGGAACAGCTGCAGCTGGGTCAGAGCCTGGAGGGAGGGCGGGGCATTCACTGAGGACCCCCGAGGTCAGCCCTAGGCCCTGGCGGTCAGGCAGGCGCCCTTGGCCTGTGCGGTGGGTGGGGGGTTGAAGCCAAGCCCGCAGGGCTCCCGGAGCGGCCAGAGAAAGAAGGGCCCTTGGAGAGGTAGGCGAGGTGGGTAGGGGGAGCCACCTTACTCTCCTCAGCTCCCTGAGGGAGAGAGAGAGAGACAGAGACAGAGAGAGAGATCCATGACCTCTGAGACTTGGCCTCTACCGCTGGCTGGTGCCAACTCACGCGCCATCCCACTTCCAGCCATCACCACCACGCCTGCCCTGGAGCCAGCCCCACCACAGAGAGGCCGCTTCCTGCTCCCCTCTGTGCCTTCCCTTCCAGACCTGACTCCAGTGCAGGGGATAAGCTTCAGACAAGTCTTTCCATGTCCCTCTGCATGACAATAGACTTCCTCCCCTCTCCCATTCCACAGGCCCACCCGGGACATCCACCTTGGTCATTAGCTCAGGAGAGGATGCAAGATGAGAATCTCTGCTATTGTGTGGGGAGACTCAGTTTCCCGGGTTTCCCCCATGGACACATGTTCTTCAGCTGGGTCTGATTTTCTCCAGACAAGCTGTCTTGGGAAGGATTTGGCCAGCCCTAAGAACCTGAAGGGAAAGGGCGGAGGGGGGTTCTCTCTCTGCCCCCGACAGCCCCGAGCTGGGTCGCTCCCTCAGACCTGGCCAGGGGCAGCCCATCCCCCGGCGCCCTTCCCCGGGGCATCCAAGGGCAGGCTCGGCGCCAGCCCCACCACGCTCGCCACTGCCCGACCATCGTCCTCCCTCGGGGGGCCTGGGCAGGACAGGGACCCGGCTGTGGGAGGCCTCCAGATCTCAGGCCTGGCACACCGTTTACCAGGCTGCTTCCTCCTCTGACGGGGGCCCAGCACACGCCCCAGGAGACTTGGCAGCCGCCCCCAGGGCTCTATCCTCTGGAACTCGTCCCCTTGGAAGGGGCTGGCCCAGGTGCCAGGTTCGGCTGGTCGGCCAGCCTCCTTTGGAGAAAGCAGGCAAGCCGAGCCAGGCTTGCAGTGGCCCTGGCGTGACACCTGCCACCTCAGGCAGAGGGCCTCCCGCGTGCCCTCCATGGCGGATTTCTCCCCGGAGCCGTGGCCTGGGCACTAGGAAGGCCGGGCCTCCCCGACTTCCGGGAGGAGGGGCTAGCCCAGTTACGCCCTGGCCCCCAAACCCTCTGGTGCCATCTGCCTGTCTCGGCACTTCTGACTCCACAGAGCCTTTCCTACACCTGGGCTGCCTGCCGTGGCAAAGTGCAGGCGTGGGGTGAGGCCATGGCTTTGTCTTTCCAGAAAGAAATGAGCCCCTGGCCGAAGCAGCAGGCCCAGGCAGAGCCTTGAGCTTGAAGCCCAGTAGGTCTGTGGCCCTCAGGGCCACAGCAATGCTTTCAAGGCAGGGAAGCGGCCTGCAAGCTGAGTGGGAGTGGGGGAGGGGAGGGAGACAGCTGAAGCCGAGTCCAGAAGGGCGGCAAAGGAACAGCTGCAGCTGGGTCAGAGCCTGGAGGGAGGGCGGGGCATTCACTGAGGACCCCCGAGGTCAGCCCTAGGCCCTGGCGGTCGCGCAGGCGCCCTTGGCCTGTGCGGTAGGCGGGGGGTTGAAGCCAAGCCCGCAGGGCTCCCGGAGCGGCCAGAGAAAGAAGGGCCCTTGGAGAGGTAGGCGAGGTGGGTAGGGGGAGCCACCTTACTCTCCTCAGCTCCCTGAGGGAGAGAGAGAGAGACAGAGACAGAGAGAGAGATCCATGACCTCTGAGTCTCTGCCTCTACCGCTGGCTGGTGCCAACTCACGCGCCATCCCACTTCCAGCCATCACCCCCACGCCTGCCCTGGAGCCAGCCCCACCACAGAGAGGCCGCTTCCTGCTCCCCTCTGTGCCTTCCCTTCCCGACCTGACTCCAGTGCAGGGGATAAGCTTCAGACAAGTCTTTCCATGTCCCTCTGCATGACAATAGACTTCCTCCCCTCTCCCATTCCACAGGCCCACCCGGGACATCCACCTTGGTCATTAGCTCAGGAGAGGATGCAAGATGAGAATCTCTGCTATTGTGTGGGGAGACTCAGTTTCCCGGGTTTCCCCCATGGACACATGTTCTTCAGCTGGGTCTGATTTTCTCCAGACAAGCTGTCTTGGGAAGGATTTGGCCAGCCCTAAGAACCTGAAGGGAAAGGGCGGAGGGGGGTTCTCTCTCTGCCCCCGACAGCCCCGAGCTGGGTCGCTCCCTCAGACCTGGCCAGGGGCAGCCCATCCCCCGGCGCCCTTCCCCGGGGCATCCAAGGGCAGGCTCGGCGCCAGCCCCACCACGCTCGCCACTGCCCGACCATCGTCCTCCCTCGGGGGGCCTGGGCAGGACAGGGACCCGGCTGTGGGAGGCCTCCAGATCTCAGGCCTGGCACACCGTTTACCAGGCTGCTTCCTCCTCTGACGGGGGCCCAGCACACGCCCCAGGAGACTTGGCAGCCGCCCCCAGGGCTCTATCCTCTGGAACTCGTCCCCTTGGAAGGGGCTGGCCCAGGTGCCAGGTTCGGCTGGTCGGCCAGCCTCCTTTGGAGAAAGCAGGCAAGCCGAGCCAGGCTTGCAGTGGCCCTGGCGTGACACCTGCCACCTCAGGCAGAGGGCCTCCCACGTGCCCTCCATGGCGGATTTCTCCCCGGAGCCGTGGCCTGGGCACTAGGAAGGCCGGGCCTCCCCGACTTCCGGGAGGAGGGGCTAGCCCAGTTACGCCCTGGCCCCCAAACCCTCTGGTGCCATCTGCCTGTCTCGGCACTTCTGACTCCACAGAGCCTTTCCTACACCTGGGCTGCCTGCCGTGGCAAAGTGCAGGCGTGGGGTGAGGCCATGGCTTTGTCTTTCCAGGAAGAAATGAGCCCCTGGCCGAAGCAGCAGGCCCAGGCAGAGCCTTGAGCTTGAAGCCCAGTAGGTCTGTGGCCCTCAGGGCCAGAGCAATGCTTTCAAGGCAGGGAAGCGGCCTGCAAGCTGAGTGGGAGTGGGGGAGGGGAGGGAGACAGCTGAAGCCCAGTCCAGAAGGGCGGCAAAGGAACAACTGCAGCTGGGTCAGAGCCTGGAGGGAGGGCGGGGCATTCACTGAGGACCCCCGAGGTCAGCCCTAGGCCCTGGCGGTCGCGCAGGCGCCCTTGGCCTGTGCGGTGGGTGGGGGGTTGAAGCCAAGCCCGCAGGGCTCCCGGAGCGGCCAGAGAAAGAAGGGCCCTTGGAGAGGTAGGCGAGGTGGGTAGGGGGAGCCACCTTACTCTCCTCAGCTCCCTGAGGGAGAGAGAGAGAGACAGAGACAGAGAGAGAGATCCATGACCTCTGAGTCTCTGCCTCTACCGCTGGCTGGTGCCAACTCACGTGCCATCCCACTTCCAGCCATCACCCCCACGCCTGCCCTGGAGCCAGCCCCACCACAGAGAGGCCGCTTCCTGCTCCCCTCTGTGCCTTCCCTTCCAGACCTGACTCCAGTGCAGGGGATAAGCTTCAGACAAGTCTTTCCATGTCCCTCTGCATGACAATAGACTTCCTCCCCTCTCCCATTCCACAGGCCCACCCGGGACATCCACCTTGGTCATTAGCTCAGGAGAGGATGCAAGATGAGAATCTCTGCTATTGTGTGGGGAGACTCAGTTTCCCGGGTTTCCCCCATGGACACATGTTCTTCAGCTGGGTCTGATTTTCTCCAGACAAGCTGTCTTGGGAAGGATTTGGCCAGCCCTAAGAACCTGAAGGGAAAGGGCGGAGGGGGGTTCTCTGTCTGCCCCCGACAGCCCCGAGCTGGGTCGCTCCCTCAGACCTGGCCAGGGGCAGCCCATCCCCCGGCGCCCTTCCCCGGGGCATCCAAGGGCAGGCTCGGCGCCAGCCCCACCACGCTCGCCACTGCCCGACCATCGTCCTCCCTCGGGGGGCCTGGGCAGGACAGGGACCCGGCTGTGGGAGGCCTCCAGATCTCAGGCCTGGCACACCGTTTACCAGGCTGCTTCCTCCTCTGACGGGGGCCCAGCACACGCCCCAGGAGACTTGGCAGCCGCCCCCAGGGCTCTATCCTCTGGAACTCGTCCCCTTGGAAGGGGCTGGCCCAGGTGCCAGGTTCGGCTGGTCGGCCAGCCTCCTTTGGAGAAAGCAGGCAAGCCGAGCCAGGCTTGCAGTGGCCCTGGCGTGACACCTGCCACCTCAGGCAGAGGGCCTCCCGCGTGCCCTCCATGGCGGATTTCTCCCCGGAGCCGTGGCCTGGGCACTAGGAAGGCCGGGCCTCCCCGACTTCCGGGAGGAGGGGCTAGCCCAGTTACGCCCTGGCCCCCAAACCCTCTGGTGCCATCTGCCTGTCTCGGCACTTCTGACTCCACAGAGCCTTTCCTACACCTGGGCTGCCTGCCGTGGCAAAGTGCAGGCGTGGGGTGAGGCCATGGCTTTGTCTTTCCAGAAAGAAATGAGCCCCTGGCCGAAGCAGCAGGCCCAGGCAGAGCCTTGAGCTTGAAGCCCAGTAGGTCTGTGGCCCTCAGGGCCACAGCAATGCTTTCAAGGCAGGGAAGCGGCCTGCAAGCTGAGTGGGAGTGGGGGAGGGGAGGGAGACAGCTGAAGCCGAGTCCAGAAGGGCGGCAAAGGAACAGCTGCAGCTGGGTCAGAGCCTGGAGGGAGGGCGGGGCATTCACTGAGGACCCCCGAGGTCAGCCCTAGGCCCTGGCGGTCGCGCAGGCGCCCTTGGCCTGTGCGGTAGGCGGGGGGTTGAAGCCAAGCCCGCAGGGCTCCCGGAGCGGCCAGAGAAAGAAGGGCCCTTGGAGAGGTAGGCGAGGTGGGTAGGGGGAGCCACCTTACTCTCCTCAGCTCCCTGAGGGAGAGAGAGAGAGACAGAGACAGAGAGAGAGATCCATGACCTCTGAGTCTCTGCCTCTACCGCTGGCTGGTGCCAACTCACGCGCCATCCCACTTCCAGCCATCACCCCCACGCCTGCCCTGGAGCCAGCCCCACCACAGAGAGGCCGCTTCCTGCTCCCCTCTGTGCCTTCCCTTCCCGACCTGACTCCAGTGCAGGGGATAAGCTTCAGACAAGTCTTTCCATGTCCCTCTGCATGACAATAGACTTCCTCCCCTCTCCCATTCCACAGGCCCACCCGGGACATCCACCTTGGTCATTAGCTCAGGAGAGGATGCAAGATGAGAATCTCTGCTATTGTGTGGGGAGACTCAGTTTCCCGGGTTTCCCCCATGGACACATGTTCTTCAGCTGGGTCTGATTTTCTCCAGACAAGCTGTCTTGGGAAGGATTTGGCCAGCCCTAAGAACCTGAAGGGAAAGGGCGGAGGGGGGTTCTCTCTCTGCCCCCGACAGCCCCGAGCTGGGTCGCTCCCTCAGACCTGGCCAGGGGCAGCCCATCCCCCGGCGCCCTTCCCCGGGGCGTCCAAGGGCAGGCTCGGCGCCAGCCCCACCACGCTCGCCACTGCCCGACCATCGTCCTCCCTCGGGGGGCCTGGGCAGGACAGGGACCCGGCTGTGGGAGGCCTCCAGATCTCAGGCCTGGCACACCGTTTACCAGGCTGCTTCCTCCTCTGACGGGGGCCCAGCACACGCCCCAGGAGACTTGGCAGCCGCCCCCAGGGCTCTATCCTCTGGAACTCGTCCCCTTGGAAGGGGCTGGCCCAGGTGCCAGGTTCGGCTGGTCGGCCAGCCTCCTTTGGAGAAAGCAGGCAAGCCGAGCCAGGCTTGCAGTGGCCCTGGCGTGACACCTGCCACCTCAGGCAGAGGGCCTCCCGCGTGCCCTCCATGGCGGATTTCTCCCCGGAGCCGTGGCCTGGGCACTAGGAAGGCCGGGCCTCCCCGACTTCCGGGAGGAGGGGCTAGCCCAGTTACGCCCTGGCCCCCAAACCCTCTGGTGCCATCTGCCTGTCTCGGCACTTCTGACTCCACAGAGCCTTTCCTACACCTGGGCTGCCTGCCGTGGCAAAGTGCAGGCGTGGGGTGAGGCCATGGCTTTGTCTTTCCAGGAAGAAATGAGCCCCTGGCCGAAGCAGCAGGCCCAGGCAGAGCCTTGAGCTTGAAGCCCAGTAGGTCTGTGGCCCTCAGGGCCAGAGCAATGCTTTCAAGGAAGGGAAGTGGCCTGCAAGCTGAGTGGGAGTGGGGGAGGGGAGGGAGACAGCTGAATCCGAGTCCAGAAGTGCGGCAAAGGAACAGCTGCAGCTGGGTCAGAGCCTGGAGGGAGGGCGGGGCATTCACTGAGGACCCCCGATGTCAGCCCTAGGCCCTGGCGGTCGCGCAGGCGCCCTTGGCCTGTGCGGTGGGTGGGGGGTTGAAGCCAAGCCCGCAGGGCTCCCGGAGTGGCCAGAGAAAGAAGGGCCCTTGGAGAGGTAGGCGAGGTGGGTAGGGGGAGCCACCTTACTCTCCTCAGCTCCCTGAGGGAGAGAGAGAGAGACAGAGACAGAGAGAGAGATCCATGACCTCTGAGTCTCTGCCTCTACCGCTGGCTGGTGCCAACTCACGCGCCATCCCACTTCCAGCCATCACCCCCACGCCTGCCCTGGAGCCAGCCCCACCACAGAGAGGCCGCTTCCTGCTCCCCTCTGTGCCTTCCCTTCCCGACCTGACTCCAGTGCAGGGGATAAGCTTCAGACAAGTCTTTCCATGTCCCTCTGCATGACAATAGACTTCCTCCCCTCTCCCATTCCACAGGCCCACCCGGGACATCCACCTTGGTCATTAGCTCAGGAGAGGATGCAAGATGAGAATCTCTGCTATTGTGTGGGGAGACTCAGTTTCCCGGGTTTCCCCCATGGACACATGTTCTTCAGCTGGGTCTGATTTTCTCCAGACAAGCTGTCTTGGGAAGGATTTGGCCAGCCCTAAGAACCTGAAGGGAAAGGGCGGAGGGGGGTTCTCTCTCTGCCCCCGACAGCCCCGAGCTGGGTCGCTCCCTCAGACCTGGCCAGGGGCAGCCCATCCCCCGGCGCCCTTCCCCGGGGCATCCAAGGGCAGGCTCGGCGCCAGCCCCACCACGCTCGCCACTGCCCGACCATCGTCCTCCCTCGGGGGGCCTGGGCAGGACAGGGACCCGGCTGTGGGAGGCCTCCAGATCTCAGGCCTGGCACACCCGTTTACCAGGCTGCTTCCTCCTCTGACGGGGGCCCAGCACACGCCCCAGGAGACTTGGCAGCCGCCCCCAGGGCTCTATCCTCTGGAACTCGTCCCCTTGGAAGGGGCTGGCCCAGGTGCCAGGTTCGGCTGGTCGGCCAGCCTCCTTTGGAGAAAGCAGGCAAGCCGAGCCAGGCTTGCAGTGGCCCTGGCGTGACACCTGCCACCTCAGGCAGAGGGCCTCCCGCGTGCCCTCCATGGCGGATTTCTCCCCGGAGCCGTGGCCTGGGCACTAGGAAGGCCGGGCCTCCCCGACTTCCGGGAGGAGGGGCTAGCCCAGTTACGCCCTGGCCCCCAAACCCTCTGGTGCCATCTGCCTGTCTCGGCACTTCTGACTCCACAGAGCCTTTCCTACACCTGGGCTGCCTGCCGTGGCAAAGTGCAGGCGTGGGGTGAGGCCATGGCTTTGTCTTTCCAGGAAGAAATGAGCCCCTGGCCGAAGCAGCAGGCCCAGGCAGAGCCTTGAGCTTGAAGCCCAGTAGGTCTGTGGCCCTCAGGGCCACAGCAATGCTTTCAAGGCAGGGAAGCGGCCTGCAAGCTGAGTGGGAGTGGGGGAGGGGAGGGAGACAGCTGAAGCCGAGTCCAGAAGGGCGGCAAAGGAACAGCTGCAGCTGGGTCAGAGCCTGGAGGGAGGGCGGGGCATTCACTGAGGACCCCCGAGGTCAGCCCTAGGCCCTGGCGGTCGCGCAGGCGCCCTTGGCCTGTGCGGTAGGCGGGGGGTTGAAGCCAAGCCCGCAGGGCTCCCGGAGCGGCCAGAGAAAGAAGGGCCCTTGGAGAGGTAGGCGAGGTGGGTAGGGGGAGCCACCTTACTCTCCTCAGCTCCCTGAGGGAGAGAGAGAGAGACAGAGACAGAGAGAGAGATCCATGACCTCTGAGTCTCTGCCTCTACCGCTGGCTGGTGCCAACTCACGCGCCATCCCACTTCCAGCCATCACCCCCACGCCTGCCCTGGAGCCAGCCCCACCACAGAGAGGCCGCTTCCTGCTCCCCTCTGTGCCTTCCCTTCCCGACCTGACTCCAGTGCAGGGGATAAGCTTCAGACAAGTCTTTCCATGTCCCTCTGCATGACAATAGACTTCCTCCCCTCTCCCATTCCACAGGCCCACCCGGGACATCCACCTTGGTCATTAGCTCAGGAGAGGATGCAAGATGAGAATCTCTGCTATTGTGTGGGGAGACTCAGTTTCCCGGGTTTCCCCCATGGACACATGTTCTTCAGCTGGGTCTGATTTTCTCCAGACAAGCTGTCTTGGGAAGGATTTGGCCAGCCCTAAGAACCTGAAGGGAAAGGGCGGAGGGGGGTTCTCTCTCTGCCCCCGACAGCCCCGAGCTGGGTCGCTCCCTCAGACCTGGCCAGGGGCAGCCCATCCCCCGGCGCCCTTCCCCGGGGCATCCAAGGGCAGGCTCGGCGCCAGCCCCACCACGCTCGCCACTGCCCGACCATCGTCCTCCCTCGGGGGGCCTGGGCAGGACAGGGACCCGGCTGTGGGAGGCCTCCAGATCTCAGGCCTGGCACACCGTTTACCAGGCTGCTTCCTCCTCTGACGGGGGCCCAGCACACGCCCCAGGAGACTTGGCAGCCGCCCCCAGGGCTCTATCCTCTGGAACTCGTCCCCTTGGAAGGGGCTGGCCCAGGTGCCAGGTTCGGCTGGTCGGCCAGCCTCCTTTGGAGAAAGCAGGCAAGCCGAGCCAGGCTTGCAGTGGCCCTGGCGTGACACCTGCCACCTCAGGCAGAGGGCCTCCCGCGTGCCCTCCATGGCGGATTTCTCCCCGGAGCCGTGGCCTGGGCACTAGGAAGGCCGGGCCTCCCCGACTTCCGGGAGGAGGGGCTAGCCCAGTTACGCCCTGGCCCCCAAACCCTCTGGTGCCATCTGCCTGTCTCGGCACTTCTGACTCCACAGAGCCTTTCCTACACCTGGGCTGCCTGCCGTGGCAAAGTGCAGGCGTGGGGTGAGGCCATGGCTTTGTCTTTCCAGGAAGAAATGAGCCCCTGGCCGAAGCAGCAGGCCCAGGCAGAGCCTTGAGCTTGAAGCCCAGTAGGTCTGTGGCCCTCAGGGCCACAGCAATGCTTTCAAGGCAGGGAAGCGGCCTGCAAGCTGAGTGGGAGTGGGGGAGGGGAGGGAGACAGCTGAAGCCGAGTCCAGAAGGGCGGCAAAGGAACAGCTGCAGCTGGGTCAGAGCCTGGAGGGAGGGCGGGGCATTCACTGAGGACCCCCGAGGTCAGCCCTAGGCCCTGGCGGTCGCGCAGGAGCCCTTGGCCTGTGCGGTAGGCGGGGGGTTGAAGCCAAGCCCGCAGGGCTCCCGGAGCGGCCAGAGAAAGAAGGGCCCTTGGAGAGGTAGGCGAGGTGGGTAGGGGGAGCCACCTTACTCTCCTCAGCTCCCTGAGGGAGAGAGAGAGAGACAGAGACAGAGAGAGAGATCCATGACCTCTGAGTCTCTGCCTCTACCGCTGGCTGGTGCCAACTCACTCGCCATCCCACTTCCAGCCATCACCCCCACGCCTGCCCTGGAGACAGCCCCACCACAGAGAGGCCGCTTCCTGCTCCCCTCTGTGCCTTCCCTTCCCGACCTGACTCCAGTGCAGGGGATAAGCTTCAGACAAGTCTTTCCATGTCCCTCTGCATGACAATAGACTTCCTCCCCTCTCCCATTCCACAGGCCCACCCGGGACATCCACCTTGGTCATTAGCTCAGGAGAGGATGCAAGATGAGAATCTCTGCTATTGTGTGGGGAGACTCAGTTTCCCGGGTTTCCCCCATGGACACATGTTCTTCAGCTGGGTCTGATTTTCTCCAGACAAGCTGTCTTGGGAAGGATTTGGCCAGCCCTAAGAACCTGAAGGGAAAGGGCGGAGGGGGGTTCTCTCTCTGCCCCCGACAGCCCCGAGCTGGGTCGCTCCCTCAGACCTGGCCAGGGGCAGCACATCCCCCGGCGCCCTTCCCCGGGGCATCCAAGGGCAGGCTCGGCGCCAGCCCCACCACGCTCGCCACTGCCCGACCATCGTCCTCCCTCGGGGGGCCTGGGCAGGACAGGGACCCGGCTGTGGGAGGCCTCCAGATCTCAGGCCTGGCACACCGTTTACCAGGCTGCTTCCTCCTCTGACGGGGGCCCAGCACACGCCCCAGGAGACTTGGCAGCCGCCCCCAGGGCTCTATCCTCTGGAACTCGTCCCCTTGGAAGGGGCTGGCCCAGGTGCCAGGTTCGGCTGGTCGGCCAGCCTCCTTTGGAGAAAGCAGGCAAGCCGAGCCAGGCTTGCAGTGGCCCTGGCGTGACACCTGCCACCTCAGGCAGAGGGCCTCCCGCGTGCCCTCCATGGCGGATTTCTCCCCGGAGCCGTGGCCTGGGCACTAGGAAGGCCGGGCCTCCCCGACTTCCGGGAGGAGGGGCTAGCCCAGTTACGCCCTGGCCCCCAAACCCTCTGGTGCCATCTGCCTGTCTCGGCACTTCTGACTCCACAGAGCCTTTCCTACACCTGGGCTGCCTGCCGTGGCAAAGTGCAGGCGTGGGGTGAGGCCATGGCTTTGTCTTTCCAGGAAGAAATGAGCCCCTGGCCGAAGCAGCAGGCCCAGGCAGAGCCTTGAGCTTGAAGCCCAGTAGGTCTGTGGCCCTCAGGGCCACAGCAATGCTTTCAAGGCAGGGAAGCGGCCTGCAAGCTGAGTGGGAGTGGGGGAGGGGAGGGAGACAGCTGAAGCCGAGTCCAGAAGGGCGGCAAAGGAACAGCTGCAGCTGGGTCAGAGCCTGGAGGGAGGGCGGGGCATTCACTGAGGACCCCTGAGGTCAGCCCTAGGCCCTGGCGGTCGCGCAGGCGCCCTTGGCCTGTGCGGTAGGCGGGGGGTTGAAGCCAAGCCCGCAGGGCTCCCGGAGCGGCCAGAGAAAGAAGGGCCCTTGGAGAGGTAGGCGAGGTGGGTAGGGGGAGCCACCTTACTCTCCTCAGCTCCCTGAGGGAGAGAGAGAGAGACAGAGACAGAGAGAGAGATCCATGACCTCTGAGTCTCTGCCTCTACCGCTGGCTGGTGCCAACTCACGCGCCATCCCACTTCCAGCCATCACCCCCACGCCTGCCCTGGAGCCAGCCCCACCACAGAGAGGCCGCTTCCTGCTCCCCTCTGTGCCTTCCCTTCCCGACCTGACTCCAGTGCAGGGGATAAGCTTCAGACAAGTCTTTCCATGTCCCTCTGCATGACAATAGACTTCCTCCCCTCTCCCATTCCACAGGCCCACCCGGGACATCCACCTTGGTCATTAGCTCAGGAGAGGATGCAAGATGAGAATCTCTGCTATTGTGTGGGGAGACTCAGTTTCCCGGGTTTCCCCCATGGACACATGTTCTTCAGCTGGGTCTGATTTTCTCCAGACAAGCTGTCTTGGGAAGGATTTGGCCAGCCCTAAGAACCTGAAGGGAAAGGGCGGAGGGGGGTTCTCTCTCTGCCCCCGACAGCCCCGAGCTGGGTCGCTCCCTCAGACCTGGCCAGGGGCAGCCCATCCCCCGGCGCCCTTCCCCGGGGCATCCAAGGGCAGGCTCGGCGCCAGCCCCACCACGCTCGCCACTGCCCGACCATCGTCCTCCCTCGGGGGGCCTGGGCAGGACAGGGACCCGGCTGTGGGAGGCCTCCAGATCTCAGGCCTGGCACACCGTTTACCAGGCTGCTTCCTCCTCTGACGGGGGCCCAGCACACGCCCCAGGAGACTTGGCAGCCGCCCCCAGGGCTCTATCCTCTGGAACTCGTCCCCTTGGAAGGGGCTGGCCCAGGTGCCAGGTTCGGCTGGTCGGCCAGCCTCCTTTGGAGAAAGCAGGCAAGCCGAGCCAGGCTTGCAGTGGCCCTGGCGTGACACCTGCCACCTCAGGCAGAGGGCCTCCCGCGTGCCCTCCATGGCGGATTTCTCCCCGGAGCCGTGGCCTGGGCACTAGGAAGGCCGGGCCTCCCCGACTTCCGGGAGGAGGGGCTAGCCCAGTTACGCCCTGGCCCCCCAAACCCTCTGGTGCCATCTGCCTGTCTCGGCACTTCTGACTCCACAGAGCCTTTCCTACACCTGGGCTGCCTGCCGTGGCAAAGTGCAGGCGTGGGGTGAGGCCATGGCTTTGTCTTTCCAGAAAGAAATGAGCCCCTGGCCGAAGCAGCAGGCCCAGGCAGAGCCTTGAGCTTGAAGCCCAGTAGGTCTGTGGCCCTCAGGGCCACAGCAATGCTTTCAAGGCAGGGAAGCGGCCTGCAAGCTGAGTGGGAGTGGGGGAGGGGAGGGAGACAGCTGAAGCCGAGTCCAGAAGGGCGGCAAAGGAACAGCTGCAGCTGGGTCAGAGCCTGGAGGGAGGGCGGGGCATTCACTGAGGACCCCCGAGGTCAGCCCTAGGCCCTGGCGGTCGCGCAGGCGCCCTTGGCCTGTGCGGTAGGCGGGGGGTTGAAGCCAAGCCCGCAGGGCTCCCGGAGCGGCCAGAGAAAGAAGGGCCCTTGGAGAGGTAGGCGAGGTGGGTAGGGGGAGCCACCTTACTCTCCTCAGCTCCCTGAGGGAGAGAGAGAGAGACAGAGACAGAGAGAGAGATCCATGACCTCTGAGTCTCTGCCTCTACCGCTGGCTGGTGCCAACTCACGCGCCATCCCACTTCCAGCCATCACCCCCACGCCTGCCCCAGAGCCAGCCCCACCACAGAGAGGCCGCTTCCTGCTCCCCTCTGTGCCTTCCCTTCCCGACCTGACTCCAGTGCAGGGGATAAGCTTCAGACAAGTCTTTCCATGTCCCTCTGCATGACAATAGACTTCCTCCCCTCTCCCATTCCACAGGCCCACCCGGGACATCCACCTTGGTCATTAGCTCAGGAGAGGATGCAAGATGAGAATCTCTGCTATTGTGTGGGGAGACTCAGTTTCCCGGGTTTCCCCCATGGACACATGTTCTTCAGCTGGGTCTGATTTTCTCCAGACAAGCTGTCTTGGGAAGGATTTGGCCAGCCCTAAGAACCTGAAGGGAAAGGGCGGAGGGGGGTTCTCTCTCTGCCCCCGACAGCCCTGAGCTGGGTCGCTCCCTCAGACCTGGCCAGGGGCAGCCCATCCCCCGGCGCCCTTCCCCGGGGCATCCAAGGGCAGGCTCGGCGCCAGCCCCACCACGCTCGCCACTGCCCGACCATCGTCCTCCCTCGGGGGGCCTGGGCAGGACAGGGACCCGGCTGTGGGAGGCCTCCAGATCTCAGGCCTGGCACACCGTTTACCAGGCTGCTTCCTCCTCTGACGGGGGCCCAGCACACGCCCCAGGAGACTTGGCAGCCGCCCCCAGGGCTCTATCCTCTGGAACTCGTCCCCTTGGAAGGGGCTGGCCCAGGTGCCAGGTTCGGCTGGTCGGCCAGCCTCCTTTGGAGAAAGCAGGCAAGCCGAGCCAGGCTTGCAGTGGCCCTGGCGTGACACCTGCCACCTCAGGCAGAGGGCCTCCCGCGTGCCCTCCATGGCGGATTTCTCCCCGGAGCCGTGGCCTGGGCACTAGGAAGGCCGGGCCTCCCCGACTTCCGGGAGGAGGGGCTAGCCCAGTTACGCCCTGGCCCCCAAACCCTCTGGTGCCATCTGCCTGTCTCGGCACTTCTGACTCCACAGAGCCTTTCCTACACCTGGGCTGCCTGCCGTGGCAAAGTGCAGGCGTGGGGTGAGGCCATGGCTTTGTCTTTCCAGGAAGAAATGAGCCCCTGGCCGAAGCAGCAGGCCCAGGCAGAGCCTTGAGCTTGAAGCCCAGTAGGTCTGTGGCCCTCAGGGCCACAGCAATGCTTTCAAGGCAGGGAAGCGGCCTGCAAGCTGAGTGGGAGTGGGGGAGGGGAGGGAGACAGCTGAAGCCGAGTCCAGAAGGGCGGCAAAGGAACAGCTGCAGCTGGGTCAGAGCCTGGAGGGAGGGCGGGGCATTCACTGAGGACCCCTGAGGTCAGCCCTAGGCCCTGGCGGTCGCGCAGGCGCCCTTGGCCTGTGCGGTAGGCGGGGGGTTGAAGCCAAGCCCGCAGGGCTCCCGGAGCGGCCAGAGAAAGAAGGGCCCTTGGAGAGGTAGGCGAGGTGGGTAGGGGGAGCCACCTTACTCTCCTCAGCTCCCTGAGGGAGAGAGAGAGAGACAGAGACAGAGAGAGAGATCCATGACCTCTGAGTCTCTGCCTCTACCGCTGGCTGGTGCCAACTCACGCGCCATCCCACTTCCAGCCATCACCCCCACGCCTGCCCTGGAGCCAGCCCCACCACAGAGAGGCCGCTTCCTGCTCCCCTCTGTGCCTTCCCTTCCCGACCTGACTCCAGTGCAGGGGATAAGCTTCAGACAAGTCTTTCCATGTCCCTCTGCATGACAATAGACTTCCTCCCCTCTCCCATTCCACAGGCCCACCCGGGACATCCACCTTGGTCATTAGCTCAGGAGAGGATGCAAGATGAGAATCTCTGCTATTGTGTGGGGAGACTCAGTTTCCCGGGTTTCCCCCATGGACACATGTTCTTCAGCTGGGTCTGATTTTCTCCAGACAAGCTGTCTTGGGAAGGATTTGGCCAGCCCTAAGAACCTGAAGGGAAAGGGCGGAGGGGGGTTCTCTCTCTGCCCCCGACAGCCCCGAGCTGGGTCGCTCCCTCAGACCTGGCCAGGGGCAGCCCATCCCCCGGCGCCCTTCCCCGGGGCATCCAAGGGCAGGCTCGGCGCCAGCCCCACCACGCTCGCCACTGCCGGACCATCGTCCTCCCTCGGGGGGCCTTGGCAGGACAGGGACCCGGCTGTGGGAGGCCTCCAGATCTCAGGCCTGGCACACCGTTTACCAGGCTGCTTCCTCCTCTGACGGGGGCCCAGCACACGCCCCAGGAGACTTGGCAGCCGCCCCCAGGGCTCTATCCTCTGGAACTCGTCCCCTTGGAAGGGGCTGGACCAGGTGCCAGGTTCGGCTGGTCGGCCAGCCTCCTTTGGAGAAAGCAGGCAAGCCGAGCCAGGCTTGCAGTGGCCCTGGCGTGACACCTGCCACCTCAGGCAGAGGGCCTCCCGCGTGCCCTCCATGGCGGATTTCTCCCCGGAGCCGTGGCCTGGGCACTAGGAAGGCCGGGCCTCCCCGACTTCCAGGAGGAGGGGCTAGCCCAGTTACGCCCTGGCCCCCAAACCCTCTGGTGCCATCTGCCTGTCTCGGCACTTCTGACTCCACAGAGCCTTTCCTACACCTGGGCTGCCTGCCGTGGCAAAGTGCAGGCGTGGGGTGAGGCCATGGCTTTGTCTTTCCAGAAAGAAATGAGCCCCTGGCCGAAGCAGCAGGCCCAGGCAGAGCCTTGAGCTTGAAGCCCAGTAGGTCTGTGGCCCTCAGGGCCACAGCAATGCTTTCAAGGCAGGGAAGCGGCCTGCAAGCTGAGTGGGAGTGGGGGAGGGGAGGGAGACAGCTGAAGCCGAGTCCAGAAGGGCGGCAAAGGAACAGCTGCAGCTGGGTCAGAGCCTGGAGGGAGGGCGGGGCATTCACTGAGGACCCCCGAGGTCAGCCCTAGGCCCTGGCGGTCGCGCAGGCGCCCTTGGCCTGTGCGGTGGGTGGGGGGTTGAAGCCAAGCCCGCAGGGCTCCCGGAGCGGCCAGAGAAAGAAGGGCCCTTGGAGAGGTAGGCGAGGTGGGTAGGGGGAGCCACCTTACTCTCCTCAGCTCCCTGAGGGAGAGAGAGAGAGACAGAGACAGAGAGAGAGATCCATGACCTCTGAGTCTCTGCCTCTACCGCTGGCTGGTGTCAACTCACGCGCCATCCCACTTCCAGCCATCACCCCCACGCCTGCCCAGGAGCCAGCCCCACCACAGAGAGGCCGCTTCCTGCTCCCCTCTGTGCCTTCCCTTCCCGACCTGACTCCAGTGCAGGGGATAAGCTTCAGACAAGTCTTTCCATGTCCCTCTGCATGACAATAGACTTCCTCCCCTCTCCCATTCCACAGGCCCACCCGGGACATCCACCTTGGTCATTAGCTCAGGAGAGGATGCAAGATGAGAATCTCTGCTATTGTGTGGGGAGACTCAGTTTCCCGGGTTTCCCCCATGGACACATGTTCTTCAGCTGGGTCTGATTTTCTCCAGACAAGCTGTCTTGGGAAGGATTTGGCCAGCCCTAAGAACCTGAAGGGAAAGGGCGGAGGGGGGTTCTCTCTCTGCCCCCGACAGCCCCGAGCTGGGTCGCTCCCTCAGACCTGGCCAGGGGCAGCCCATCCCCCGGCGCCCTTCCCCGGGGCATCCAAGGGCAGGCTCGGCGCCAGCCCCACCACGCTCGCCACTGCCCGACCATCGTCCTCCCTCGGGGGGCCTGGGCAGGACAGGGACCCGGCTGTGGGAGGCCTCCAGATCTCAGGCCTGGCACACCGTTTACCAGGCTGCTTCCTCCTCTGACGGGGGCCCAGCACACGCCCCAGGAGACTTGGCAGCCGCCCCCAGGGCTCTATCCTCTGGAACTCGTCCCCTTGGAAGGGGCTGGCCCAGGTGCCAGGTTCGGCTGGTCGGCCAGCCTCCTTTGGAGAAAGCAGGCAAGCCGAGCCAGGCTTGCAGTGGCCCTGGCGTGACACCTGCCACCTCAGGCAGAGGGCCTCCCGCGTGCCCTCCATGGCGGATTTCTCCCCGGAGCCGTGGCCTGGGCACTAGGAAGGCCGGGCCTCCCCGACTTCCGGGAGGAGGGGCTAGCCCAGTTACGCCCTGGCCCCCAAACCCTCTGGTGCCATCTGCCTGTCTCGGCACTTCTGACTCCACAGAGCCTTTCCTACACCTGGGCTGCCTGCCGTGGCAAAGTGCAGGCGTGGGGTGAGGCCATGGCTTTGTCTTTCCAGGAAGAAATGAGCCCCTGGCCGAAGCAGCAGGCCCAGGCAGAGCCTTGAGCTTGAAGCCCAGTAGGTCTGTGGCCCTCAGGGCCACAGCAATGCTTTCAAGGCAGGGAAGCGGCCTGCAAGCTGAGTGGGAGTGGGGGAGGGGAGGGAGACAGCTGAAGCCGAGTCCAGAAGGGCGGCAAAGGAACAGCTGCAGCTGGGTCAGAGCCTGGAGGGAGGGCGGGGCATTCACTGAGGACCCCTGAGGTCAGCCCTAGGCCCTGGCGGTCGCGCAGGCGCCCTTGGCCTGTGCGGTAGGCGGGGGGTTGAAGCCAAGCCCGCAGGGCTCCCGGAGCGGCCAGAGAAAGAAGGGCCCTTGGAGAGGTAGGCGAGGTGGGTAGGGGGAGCCACCTTACTCTCCTCAGCTCCCTGAGGGAGAGAGAGAGAGACAGAGACAGAGAGAGAGATCCATGACCTCTGAGTCTCTGCCTCTACCGCTGGCTGGTGCCAACTCACGCGCCATCCCACTTCCAGCCATCACCCCCACGCCTGCCCTGGAGCCAGCCCCACCACAGAGAGGCCGCTTCCTGCTCCCCTCTGTGCCTTCCCTTCCCGACCTGACTCCAGTGCAGGGGATAAGCTTCAGACAAGTCTTTCCATGTCCCTCTGCATGACAATAGACTTCCTCCCCTCTCCCATTCCACAGGCCCACCCGGGACATCCACCTTGGTCATTAGCTCAGGAGAGGATGCAAGATGAGAATCTCTGCTATTGTGTGGGGAGACTCAGTTTCCCGGGTTTCCCCCATGGACACATGTTCTTCAGCTGGGTCTG
Source organism: Diceros bicornis minor (assembly GCF_020826845.1). Classification (NCBI taxonomy): domain Eukaryota; kingdom Metazoa; phylum Chordata; class Mammalia; order Perissodactyla; family Rhinocerotidae; genus Diceros; species Diceros bicornis. The sequence goes on from NW_026691166.1 coordinate 96,225, forward strand.
ATTTTCTCCAGACAAGCTGTCTTGGGAAGGATTTGGCCAGCCCTAAGAACCTGAAGGGAAAGGGCGGAGGGGGGTTCTCTCTCTGCCCCCGACAGCCCCGAGCTGGGTCGCTCCCTCAGACCTGGCCAGGGGCAGCCCATCCCCCGGCGCCCTTCCCCGGGGCATCCAAGGGCAGGCTCGGCGCCAGCCCCACCACGCTCGCCACTGCCGGACCATCGTCCTCCCTCGGGGGGCCTTGGCAGGACAGGGACCCGGCTGTGGGAGGCCTCCAGATCTCAGGCCTGGCACACCGTTTACCAGGCTGCTTCCTCCTCTGACGGGGGCCCAGCACACGCCCCAGGAGACTTGGCAGCCGCCCCCAGGGCTCTATCCTCTGGAACTCGTCCCCTTGGAAGGGGCTGGACCAGGTGCCAGGTTCGGCTGGTCGGCCAGCCTCCTTTGGAGAAAGCAGGCAAGCCGAGCCAGGCTTGCAGTGGCCCTGGCGTGACACCTGCCACCTCAGGCAGAGGGCCTCCCGCGTGCCCTCCATGGCGGATTTCTCCCCGGAGCCGTGGCCTGGGCACTAGGAAGGCCGGGCCTCCCCGACTTCCAGGAGGAGGGGCTAGCCCAGTTACGCCCTGGCCCCCAAACCCTCTGGTGCCATCTGCCTGTCTCGGCACTTCTGACTCCACAGAGCCTTTCCTACACCTGGGCTGCCTGCCGTGGCAAAGTGCAGGCGTGGGGTGAGGCCATGGCTTTGTCTTTCCAGAAAGAAATGAGCCCCTGGCCGAAGCAGCAGGCCCAGGCAGAGCCTTGAGCTTGAAGCCCAGTAGGTCTGTGGCCCTCAGGGCCACAGCAATGCTTTCAAGGCAGGGAAGCGGCCTGCAAGCTGAGTGGGAGTGGGGGAGGGGAGGGAGACAGCTGAAGCCGAGTCCAGAAGGGCGGCAAAGGAACAGCTGCAGCTGGGTCAGAGCCTGGAGGGAGGGCGGGGCATTCACTGAGGACCCCCGAGGTCAGCCCTAGGCCCTGGCGGTCGCGCAGGCGCCCTTGGCCTGTGCGGTAGGCGGGGGGTTGAAGCCAAGCCCGCAGGGCTCCCGGAGCGGCCAGAGAAAGAAGGGCCCTTGGAGAGGTAGGCGAGGTGGGTAGGGGGAGCCACCTTACTCTCCTCAGCTCCCTGAGGGAGAGAGAGAGAGACAGAGACAGAGAGAGAGATCCATGACCTCTGAGTCTCTGCCTCTACCGCTGGCTGGTGCCAACTCACGCGCCATCCCACTTCCAGCCATCACCCCCACGCCTGCCCCGGAGCCAGCCCCACCACAGAGAGGCCGCTTCCTGCTCCCCTCTGTGCCTTCCCTTCCCGACCTGACTCCAGTGCAGGGGATAAGCTTCAGACAAGTCTTTCCATGTCCCTCTGCATGACAATAGACTTCCTCCCCTCTCCCATTCCACAGGCCCACCCGGGACATCCACCTTGGTCATTAGCTCAGGAGAGGATGCAAGATGAGAATCTCTGCTATTGTGTGGGGAGACTCAGTTTCCCGGGTTTCCCCCATGGACACATGTTCTTCAGCTGGGTCTGATTTTCTCCAGACAAGCTGTCTTGGGAAGGATATGGCCAGCCCTAAGAACCTGAAGGGAAAGGGCGGAGGGGGGTTCTCTCTCTGCCCCCGACAGCCCCGAGCTGGGTCGCTCCCTCAGACCTGGCCAGGGGCAGCCCATCCCCAGGCGCCCTTCCCCGGGGCATCCAAGGGCAGGCTCGGCGCCAGCCCCACCACGCTCGCCACTGCCCGACCATCGTCCTCCCTCGGGGGGCCTGGGCAGGACAGGGACCCGGCTGTGGGAGGCCTCCAGATCTCAGGCCTGGCACACCGTTTACCAGGCTGCTTCCTCCTCTGACGGGGGCCCAGCACACGCCCCAGGAGACTTGGCAGCCGCCCCCAGGGCTCTATCCTCTGGAACTCGTCCCCTTGGAAGGGGCTGGCCCAGGTGCCAGGTTCGGCTGGTCGGCCAGCCTCCTTTGGAGAAAGCAGGCAAGCCGAGCCAGGCTTGCAGTGGCCCTGGCGTGACACCTGCCACCTCAGGCAGAGGGCCTCCCGCGTGCCCTCCATGGCGGATTTCTCCCCGGAGCCGTGGCCTGGGCACTAGGAAGGCCGGGCCTCCCCGACTTCCGGGAGGAGGGGCTAGCCCAGTTACGCCCTGGCCCCCAAACCCTCTGGTGCCATCTGCCTGTCTCGGCACTTCTGACTCCACAGAGCCTTTCCTACACCTGGGCTGCCTGCCGTGGCAAAGTGCAGGCGTGGGGTGAGGCCATGGCTTTGTCTTTCCAGGAAGAAATGAGCCCCTGGCCGAAGCAGCAGGCCCAGGCAGAGCCTTGAGCTTGAAGCCCAGTAGGTCTGTGGCCCTCAGGGCCACAGCAATGCTTTCAAGGCAGGGAAGCGGCCTGCAAGCTGAGTGGGAGTGGGGGAGGGGAGGGAGACAGCTGAAGCCGAGTCCAGAAGGGCGGCAAAGGAACAGCTGCAGCTGGGTCAGAGCCTGGAGGGAGGGCGGGGCATTCACTGAGGACCCCCGAGGTCAGCCCTAGGCCCTGGCGGTCGCGCAGGCGCCCTTGGCCTGTGCGGTGGGTGGGGGGTTGAAGCCAAGCCCGCAGGGCTCCCGGAGCGGCCAGAGAAAGAAGGGCCCTTGGAGAGGTAGGCGAGGTGGGTAGGGGGAGCCACCTTACTCACCTCAGCTCCCTGAGGGAGAGAGAGACAGAGACAGAGAGAGAGATCCATGACCTCTGAGTCTCGGCCTCTACCGCTGGCTGGTGCCAACTCACGCGCCATCCCACTTCCAGCCATCACCCCCATGTCTGCCCCGGAGCCAGCCCCACCACAGAGAGGCCGCTTCCTGCTCCCCTCTGTGCCTTCCCTTCCCGACCTGACTCCAGTGCAGGGGATAAGCTTCAGACAAGTCTTTCCATGTCCCTCTGCATGACAATAGACTTCCTCCCCTCTCCCATTCCACAGGCCCACCCGGGACATCCACCTTGGTCATTAGCTCAGGAGAGGATGCAAGATGAGAATCTCTGCTATTGTGTGGGGAGACTCAGTTTCCCGGGTTTCCCCCATGGACACATGTTCTTCAGCTGGGTCTGATTTTCTCCAGACAAGCTGTCTTGGGAAGGATTTGGCCAGCCCTAAGAACCTGAAGGGAAAGGGCGGAGGGGGGTTCTCTCTCTGCCCCCGACAGCCCCGAGCTGGGTCGCTCCCTCAGACCTGGCCAGGGGCAGCCCATCCCCCGGCGCCCTTCCCCGGGGCATCCAAGGGCAGGCTAGGCGCCAGCCCCACCCCGCTCGCCACTGCCCGACCATCGTCCTCACTCGGGGGGCCTGGGCAGGACAGGGACCCGGCTGTGGGAGGCCTCCAGATCTCAGGCCTGGCACACCGTTTACCAGGCTGCTTCCTCCTCTGACGGGGGCCCAGCACACGCCCCAGGAGACTTGGCAGCCGCCCCCAGGGCTCTATCCTCTGGAACTCGTCCCCTTGGAAGGGGCTGGCCCAGGTGCCAGGTTCGGCTGGTCGGCCAGCCTCCTTTGGAGAAAGCAGGCAAGCCGAGCCAGGCTTGCAGTGGCCCTGGCGTGACACCTGCCACCTCAGGCAGAGGGCCTCCCGCGTGCCCTCCATGGCGGATTTCTCCCCGGAGCCGTGGCCTGGGCACTAGGAAGGCCGGGCCTCCCCGACTTCCGGGAGGAGGGGCTAGCCCAGTTACGCCCTGGCCCCCAAACCCTCTGGTGCCATCTGCCTGTCTCGGCACTTCTGACTCCACAGAGCCTTTCCTACACCTGGGCTGCCTGCCGTGGCAAAGTGCAGGCGTGGGGTGAGGCCATGGCTTTGTCTTTCCAGAAAGAAATGAGCCCCTGGCCGAAGCAGCAGGCCCAGGCAGAGCCTTGAGCTTGAAGCCCAGTAGGTCTGTGGCCCTCAGGGCCACAGCAATGCTTTCAAGGCAGGGAAGCGGCCTGCAAGCTGAGTGGGAGTGGGGGAGGGGAGGGAGACAGCTGAAGCCGAGTCCAGAAGGGCGGCAAAGGAACAGCTGCAGCTGGGTCAGAGCCTGGAGGGAGGGCGGGGCATTCACTGAGGACCCCCGAGGTCAGCCCTAGGCCCTGGCGGTCGCGCAGGCGCCCTTGGCCTGTGCGGTAGGCGCGGGGTTGAAGCCAAGCCCGCAGGGCTCCCGGAGCGGCCAGAGAAAGAAGGGCCCTTGGAGAGGTAGGCGAGGTGGGTAGGGGGAGCCACCTTACTCTCCTCAGCTCCCTGAGGGAGAGAGAGAGAGACAGAGACAGAGAGAGAGATCCATGACCTCTGAGTCTCTGCCTCTACCGCTGGCTGGTGCCAACTCACGCGCCATCCCACTTCCAGCCATCACCCCCACGCCTGCCCCGGAGCCAGCCCCACCACAGAGAGGCCGCTTCCTGCTCCCCTCTGTGCCTTCCCTTCCCGACCTGACTCCAGTGCAGGGGATAAGCTTCAGACAAGTCTTTCCATGTCCCTCTGCATGACAATAGACTTCCTCCCCTCTCCCATTCCACAGGCCCACCCGGGACATCCACCTTGGTCATTAGCTCAGGAGAGGATGCAAGATGAGAATCTCTGCTATTGTGTGGGGAGACTCAGTTTCCCGGGTTTCCCCCATGGACACATGTTCTTCAGCTGGGTCTGATTTTCTCCAGACAAGCTGTCTTGGGAAGGATATGGCCAGCCCTAAGAACCTGAAGGGAAAGGGCGGAGGGGGGTTCTCTCTCTGCCCCCGACAGCCCCGAGCTGGGTCGCTCCCTCAGACCTGGCCAGGGGCAGCCCATCCCCAGGCGCCCTTCCCCGGGGCATCCAAGGGCAGGCTCGGCGCCAGCCCCACCACGCTCGCCACTGCCCGACCATCGTCCTCCCTCGGGGGGCCTGGGCAGGACAGGGACCCGGCTGTGGGAGGCCTCCAGATCTCAGGCCTGGCACACCGTTTACCAGGCTGCTTCCTCCTCTGACGGGGGCCCAGCACACGCCCCAGGAGACTTGGCAGCCGCCCCCAGGGCTCTATCCTCTGGAACTCGTCCCCTTGGAAGGGGCTGGCCCAGGTGCCAGGTTCGGCTGGTCGGCCAGCCTCCTTTGGAGAAAGCAGGCAAGCCGAGCCAGGCTTGCAGTGGCCCTGGCGTGACACCTGCCACCTCAGGCAGAGGGCCTCCCGCGTGCCCTCCATGGCGGATTTCTCCCCGGAGCCGTGGCCTGGGCACTAGGAAGGCCGGGCCTCCCCGACTTCCGGGAGGAGGGGCTAGCCCAGTTACGCCCTGGCCCCCAAACCCTCTGGTGCCATCTGCCTGTCTCGGCACTTCTGACTCCACAGAGCCTTTCCTACACCTGGGCTGCCTGCCGTGGCAAAGTGCAGGCGTGGGGTGAGGCCATGGCTTTGTCTTTCCAGGAAGAAATGAGCCCCTGGCCGAAGCAGCAGGCCCAGGCAGAGCCTTGAGCTTGAAGCCCAGTAGGTCTGTGGCCCTCAGGGCCACAGCAATGCTTTCAAGGCAGGGAAGCGGCCTGCAAGCTGAGTGGGAGTGGGGGAGGGGAGGGAGACAGCTGAAGCCGAGTCCAGAAGGGCGGCAAAGGAACAGCTGCAGCTGGGTCAGAGCCTGGAGGGAGAGCGGGGCATTCACTGAGGACCCCCGAGGTCAGCCCTAGGCCCTGGCGGTCGCGCAGGCGCCCTTGGCCTGTGCGGTGGGTGGGGGGTTGAAGCCAAGCCCGCAGGGCTCCCGGAGCGGCCAGAGAAAGAAGGGCCCTTGGAGAGGTAGGCGAGGTGGGTAGGGGGAGCCACCTTACTCACCTCAGCTCCCTGAGGGAGAGAGAGACAGAGACAGAGAGAGAGATCCATGACCTCTGAGTCTAGGCCTCTACCGCTGGCTGGTGCCAACTCACGCGCCATCCCACTTCCAGCCATCACCCCCATGTCTGCCCCGGAGCCAGCCCCACCACAGAGAGGCCGCTTCCTGCTCCCCTCTGTGCGCTCCCTTCCCGACCTGACTCCAGTGCAGGGGATAAGCTTCAGACAAGTCTTTCCATGTCCCTCTGCATGACAATAGACTTCCTCCCCTCTCCCATTCCACAGGCCCACCCGGGACATCCACCTTGGTCATTAGCTCAGGAGAGGATGCAAGATGAGAATCTCTGCTATTGTGTGGGGAGACTCAGTTTCCCGGGTTTCCCCCATGGACACATGTTCTTCAGCTGGGTCTGATTTTCTCCAGACAAGCTGTCTTGGGAAGGATTTGGCCAGCCCTAAGAACCTGAAGGGAAAGGGCGGAGGGGGGTTCTCTCTCTGCCCCCGACAGCCCCGAGCTGGGTCGCTCCCTCAGACCTGGCCAGGGGCAGCCCATCCCCCGGCGCCCTTCCCCGGGGCATCCAAGGGCAGGCTCGGCGCCAGCCCCACCACGCTCGCCACTGCCCGACCATCGTCCTCCCTCGGGGGGCCTGGGCAGGACAGGGACCCGGCTGTGGGAGGCCTCCAGATCTCAGGCCTGGCACACCGTTTACCAGGCTGCTTCCTCCTCTGACGGGGGCCCAGCACACGCCCCAGGAGACTTGGCAGCCGACCCCAGGGCTCTATCCTCTGGAACTCGTCCCCTTGGAAGGGGCTGGCCCAGGTGCCAGGTTCGGCTGGTCGGCCAGCCTCCTTTGGAGAAAGCAGGCAAGCCGAGCCAGGCTTGCAGTGGCCCTGGCGTGACACCTGCCACCTCAGGCAGAGGGCCTCCCGCGTGCCCTCCATGGCGGATTTCTCCCCGGAGCCGTGGCCTGGGCACTAGGAAGGCCGGGCCTCCCCGACTTCCGGGAGGAGGGGCTAGCCCAGTTACGCCCTGGCCCCCAAACCCTCTGGTGCCATCTGCCTGTCTCGGCACTTCTGACTCCACAGAGCCTTTCCTACACCTGGGCTGCCTGCCGTGGCAAAGTGCAGGCGTGGGGTGAGGCCATGGCTTTGTCTTTCCAGGAAGAAATGAGCCCCTGGCCGAAGCAGCAGGCCCAGGCAGAGCCTTGAGCTTGAAGCCCAGTAGGTCTGTGGCCCTCAGGGCCACAGCAATGCTTTCAAGGCAGGGAAGCGGCCTGCAAGCTGAGTGGGAGTGGGGGAGGGGAGGGAGACAGCTGAAGCCGAGTCCAGAAGGGCGGCAAAGGAACAGCTGCAGCTGGGTCAGAGCCTGGAGGGAGGGCGGGGCATTCACTGAGGACCCCCGAGGTCAGCCCTAGGCCCTGGCGGTCGCGCAGGCGCCCTTGGCCTGTGCGGTGGGTGGGGGGTTGAAGCCAAGCCCGCAGGGCTCCCGGAGCGGCCAGAGAAAGAAGGGCCCTTGGAGAGGTAGGCGAGGTGGGTAGGGGGAGCCACCTTACTCACCTCAGCTCCCTGAGGGAGAGAGAGACAGAGACAGAGAGAGAGATCCATGACCTCTGAGTCTCGGCCTCTACCGCTGGCTGGTGCCAACTCACGCGCCATCCCACTTCCAGCCATCACCCCCATGTCTGCCCCGGAGCCAGCCCCACCACAGAGAGGCCGCTTCCTGCTCCCCTCTGTGCCTTCCCTTCCCGACCTGACTCCAGTGCAGGGGATAAGCTTCAGACAAGTCTTTCCATGTCCCTCTGCATGACAATAGACTTCCTCCCCTCTCCCATTCCACAGGCCCACCCGGGACATCCACCTTGGTCATTAGCTCAGGAGAGGATGCAAGATGAGAATCTCTGCTATTGTGTGGGGAGACTCAGTTTCCCGGGTTTCCCCCATGGACACATGTTCTTCAGCTGGGTCTGATTTTCTCCAGACAAGCTGTCTTGGGAAGGATTTGGCCAGCCCTAAGAACCTGAAGGGAAAGGGCGGAGGGGGGTTCTCTCTCTGCCCCCGACAGCCCCGAGCTGGGTCGCTCCCTCAGACCTGGCCAGGGGCAGCCCATCCCCCGGCGCCCTTCCCCGGGGCATCCAAGGGCAGGCTAGGCGCCAGCCCCACCCCGCTCGCCACTGCCCGACCATCGTCCTCCCTCGGGGGGCCTGGGCAGGACAGGGACCCGGCTGTGGGAGGCCTCCAGATCTCAGGCCTGGCACACCGTTTACCAGGCTGCTTCCTCCTCTGACGGGGGCCCAGCACACGCCCCAGGAGACTTGGCAGCCGCCCCCAGGGCTCTATCCTCTGGAACTCGTCCCCTTGGAAGGGGCTGGCCCAGGTGCCAGGTTCGGCTGGTCGGCCAGCCTCCTTTGGAGAAAGCAGGCAAGCCGAGCCAGGCTTGCAGTGGCCCTGGCGTGACACCTGCCACCTCAGGCAGAGGGCCTCCCGCGTGCCCTCCATGGTGGATTTCTCCCCGGAGCCGTGGCCTGGGCACTAGGAAGGCCGGGCCTCCCCGACTTCCGGGAGGAGGGGCTAGCCCAGTTACGCCCTGGCCCCCAAACCCTCTGGTGCCATCTGCCTGTCTCGGCACTTCTGACTCCACAGAGCCTTTCCTACACCTGGGCTGCCTGCCGTGGCAAAGTGGAGGCTTGGGGTGAGGCCATGGCTTTGTCTTTCCAGGAAGAAATGAGCCCCTGGCCGAAGCAGCAGGCCCAGGCAGAGCCTTGAGCTTGAAGCCCAGTAGGTCTGTGGCCCTCAGGGCCAGAGCAATGCTTTCAAGGCAGGGAAGCGGCCTGCAAGCTGAGTGGGAGTGGGGGAGGGGAGGGAGACAGCTGAAGCCGAGTCCAGAAGGGCGGCAAAGGAACAGCTGCAGCTGTGTCAGAGCCTGGAGGGAGGGCGGGGCATTCACTGAGGACCCCCGAGGTCTGCCCTATGCCCTGGTGGTCGCGCAGGCGCCCTTGGCCTGTGCGGTGGGTGGAGGGTTGAAGCCAAGCCCGGAGGGCTCCCGGAGCGGCCAGAGAAAGAAGGGCCCTTGGAGAGGTAGGCGAGGTGGGCAGGGGGAGCCACCTTACTCTCCTCAGCTCCCTGAGGGAGAGAGAGAGAGACAGAGACAGAGAGAGAGATCCATGACCTCTGAGTCTCTGCCTCTACCGCTGGCTGGTGCCAACTCACGCGCCATCCCACTTCCAGCCATCACCCCCACGCCTGCCCCGGAGCCAGCCCCACCACAGAGAGGCCGCTTCCTGCTCCCCTCTGTGCCTTCCCTTCCCGACCTGACTCCAGTGCAGGGGATAAGCTTCAGACAAGTCTTTCCATGTCCCTCTGCATGACAATAGACTTCCTCCCCTCTCCCATTCCACAGGCCCACCCGGGACATCCACCTTGGTCATTAGCTCAGGAGAGGATGCAAGATGAGAATCTCTGCTATTGTGTGGGGAGACTCAGTTTCCCGGGTTTCCCCCATGGACACATGTTCTTCAGCTGGGTCTGATTTTCTCCAGACAAGCTGTCTTGGGAAGGATTTGGCCAGCCCTAAGAACCTGAAGGGAAAGGGCGGAGGGGGGTTCTCTCTCTGCCCCCGAGAGCCCCGAGCTGGGTCGCTCCCTCAGACCTGGCCAGGGGCAGCCCATCCCCCGGCGCCCTTCCCCGGGGCATCCAAGGGCAGGCTCGGCGCCAGCCCCACCACGCTCGCCACTGCCCGACCATCGTCCTCCCTCGGGGGTCCTGGGCAGGACAGGGACCCGGCTGTGGGAGGCCTCCAGATCTCAGGCCTGGCACACCGTTTACCAGGCTGCTTCCTCCTCTGACGGGGGCCCAGCACACGCCCCAGGAGACTTGGCAGCCGCCCCCAGGGCTCTATCCTCTGGAACTCGTCCCCTTGGAAGGGGCTGGCCCAGGTGCCAGGTTCGGCTGGTCGGCCAGCCTCCTTTGGAGAAAGCAGGCAAGCCGAGCCAGGCTTGCAGTGGCCCTGGCGTGACACCTGCCACCTCAGGCAGAGGGCCTCCCGCGTGCCCTCCATGGCGGATTTCTCCCCGGAGCCGTGGCCTGGGCACTAGGAAGGCCGGGCCTCCCCGACTTCCGGGAGGAGGGGCTAGCTCAGTTACGCCCTGGCCCCCAAACCCTCTGGTGCCATCTGCCTGTCTCGGCACTTCTGACTCCACAGAGCCTTTCCTACACCTGGGCTGCCTGCCGTGGCAAAGTGCAGGCGTGGGGTGAGGCCATGGCTTTGTCTTTCCAGGAAGAAATGAGCCCCTGGCCGAAGCAGCAGGCCCAGGCAGAGCCTTGAGCTTGAAGCCCAGTAGGTCTGTGGCCCTCAGGGCCACAGCAATGCTTTCAAGGCAGGGAAGCGGCCTGCAAGCTGAGTGGGAGTGGGGGAGGGGAGGGAGACAGCTGAAGCCGAGTCCAGAAGGGCGGCAAAGGAACAGCTGCAGCTGTGTCAGAGCCTGGAGGGAGGGCGGGGCATTTACTGAGGACCCCCGAGGTCTGCCCTATGCCCTAGTGGTCGCGCAGGCGCCCTTGGCCTGTGCGGTGGGTGGAGGGTTGAAGCCAAGCCCGGAGGGCTCCCGGAGCGGCCAGAGAAAGAAGGGCCCTTGGAGAGGTAGGCGAGGTGGGTAGGGGGAGCCACCTTACTCTCCTCAGCTCCCTGAGGGAGAGAGAGAGAGACAGAGACAGAGAGAGAGATCCATGACCCCTGAGTCTCTGCCTCTACCGCTGCCTGGTGCCAACTCACGCGCCATCCCACTTCCAGCCATCACCCCCACGCCTGCCCCGGAGCCAGCCCCACCACAGAGAGGCCGCTTCCTGCTCCCCTCTGTGCCTTCCCTTCCCGACCTGACTCCAGTGCAGGGGATAAGCTTCAGACAAGTCTTTCCATGTCCCTCTGCATGACAATAGACTTCCTCCCCTCTCCCATTCCACAGGCCCACCCGGGACATCCACCTTGGTCATTAGCTCAGGAGAGGATGCAAGATGAGAATCTCTGCTATTGTGTGGGGAGACTCAGTTTCCCGGGTTTCCCCCATGGACACATGTTCTTCAGCTGGGTCTGATTTTCTCCAGACAAGCTGTCTTGGGAAGGATTTGGCCAGCCCTAAGAACCTGAAGGGAAAGGGCGGAGGGGGGTTCTCTCTCTGCCCCCGACAGCCCCGAGCTGGGTCGCTCCCTCAGACCTGGCCAGGGGCAGCCCATCCCCCGGCGCCCTTCCCCGGGGCATCCAAGGGCAGGCTCGGCGCCAGCCCCACCACGCTCGCCACTGCCCGACCATCGTCCTCCCTCGGGGGTCCTGGGCAGGACAGGGACCCGGCTGTGGGAGGCCTCCAGATCTCAGGCCTGGCACACCGTTTACCAGGCTGCTTCCTCCTCTGACGGGGGCCCAGCACACGCCCCAGGAGACTTGGCAGCCGCCCCCAGGGCTCTATCCTCTGGAACTCGTCCCCTTGGAAGGGGCTGGCCCAGGTGCCAGGTTCGGCTGGTCGGCCAGCCTCCTTTGGAGAAAGCAGGCAAGCCGAGCCAGGCTTGCAGTGGCCCTGGCGTGACACCTGCCACCTCAGGCAGAGGGCCTCCCGCGTGCCCTCCATGGCGGATTTCTCCCCGGAGCCGTGGCCTGGGCACTAGGAAGGCCGGGCCTCCCCGACTTCCGGGAGGAGGGGCTAGCCCAGTTACGCCCTGGCCCCCAAACCCTCTGGTGCCATCTGCCTGTCTCGGCACTTCTGACTCCACAGAGCCTTTCCTACACCTGGGCTGCCTGCCGTGGCAAAGTGCAGGCGTGGGGTGAGGCCATGGCTTTGTCTTTCCAGGAAGAAATGAGCCCCTGGCCGAAGCAGCAGGCCCAGGCAGAGCCTTGAGCTTGAAGCCCAGTAGGTCTGTGGCCCTCAGGGCCACAGCAATGCTTTCAAGGCAGGGAAGCGGCCTGCAAGCTGAGTGGGAGTGGGGGAGGGGAGGGAGACAGCTGAAGCCGAGTCCAGAAGGGCGGCAAAGGAACAGCTGCAGCTGGGTCAGAGCCTGGAGGGAGGGCGGGGCATTCACTGAGGACCCCCGAGGTCAGCCCTAGGCCCTGGCGGTCGCGCAGGCGCCCTTGGCCTGTGCGGTGGGTGGGGGGTTGAAGCCAAGCCCGCAGGGCTCCCGGAGCGGCCAGAGAAAGAAGGGCCCTTGGAGAGGTAGGCGAGGTGGGTAGGGGGAGCCACCTTACTCTCCTCAGCTCCCTGAGGGAGAGAGAGAGAGACAGAGACAGAGAGAGAGATCCATGACCTCTGAGTCTCTGCCTCTACCGCTGGCTGGTGCCAACTCACGCGCCATCCCACTTCCAGCCATCACCCCCACGCCTGCCCCGGAGCCAGCCCCACCACAGAGAGGCCGCTTCCTGCTCCCCTCTGTGCCTTCCCTTCCCGACCTGACTCCAGTGCAGGGGATAAGCTTCAGACAAGTCTTTCCATGTCCCTCTGCATGACAATAGACTTCCTCCCCTCTCCCATTCCACAGGCCCACCCGGGACATCCACCTTGGTCATTAGCTCAGGAGAGGATGCAAGATGAGAATCTCTGCTAATGTGTGGGGAGACTCAGTTTCCCGGGTTTCCCCCATGGACACATGTTCTTCAGCTGGGTCTGATTTTCTCCAGACAAGCTGTCTTGGGAAGGATTTGGCCAGCCCTAAGAACCTGAAGGGAAAGGGCGGAGGGGGGTTCTCTCTCTGCCCCCGACAGCCCCGAGCTGGGTCGCTCCCTCAGACCTGGCCAGGGGCAGCCCATCCCCCGGCGCCCTTCCCCGGGGCATCCAAGGGCAGGCTCGGCGCCAGCCCCACCACACTCGCCACTGCCCGACCATCGTCCTCCCTCGGGGGGCCTGGGCAGGACAGGGACCCGGCTGTGGGAGGCCTCCAGATCTCAGGCCTGGCACACCGTTTACCATGCTGCTTCCTCCTCTGACGGGGGCCCAGCACACGCCCCAGGAGACTTGGCAGCCACCCCCAGGGCTCTATCCTCTGGAACTCGTCCCCTTGGAAGGGGCTGGCCCAGGTGCCAGGTTCGGCTGGTCGGCCAGCCTCCTTTGGAGAAAGCAGGCAAGCCGAGCCAGGCTTGCAGTGGCCCTGGCGTGACACCTGCCACCTCAGGCAGAGGGCCTCCCGCGTGCCCTCCATGGCGGATTTCTCCCCGGAGCCGTGGCCTGGGCACTAGGAAGGCCGGGCCTCCCCGACTTCCGGGAGGAGGGGCTAGCCCAGTTACGCCCTGGCCCCCAAACCCTCTGGTGCCATCTGCCTGTCTCGGCACTTCTGACTCCACAGAGCCTTTCCTACACCTGGGCTGCCTGCCGTGGCAAAGTGCAGGCGTGGGGTGAGGCCATGGCTTTGTCTTTCCAGGAAGAAATGAGCCCCTGGCCGAAGCAGCAGGCCCAGGCAGAGCCTTGAGCTTGAAGCCCAGTAGGTCTGTGGCCCTCAGGGCCAGAGCAATGCTTTCAAAGCAGGGAAGCGGCCTGCAAGCTGAGTGGGAGTGGGGGAGGGGAGGGAGACAGCTGAAGCCGAGTCCAGAAGGGCGGCAAAGGAACAGCTGCAGCTGGGTCAGAGCCTGGAGGGAGGGCGGGGCATTCACTGAGGACCCCCGAGGTCAGCCCTAGGCCCTGGAGGTCGCGCAGGGGCCCTTGGACTGTGCGGTGGGTGGGGCGATGAAGCCAAGCCCGCAGGGCTCCCGGAGCGGCCAGAGAAAGAAGGGCCCTTGGAGAGGTAGGCGAGGTGGGTAGGGGGAGCCACCTTACTCTCCTCAGCTCCCTGAGGGAGAGAGAGAGAGACAGAGACAGAGAGAGAGATCCATGACCTCTGAGTCTCTGCCTCTACCGCTGGCTGGTGCCAACTCACGCGCCATCCCACTTCCAGCCATCACCCCCACGCCTGCCCCGGAGCCAGCCCCACCACAGAGAGGCCGCTTCCTGCTCCCCTCTGTGCCTTCCCTTCCCGACCTGACTCCAGTGCAGGGGATAAGCTTCAGACAAGTCTTTCCATGTCCCTCTGCATGACAATAGACTTCCTCCCCTCTCCCATTCCACAGGCCCACCCGGGACATCCACCTTGGTCATTAGCTCAGGAGAAGATGCAAGATGAGAATCTCTGCTATTGTGTGGGGAGACTCAGTTTCCCGGGTTTCCCCCATGGACACATGTTCTTCAGCTGGGTCTGATTTTCTCCAGACAAGCTGTCTTGGGAAGGATTTGGCCAGCCCTAAGAACCTGAAGGGAAAGGGCGGAGGGGGGTTCTCTCTCTGCCCCCGACAGCCCCGAGCTGGGTCGCTCCCTCAGACCTGGCCAGGGGCAGCCCATCCCCCGGCGCCTTTCCCCGGGGCATCCAAGGGCAGGCTCGGCGCCAGCCCCACCACGCTCGCCACTGCCCGACCATCGTCCTCCCTCGGGGGGCCTGGGCAGGACAGGGACCCGGCTGTGGGAGGCCTCCAGATCTCAGGCCTGGCACACCGTTTACCAGGCTGCTTCCTCCTCTGACGGGGGCCCAGCACACGCCCCAGGAGACTTGGCAGCCGCCCCCAGGGCTCTATCCTCTGGAACTCGTCCCCTTGGAAGGGGCTGGCCCAGGTGCCAGGTTCGGCTGGTCGGCCAGCCTCCTTTGGAGAAAGCAGGCAAGCCGAGCCAGGCTTGCAGTGGCCCTGGCGTGACACCTGCCACCTCAGGCAGAGGGCCTCCCGCGTGCCCTCCATGGCGGATTTCTCCCCGGAGCCGTGGCCTGGGCACTAGGAAGGCCGGGCCTCCACGACTTCCGGGAGGAGGGGCTAGCCCAGTTACGCCCTGGCCCCCAAACCCTCTGGTGCCATCTGCCTGTCTCGGCACTTCTGACTCCACAGAGCCTTTCCTACCTGGGCTGCCTGCGGTGGCAAAGTGCAGGCGTGGGGTGAGGCCATGGCTTTGTCTTTCCAGGAAGAAATGAGCCCCTGGCCGAAGCAGCAGGCCCAGGCAGAGCCTTGAGCTTGAAGCCCAGTAGGTCTGTGGCCCTCAGGGCCAGAGCAATGCTTTCAAGGCAGGGAAGCGGCCTGCAAGCTGAGTGGGAGTGGGGGAGGGGAGGGAGACAGCTGAAGCCGAGTCCAGAAGGGCGGCAAAGGAACAGCTGCAGCTGGGTCAGAGCCTGGAGGGAGGGCGGGGCATTCACTGAGGACCCCCGAGGTCAGCCCTATGCCCTGGCGGTCGCGCAGGCGCCCTTGGCCTGTGCGGTGGGTGGAGGGTTGTAGCCAAGCCCGCAGGGCTCCCGGAGCGGCCAGAGAAAAAAGGGCCCTTGGAGAGGTAGGCGAGGTGGGTAGGGGGAGCCACCTTACTCTCCTCAGCTCCCTGAGGGAGAGAGAGAGAGACAGAGACAGAGAGAGAGATCCATGACCTCTGAGTCTCGGCCTCTACCGCTGGCTGGTGCCAACTCACGCGCCATCCCACTTCCAGCCATCACCCCCACGCCTGCCCCGGAGCCAGCCCCACCACAGAGAGGCCGCTTCCTGCTCCCCTCTGTGCCTTCCCTTCCCGACCTGACTCCAGTGCAGGGGATAAGCTTCAGACAAGTCTTTCCATGTCCCTCTGCATGACAATAGACTTCCTCCCCTCTCCCATTCCACAGGCCCACCCGGGACATCCACCTTGGTCATTAGCTCAGGAGAGGATGCAAGATGAGAATCTCTGCTATTGTGTGGGGAGACTCAGTTTCCCGGGTTTCCCCCATGGACACATGTTCTTCAGCTGGGTCTGATTTTCTCCAGACAAGCTGTCTTGGGAAGGATTTGGCCAGCCCTAAGAACCTGAAGGGAAAGGGCGGAGGGGGGTTCTCTCTCTGCCCCCGACAGCCCCGAGCTGGGTCGCTCCCTCAGACCTGGCCAGGGGCAGCCCATCCCCCGGCGCCCTTCCCCGGGGCATCCAAGGGCAGGCTCGGCGCCAGCCCCACCACGCTCGCCACTGCCCGACCATCGTCCTCCCTCGGGGGGCCTGGGCAGGACAGGGACCCGGCTGTGGGAGGCCTCCAGATCTCAGGCCTGGCACACCGTTTACCAGGCTGCTTCCTCCTCTGACGGGGGCCCAGCACACGCCCCAGGAGACTTGGCAGCCGCCCCCAGGGCTCTATCCTCTGGAACTCGTCCCCTTGGAAGGGGCTGGCCCAGGTGCCAGGTTCGGCTGGTCGGCCAGCCTCCTTTGGAGAAAGCAGGCAAGCCGAGCCAGGCTTGCAGTGGCCCTGGCGTGACACCTGCCACCTCAGGCAGAGGGCCTCCCGCGTGCCCTCCATGGCGGATTTCTCCCCGGAGCCGTGGCCTGGGCACTAGGAAGGCCGGGCCTCCCCGACTTCCGGGAGGAGGGGCTAGCCCAGTTACGCCCTGGCCCCCAAACCCTCTGGTGCCATCTGCCTGTCTCGGCACTTCTGACTCCACAGAGCCTTTCCTACACCTGGGCTGCCTGCCGTGGCAAAGTGCAGGCGTGGGGTGAGGCCATGGCTTTGTCTTTCCAGGAAGAAATGAGCCCCTGGCCGAAGCAGCAGGCCCAGGCAGAGCCTTGAGCTTGAAGCCCAGTAGGTCTGTGGCCCTCAGGGCCAGAGCAATGCTTTCAAGGCAGGGAAGCGGCCTGCAAGCTGAGTGGGAGTGGGGGGGGGGAGGGAGACAGCTGAAGCCGAGTCTAGAAGGGCGGCAAAGGAACAGCTGCAGCTGGGTCAGAGCCTGGAGTGAGGGCGGGGCATTCACTGAGGACCCCCGAGGTCAGCCCTAGGCCCTGCCGGTCGCGCAGGCGCCCTTGGACTGTGCGGTGGGTGGAGGGTTGAAGCCAAGCCCGCAGGGCTCCCGGAGCGGCCAGAGAAAGAAGGGCCCTTGGAGAGGTAGGCGAGGTGGGTAGGGGGAGCCACCTTACTCTCCTCAGCTCCCTGAGGGAGAGAGAGAGAGACAGAGACAGAGAGAGAGATCCATGACCTCTGAGTCTCGGCCTCTACCGCTGGCTGGTGCCAACTCACGCGCCATCCCACTTCCAGCCATCACCCCCACGCCTGCCCCGGAGCCAGCCCCACCACAGAGAGGCCGCTTCCTGCTCCCCTCTGTGCCTTCCCTTCCCGACCTGACTCCAGTGCAGGGGATAAGCTTCAGACAAGTCTTTCCATGTCCCTCTGCATGACAATAGACTTCCTCCCCTCTCCCATTCCACAGGCCCACCCGGGACATCCACCTTGGTCATTAGCTCAGGAGAGGATGCAAGATGAGAATCTCTGCTATTGTGTGGGGAGACTCAGTTTCCCGGGTTTCCCCCATGGACACATGTTCTTCAGCTGGGTCTGATGTTCTCCAGACAAGCTGTCTTGGGAAGGATTTGGCCAGCCCTAAGAACCTGAAGGGAAAGGGCGGAGGGGGGTTCTCTCTCTGCCCCCGACAGCCCCGAGCTGGGTCGCTCCCTCAGACCTGGCCAGGGGCAGCCCATCCCCCGGCGCCCTTCCCCGGGGCATCCAAGGGCAGGCTCGGCGCCAGCCCCACCACGCTCGCCACTGCCCGACCATCGTCCTCCCTCGGGGGGCCTGGGCAGGACAGGGACCCGGCTGTGGGAGGCCTCCAGATCTCAGGCCTGGCACACCGTTTACCAGGCTGCTTCCTCCTCTGACGGGGGCCCAGCACACGCCCCAGGAGACTTGGCAGCCGCCCCCAGGGCTCTATCCTCTGGAACTCGTCCCCTTGGAAGGGGCTGGCCCAGGTGCCAGGTTCGGCTGGTCGGCCAGCCTCCTTTGGAGAAAGCAGGCAAGCCGAGCCAGGCTTGCAGTGGCCCTGGCGTGACACCTGCCACCTCAGGCAGAGGGCCTCCCGCGTGCCCTCCATGGCGGATTTCTCCCCGGAGCCGTGGCCTGGGCACTAGGAAGGCCGGGCCTCCCCGACTTCCGGGAGGAGGGGCTAGCCCAGTTACGCCCTGGCCCCCAAACCCTCTGGTGCCATCTGCCTGTCTCGGCACTTCTGACTCCACAGAGCCTTTCCTACACCTGGGCTGCCTGCCGTGGCAAAGTGCAGGCGTGGGGTGAGGCCATGGCTTTGTCTTTCCAGGAAGAAATGAGCCCCTGGCCGAAGCAGCAGGCCCAGGCAGAGCCTTGAGCTTGAAGCCCAGTAGGTCTGTGGCCCTCAGGGCCAGAGCAATGCTTTCAAGGCAGGGAAGCGGCCTGCAAGCTGAGTGGGAGTGGGGGAGGGGAGGGAGACAGCTGAAGCCGAGTCCAGAAGGGCGGCAAAGGAACAGCTGCAGCTGGGTCAGAGCCTGGAGTGAGGGCGGGGCATTCACTGAGGACCCCCGAGGTCAGCCCTAGGCCCTGCCGGTCGCGCAGGCGCCCTTGGACTGTGCGGTGGGTGGAGGGTTGAAGCCAAGCCCGCAGGGCTCCCGGAGTGGCCAGAGAAAGAAGGGCCCTTGGAGAGGTAGGCGAGGTGGGTAGGGGGAGCCACCTTACTCTCCTCAGCTCCCTGAGGGAGAGAGAGAGAGACAGAGACAGAGAGAGAGATCCATGACCTCTGAGTCTCGGCCTCTACCGCTGGCTGGTGCCAACTCACGCGCCATCCCACTTCCAGCCATCACCCCCACGCCTGCCCCGGAGCCAGCCCCACCACAGAGAGGCCGCTTCCTGCTCCCCTCTGTGCCTTCCCTTCCCGACCTGACTCCAGTGCAGGGGATAAGCTTCAGACAAGTCTTTCCATGTCCCTCTGCATGACAATAGACTTCCTCCCCTCTCCCATTCCACAGGCCCACCCGGGACATCCACCTTGGTCATTAGCTCAGGAGAGGATGCAAGATGAGGATCTCTGCTATTGTGTGGGGAGACTCAGTTTCCCGGGTTTCCCCCATGGACACATGTTCTTCAGCTGGGTCTGATGTTCTCCAGACAAGCTGTCTTGGGAAGGATTTGGCCAGCCCTAAGAACCTGAAGGGAAAGGGCGGAGGGGGGTTCTCTCTCTGCCCCCGACAGCCCCGAGCTGGGTCGCTCCCTCAGACCTGGCCAGGGGCAGCCCATCCCCCGGCGCCCTTCCCCGGGGCATCCAAGGGCAGGCTCGGCGCCAGCCCCACCACGCTCGCCACTGCCCGACCATCGTCCTCCCTCGGGGGGCCTGGGCAGGACAGGGACCCGGCTGTGGGAGGCCTCCAGATCTCAGGCCTGGCACACCGTTTACCAGGCTGCTTCCTCCTCTGACGGGGGCCCAGCACACGCCCCAGGAGACTTGGCAGCCGCCCCCAGGGCTCTATCCTCTGGAACTCGTCCCCTTGGAAGGGGCTGGCCCAGGTGCCAGGTTCGGCTGGTCGGCCAGCCTCCTTTGGAGAAAGCAGGCAAGCCGAGCCAGGCTTGCAGTGGCCCTGGCGTGACACCTGCCACCTCAGGCAGAGGGCCTCCCGCGTGCCCTCCATGGCGGATTTCTCCCCGGAGCCGTGGCCTGGGCACTAGGAAGGCCGGGCCTCCCCGACTTCCGGGAGGAGGGGCTAGCCCAGTTACGCCCTGGCCCCCAAACCCTCTGGTGCCATCTGCCTGTCTCGGCACTTCTGACTCCACAGAGCCTTTCCTACACCTGGGCTGCCTGCCGTGGCAAAGTGCAGGCGTGGGGTGAGGCCATGGCTTTGTCTTTCCAGGAAGAAATGAGCCCCTGGCCGAAGCAGCAGGCCCAGGCAGAGCCTTGAGCTTGAAGCCCAGTAGGTCTGTGGCCCTCAGGGCCAGAGCAATGCTTTCAAGGCAGGGAAGCGGCCTGCAAGCTGAGTGGGAGTGGGGGAGGGGAGGGAGACAGCTGAAGCCGAGTCCAGAAGGGCGGCAAAGGAACAGCTGCAGCTGGGTCAGAGCCTGGAGGGAGGGCGGGGCATTCACTGAGGACCCCCGAGGTCAGCCTTAGGCCCAGGTGGTCGCGCAGGCGCCCTTGGCCTGTGCGGTGGGTGGAGGGTTGAAGCCAAGCCCGCAGGGCTCCCGGAGCGGCCAGAGAAAGAAGGGCCCATGGAGAGGTAGGCGAGGTGGGTAGGGGGAGCCACCTTACTCTCCTCAGCTCCCTGAGGGAGAGAGAGAGAGACAGAGACAGAGAGAGAGATCCATGACCTCTGAGTCTCTGCCTCTACCGCTGGCTGGTGCCAACTCACGCGCCATCCCACTTCCAGCCATCACCGCCTCGCCTGCCCCGGAGCCAGCCCCACCACAGAGAGGCCGCTTCCTGCTCCCCTCTGTGCCTTCCCTTCCCGACCTGACTCCAGTGCAGGGGATAAGCTTCAGACAAGTCTTTCCATGTCCCTCTGCATGACAATAGACATCCTCCCCTCTCCCATTCCACAGGCCCACCCGGGACATCCACCTTGGTCATTAGCTCAGGAGAGGATGCAAGATGAGAATCTCTGCTATTGTGTGGGGAGACTCAGTTTCCCGGGTTTCCCCCATGGACACAGGTTCTTCAGCTGGGTCTGATTTTCTCCAGACAAGCTGTCTTGGGAAGGATTTGGCCAGCCCTAAGAACCTGAAGGGAAAGGGCGGAGGGGGGTTCTCTCTCTGCCCCCGACAGCCCCGAGCTGGGTCGCTCCCTCAGACCTGGCCAGGGGCAGCCCATCCCCCGGCGCCCTTCCCCGGGGCATCCAAGGGCAGGCTCGGCGCCAGCCCCACCACGCTCGCCACTGCCCGACCATCGTCCTCCCTCGGGGGGCCTGGACAGGACAGGGACCCGGCTGTGGGAGGCCTCCAGATCTCAGGCCTGGCACACCGTTTACCAGGCTGCTTCCTCCTCTGGCGGGGGCCCAGCACACGCCCCAGGAGACTTGGCAGCCGCCCCCAGGGCTCTATCCTCTGGAACTCGTCCCCTTGGAAGGGGCTGGCCCAGGTGCCAGGTTCGGCTGGTCGGCCAGCCTCCTTTGGAGAAAGCAGGCAAGCCGAGCCAGGCTTGCAGTGGCCCTGGCGTGACACCTGCCACCTCAGGCAGAGGGCCTCCCGCGTGCCCTCCATGGCGGATTTCTCCCCGGAGCCGTGGCCTGGGCACTAGGAAGGCCGGGCCTCCCCGACTTCCGGGAGGAGGGGCTAGCCCAGTTACGCCCTGGCCCCCAAACCCTCTGGTGCCATCTGCCTGTCTCGGCACTTCTGACTCCACAGAGCCTTTCCTACACCTGGGCTGCCTGCCGTGGCAAAGTGCAGGCGTGGGGTGAGGCCATGGCTTTGTCTTTCCAGGAAGAAATGAGCCCCTGGCCGAAGCAGCAGGCCCAGGCAGAGCCTTGAGCTTGAAGCCCAGTAGGTCTGTGGCCCTCAGGGCCAGAGCAATGCTTTCAAGGCAGGGAAGCGGCCTGCAAGCTGAGTGGGAGTGGGGGAGGCTAGGGAGACAGCTGAAGCCCAGTCCAGAAGGGCGGCAAAGGAACAGCTGCAGCTGGGTCAGAGCCTGGAGGGAGGGCGGGGCATTCACTGAGGACCCCCGAGGTCAGCCCTATGCCCTGGCGGTCGCGCAGGCGCCCTTGGCCTGTGCGGTGGGTGGGGGGTTGAAGCCAAGCCCGCAGGGCTCCCGGAGTGGCCAGAGAAAGAAGGGCCCTTGGAGAGGTAGGCGAGGTGGGTAGGGGGAGCCACCTTACTCTCCTCAGCTCCCTGAGGGAGAGAGAGAGAGACAGAGACAGAGAGAGAGATCCATGACCTCTGAGTCTCTGCCTCTACCGCTGGCTGGTGCCAACTCACGCGCCATCCCACTTCCAGCCATCACCCCCACGCCTGCCCCGGAGCCAGCCCCACCACAGAGAGGCCGCTTCCTGCTCCCCTCTGTGCCTTCCCTTCCCGACCTGACTCCAGTGCAGGGGATAAGCTTCAGACAAGTCTTTCCATGTCCCTCTGCATGACAATAGACTTCCTCCCCTCTCCCATTCCACAGGCCCACCCGGGACATCCACCTTGGTCATTAGCTCAGGAGAGGATGCAAGATGAGGATCTCTGCTATTGTGTGGGGAGACTCAGTTTCCCGGGTTTCCCCCATGGACACATGTTCTTCAGCTGGGTCTGATTTTCTCCAGACAAGCTGTCTTGGGAAGGATTTGGCCAGCCCTAAGAACCTGAAGGGAAAGGGCGGAGGGGGGTTCTCTCTCTGCCCCCGACAGCCCCGAGCTGGGTCGCTCCCTCAGACCTGGCCAGGGGCAGCCCATCCCCCGGCGCCCTTCCCCGGGGCATCCAAGGGCAGGCTCGGCGCCAGCCCCACCACGCTCGCCACTGCCCGACCATCGTCCTCCCTCGGGGGGCCTGGGCAGGACAGGGACCCGGCTGTGGGAGGCCTCCAGATCTCAGGCCTGGCACACCGTTTACCAGGCTGCTTCCTCCTCTGACGGGGGCCCAGCACACGCCCCAGGAGACTTGGCAGCCGCCCCCAGGGCTCTATCCTCTGGAACTCGTCCCCTTGGAAGGGGCTGGCCCAGGTGCCAGGTTCGGCTGGTCGGCCAGCCTCCTTTGGAGAAAGCAGGCAAGCCGAGCCAGGCTTGCAGTGGCCCTGGCGTGACACCTGCCACCTCAGGCAGAGGGCCTCCCGCGTGCCCTCCATGGCGGATTTCTCCCCGGAGCCGTGGCCTGGGCACTAGGAAGGCCGGGCCTCCCCGACTTCCGGGAGGAGGGGCTAGCCCAGTTACGCCCTGGCCCCCAAACCCTCTGGTGCCATCTGCCTGTCTCGGCACTTCTGACTCCACAGAGCCTTTCCTACACCTGGGCTGCCTGCCGTGGCAAAGTGCAGGCGTGGGGTGAGGCCATGGCTTTGTCTTTCCAGGAAGAAATGAGCCCCTGGCCGAAGCAGCAGGCCCAGGCAGAGCCTTGAGCTTGAAGCCGAGTAGGTCTGTGGCCCTCAGGGCCAGAGCAATGCTTTCAAGGCAGGGAAGCGGCCTGCAAGCTGAGTGGGAGTGGGGGAGGGGAGGGAGACAGCTGAAGCCCAGTCCAGAAGGGCGGCAAAGGAACAGCTGCAGCTGGGTCAGAGCCTGGAGGGAGGGCGGGGCATTCACTGAGGACCCCCGAGGTCAGCCCTAGGCCCTGGCGGTCGCGCAGGCGCCCTTGGCCTGTGCGGTGGGTGGGGGGTTGAAGCCAAGCCCGCAGGGCTCCCGGAGCGGCCAGAGAAAGAAGGGCCCTTGGAGAGGTAGGCGAGGTGGGTAGGGGGTGCCACCTTACTCTCCTCAGCTCCCTGAGGGAGAGAGAGAGAGACAGAGACAGAGAGAGAGATCCATGACCTCTGAGTCTCTGCCTCTACCGCTGGCTGGTGCCAACTCACGCGCCATCCCACTTCCAGCCATCACCCCCACGCCTGCCCCGGAGCCAGCCCCACCACTGAGAGGCCGCTTCCTGCTCCCCTCTGTGCCTTCCCTTCCCGACCTGACTCCAGTGCAGGGGATAAGCTTCAGACAAGTCTTTCCATGTCCCTCTGCATGACAATAGACTTCCTCCCCTCTCCCATTCCACAGGCCCACCCGGGACATCCACCTTGGTCATTAGCTCAGGAGAGGGTGGGGAGACTCAGTTTCCCGGGTTTCCCCCATGGACACATGTTCTTCAGCTGGTCTGATTTTCTCCAGACAAGCTGTCTTGGGAAGGATTTGGCCAGCCCTAAGAACCTGAAGGGAAAGGGCGGAGGGGGGTTCTCTCTCTGCCCCCGACAGCCCCGAGCTGGGTCGCTCCCTCAGACCCTGGCCAGGGCAGCCCATCCCCCGGCGCCCTTCCCCGGGGCATCCAAGGGCAGGCTCGGCGCCAGCCCCACCACGCTCGCCACTGCCCGACCATCGTCCTCCCTCGGGGGGGCCTGGGCAGGACAGGGACCCGGCTGTGGAGGCCTCCAGATCTCAGGCCTGGCACACCGTTTTACCAGGCTGCTTCCTCCTCTGACGGGGGGCCCAGCACACGCCCCAGGAGACTTGGCAGGCCGCCCCCAGGGCTCTATCCTCTGGAACTCGTCCCCTTGGAAGGGGGCTGGCCCAGGTGCCAGGTTCGGTGGTCGGCCAGCCTCCTTTGGAGGAAAGCAGGCAAGCCGAGCCAGGCTTGCAGTGCCCTGGCGTGACACCTGCCACCTCAGGCAGAGGGCCTCCCGCGTGCCCTCCATGGCGGATTTCTCCCCGGAGCCGTTGGCCTGGGCACTAGGAAGGCCGGGCCTCCCCGACTTCCGGGAGGAGGGGCTAGCCCAGTTACGCCCTGGCCCCCAAACCCTCTGGTGCCATCTGCCTGTCTCGGCACTTCTGACTCCACAGAGCCTTTCCTACACCTGGGCTGCCTGCCGTGGCAAAGTGCAGGCGTGGGGTGAGGCCATGGCTTTGTCTTTCCAGGAAGAAATGAGCCCCTGGCCGAAGCAGCAGGCCCAGGCAGTGCCTTGAGCTTGAAGCCAGTAGGGTCTGTGGCCCTCAGGGGCCACAGCAATGCTTTCAAGGCAGGGAAGCGGCCTGCAAGCTGAGTGGGAGTGGGGGAGGGGAGGGAGACAGCTGAAGCCGAGTCCAGAAGGGCGGCAAAGGAACAGCTGCAGCTGGGTCAGAGCCTGGAGGGAGGGCGGGGCATTCACTGAGGACCCCCGAGGTCAGCCCTAGGCCCAGGCGGTCGCGCAGGCGCCCATTGGCCTGTGCGGTGGGTGGAGGGTTGAAGCCAAGCCCGCAGGGCTCCCGGAGCGGCCAGAGAAAGAAGGGCCCATGGAGAGGTAGGCGAGGTGGGTAGGGGGAGCCACCTTACTCTCCTCAGCTCCCTGAGGGAGAGAGAGAGAGACAGAGACAGAGGAGAGAGATCCATGACCTCTGAGTCTAGGCCTCTACCGCTGGCTGGTGCCAACTCACGCGCCATCCCACTTCCAGCCATCACCCCCACGCCTGCCCCGGAGTCAGCCCCACCACAGAAGAGTCCACTTCCTGCTCCCTCTGTGCCTTCCCTTCCCGACCTGACTCCAGTGCAGGGGATAAGCTTCAGACAAGTCTTTCCATGTCCCTCTGCATGACAATAGACATCCTCCCCTCTCCCATTCCACAGGCCCACCCGGGACATCACCTTGGTCATTAGCTCAGGAGAGGATGCAAGATGAGAATCTCTGCTATTGTGTGGGGGAGACTCAGTTTCCCGGGTTTCCCCATGGACACATGTTCTTCAGCTGGGTCTGATTTTCTCCAACAAGCTGTCTTGGGAAGGATTTGGCCAGCCCTAAGAACCTGAAGGGAAAGGGCGGAGGGGGGGTTCTCTCTCTGCCCCCGACAGCCCCGAGCTGGGTCGCTCCCTCAGACCTGGCCAGGGGCAAGCCCATCCCCCGGCGCCCTTCCCCGGGGCATCCAAGGGCAGGCTCGGCGCCAGCCCCACCTCGCTCGCCACTGCCCGACCATCGTCCTCCCTCGGGGGGCCTGGGCAGGACAGGGACCCGGCTGTGGGAGGCCTCCAGATCTCAGGCCTGGCACAACCGTTTACCAGGCTGCTTCCCTCCTCTGACGGGGGGCCCAGCACACGCCCCAGGAGACTTGGCAGCCGCCCCCAGGGCTCTATCCTCTGGAACTCGTCCCCTTGGAAGGGGCTGGCCCAGGTGCCAGGTTCGGCTGGTCGGCCAGCCTCCTTTGGAGAAAGCAGGCAAGCCGAGCGCAGGCTTGCAGTGGCCCTGGCGTGACACCTGCCACCTCAGGCAGAGGGCCTCCCGCGTGCCCTCCATGGCGGATATCTCCCCGGAGCCGTGGCCTGGGCACTAGGAAGGCCGGGCCTCCCCGACTTCCGGGAGGAGGGGCTAGCCCAGTTACGCCCTGGCCCCCAAACCCTCTGGTGCCATCTGCCTGTCTCGGCACTTCTGACATCCACAGAGCCTTTCCTACACCTGGGCTGCCTGCCGTGGGCAAAGTGCAGGCGTGGGGTGAGGCCATGGCTTTGTCTTTCCAGGAAGAAATGAGCCCTGGCCGAAGCAGCAGGCCCAGGCAGAGCCTTGAGCTTGAAGCCCAGTAGGTCTGTGGCCCTCAGGGCCAGAGCAATGCTTTCAAGGCAGGGAAGCGGCCCTGCAAGCTGAGTGGGAGTGGGGGAGGGGAGGGAGACAGCTGAAGCCCAGTCCAGAAGGGCGGCAAAGGAACAGCTGCAGCTGGGTCAGAGCCTGGAGGGAGGGCGGGGCATTCACTGAGGACCCCCGAGGTCAGCCCTATGCCCTGGCGGTCGCGCAGGCGCCCTTGGCCTGTGCGGTGGGTGGGGGGTTGAAGCCAAGCCCGCAGGGCTCCCGGAGTGGCCAGAGAAAGAAGGGCCCTTGGAGAGGTAGGCGAGGTGGGTAGGGGGAGCCACCTTACTCTCCTCAGCTCCCTGAGGGAGAGAGAGAGAGACAGAGACAGAGAGAGAGATCCATGACCTCTGAGTCTCTGCCTCTACCGCTGGCTGGTGCCAACTCACGCGCCATCCCACTTCCAGCCATCACCCCCACGCCTGCCCCGGAGCCAGCCCCACCACAGAGAGGCCGCTTCCTGCTCCCCTCTGTGCCTTCCCTTCCCGACCTGACTCCAGTGCAGGGGATAAGCTTCAGACAAGTCTTTCCATGTCCCTCTGCATGACAATAGAACTTCCTCCCCTCTCCCATTCCACAGGCCCACCCGGGACATCCACCTTGGTCATTAGCTCAGGAGAGGATGCAAGATGAGAATCTCTGCTATTGTGTGGGGAGACTCAGTTTCCCGGGTTTCCCCCATGGACACATGTTCTTCAGCTGGGTCTGATTTTCTCCAGACAAGCTGTCTTGGGAAGGATTTGGCCAGCCCTAAGAACCTGAAGGGAAAGGGCGGAGGGGGGTTCTCTCTCTGCCCCCGACAGCCCCGAGCTGGGTCGCTCCCTCAGACCTGGCCAGGGGCAGCCCATCCCCGGCGCCCTTCCCCGGGGCATCCAAAGGGCAGGCTCAGCGCCAGCCCCACCACGCTCGCCACTGCCCGACCATCGTCCTCCCTCGGGGGGCCTGGGCAGGACAGGGACCCGGCTGTGGGAGGCCTCCAGATCTCAGGCCTGGCACACCGTTTACCAGGCTGCTTCCTCCTCTGACGGGGGCCCAGCACACGCCCCAGGAGACTTGGCAGCCGCCCCCAGGGCTCTATCCTCTGGAACTCGTCCCCTTGGAAGGGGCTGGCCCAGGTGCCAGGTTCGGCCTGGTCGGCCAGCCTCCTTTGGAGAAAGCAGGCAAGCCGAGCCAGGCTTGCAGTGGCCCTGGCGTGACACCTGCCACCTCAGGCAGAGGGCCTCCCGCGTGCCCTCCATGCGGATTTCTCCCGGAGCCGTGGCCTGGGCACTAGGAAGGCCGGGCCTCCCCGACTTCCGGGAGGAGGGGCTAGCCCAGTTACGCCCTGGCCCCCAAACCCTCTGGTGCCATCTGCCTGTCTCGGCACTTCTGACTCCACAGAGCCTTTCCTACACCTGGGCTGCCTGCCGTGGCAAAAGTGCAGGCGTGGGGTGAGGCCATGGCTTTGTCTTTCCAGGAAGAAATGAGCCCCTGGCCGAAGCAGCAGGCCCAGGCAGAGCCTTGAGCTTGAAGCCGAGTAGGTCTGTGGCCCTCAGGGCCAGAGCAATGCTTTCAAGGCAGGGAAGCGGCCTGCAAGCTGAGTGGGAGTGGGGGAGGGGAGGGAGACAGCTGAAGCCCAGTCCAGAAGGGCGGCAAAGGAACAGCTGCAGCTGGGTCAGAGCCTGGAGGGAGGGCGGGGCATTCACTGAGGACCCCCGAGGTCAGCCCTATGCCCTGGCGGTCGCGCAGGCGCCCTTGGCCTGTGCGGTGGGTGGGGGGTTGAAGCCAAGCCCGCAGGGCTCCCGGAGCGGCCAGAGAAAGAAGGGCCCTTGGAGAGGTAGGCGAGGTGGGTAGGGGGAGCCACCTTACTCTCCTCAGCTCCCTGAGAGGAGTGAGAGAGAGAGACAGAGACAGAGAGAGAGATCCATGACCTCTGAGTCTCTGCCTCTACCGCTGGCTGGTGCCAACTCACGCGCCATCCCACTTCCAGCCATCACCCCCACGCCTGCCCCGGAGCCCAGCCCCACCACAGAGAGGCCGCTTCCTGCTCCCCTCTGTGCCTTCCCTTCCCGACCTGACTCCAGTGCAGGGGATAAGCTTCAGACAAGTCTTTCCATGTCCCTCTGCATGACAATAGACTTCCTCCCCTCCCCATTCCACAGGCCCACCCGGGACATCCACCTTGGTCATTAGCTCAGGAGAGGATGCAAGATGAGAATCTCTGCTATTGTGTGGGGAGACTCAGTTTCCCGGGTTTCCCCCATGGACACATGTTCTTCAGCTGGGTCTGATTTTCTCCAGACAAGCTGTCTTGGGAAGGATTTGGCCAGCCCTAAGAACCTGAAGGGAAAGGGCGGAGGGGGGTTCTCTCTCTGCCCCCGACAGCCCCGAGCTGGGTCGCTCCCTCAGACCTGGCCAGGGGCAGCCCATCCCCCGGCGACCCTTCCCCGGGGCATCCAAGGGCAGGCTCGGCGCCAGCCCCACCACGCTCGCCACTGCCCGACCATCGTCCTCCCTCGGGGGGCCTGGGCAGGACAGGGACCCGGCTGTGGGAGGCCTCCAGATCTCAGGCCTGGCACACCGTTTACCAGGCTGCTTCCTCCTCTGACGGGGGCCCAGCACAACGTCCCCAGGAGACTTGGCAGCCGCCCCCAGGGCTCTATCCTCTGGAACTCGTCCCCTTGGAAGGGGGCTGGCCCAGGTGCCAGGTTCGGCTGGTCGGCCAGCCTCCTTAGGAGAAAGCAGGCAAGCCGAGCCAGGCTTGCAGTGGCCCTGGCGTTGACACCTGCCACCTCAGGCAGAGGGCCTCCCGCGTGCCCTCCATGGCGGATTTCTCCCCGGAGCCGTGGCCTGGGCACTAGGAAGGCCGGGCCTCCCCGACTTCCGGGAGGAGGGGCTAGCCCAGTTACGCCCTGGCCCCCCAAACCCATCTGGTGCCATCTGCCTGTCCTCGGCACTTCTGACTCCACAGAGCCTTTCCTACACCTGGGCTGCCTGCCGTGGCAAAGTGCAGGCGTGGGGTGAGGCCATGGCTTTGTCTTTCCAGGAAGAAATGAGCCCCTGGCCGAAGCAGCAGGCCCAGGCAGAGCCTTGAGCTTGAAGCCCAGTAGGTCTGTGGCCCTCAGGGCCACAGCAATGCTTTCAAGGCAGGGAAGCGGCCTGCAAGCTGAGTGGGAGTGGGGGAGGGGAGGGAGACAGCTGAAGCCGAGTCCAGAAGGGCGGCAAAGGAACAGCTGCAGCTGGGTCAGAGCCTGGAGGGAGGGCGGGGCATTCACTGAGGACCCCCGAGGTCAGCCCTAGGCCCAGGCGGTCGCGCAGGCGCCCTTGGCCTGTGCGGTGGGTGGAGGGTTGAAGCCAAGCCCGCAGGGCTCCCGGAGCGGCCAGAGAAAGAAGGGCCCATGGAGAGGTAGGCGAGGTGGGTAGGGGGAGCCACCTTACTCTCCTCAGCCTCCCTGAGGGAGAGAGAGAGAGACAGAGACAGAGAGAGAGATCCATGACCTCTGAGTCTAGGCCTCTACCGCTGGCTGGTGCCAACTCACGCGCCATCCCACTTCCAGCCATCACCCCCACGCCTGCCCCGGAGTCAGCCCCACCACAGAGAGGCCACTTCCTGCTCCCCTCTGTGCCTTCCCTTCCCGACCTGACTCCAGTGCAGGGGATAAGCTTCAGACAAGTCTTTCCATGTCCCTCTGCATGACAATAGACATCCTCCCCTCTCCCATTCCACAGGCCCACCCGGGACACTCCACCTTGGTCATTAGCTCAGGAGAGGATGCAAGATGAGAATCTCTGCTATTGTGTGGGGAGACTCAGTTTCCCGGGTTTCCCCCATGGACACATGTTCTTCAGCTGGGTCTGATTTTCTCCAGACAAGCTGTCTTGGGAAGGATTTGGCCAGCCCTAAGAACCTGAAGGGAAAGGGCGGAGGGGGGTTCTCTCTCTGCCCCCGACAGCCCCGAGCTGGGTCGCTCCCTCAGACCTGGCCAGGGGCAGCCCATCCCCCGGCGCCCTTCCCCGGGGCATCCAAGGGCAGGCTCGGCGCCAGCCCCCACCACGCTCGCAACTGCCAGACCATCGTCCTCCCTCGGGGGGCCTGGGCAGGACAGGGGACCCGGCTGTGGGAGGCCTCCAGATCTCAGGCCTGGCACACCGTTTACCAGGCTGCTTCCTCCTCTGACGGGGGCCCAGCACACGCCCAGGAGACTTGGCAGCCGCCCCCAGGGCCTCTATCCTCTGGAACTCGTCCCTAGGAAGGGGGCTGGCCCAGGTGCCAGGTTCGGCTGGTCGGCCAGCCTCCTTTGGAGAAAGCAGGCAAGCCGAGCCAGGCTTGCAGTGGCCCTGGCGTGACACCTGCCACCTCAGGCAGAGGGCCTCCCGCGTGCCCTCCATGGCGGATTTCTCCCCGGAGCCGTGGCCTGGGCACTAGGAAGGCCGGGCCTCCCCGACTTCCGGGAGGAGGGGCTAGCCCAGTTACGCCCTGGCCCCCAAACCCTCTGGTGCCATCTGCCTGTCTCGGCACTTCTGACTCCACAGAGCCTTTCCTACACCTGGGCTGCCTGCCGTGGCAAAGTGCAGGCGTGGGGTGAGGCATGGCTTTGTCTTTCCAGGAAGAAATGAGCCCCTGGCCAAAGCAGCAGGCCCAGGCAGAGCCTTGAGCTTGAAGCCCAGTAGGTCTGTGGCCCTCAGGGCCAGAGCAATGCTTTCAAGGCAGGGAAGCAGCCTGCAAGCTGAGTGGGAGTGGGGGAGGGGAGGGAGACAGCTGAAGCCGAGTCCAGAAGGGCGGCAAAGGAACAGCTGCAGCTGGGTCAGAGCCTGGAGGGAGGGCGGGGCATTCACTGAGGACCCCCGAGGTCAGCCCTAGGCCCTGGCGGTCGCGCAGGCGCCCTTGGCCTGTGCGGTGGGTGGGGGGTTGAAGCCAAGCCCGCAGGGCTCCCGGAGCGGCCAGAGAAAGAAGGGCCCTTGGAGAGGTAGGCGAGGTGGGTAGGGGGAGCCACCTTACTCTCCTCAGCTCCCTGAGGGAGAGAGAGAGAGACAGAGACAGAGAGAGAGATCCATGACCTCTGAGTCTCTGCCTCTACCGCTGGCTGGTGCCAACTCACGCGCCATCCCACTTCCAGCCATCACCCCCACGCCTGCCCCGGATCCAGCCCCACCACAGAGAGGCTGCTTCCTGCTCCCCTCTGTGCCTTCCCTTCCCGACCTGACTCCAGTGCAGGGGATAAGCTTCAGACAAGTCTTTCCATGTCCCTCTGCATGACAATAGACTTCCTCCCCTCTCCCATTCCACAGGCCCACCCGGGACATCCACCTTGGTCATTAGCTCAGGAGAGGATGCAAGATGAGAATCTCTGCTATTGTGTGGGGAGACTCAGTTTCCCGGGTTTCCCCCATGGACACATGTTCTTCAGCTGGGTCTGATTTTCTCCAGACAAGCTGTCTTGGGAAGGATTTGGCCAGCCCTAAGAACCTGAAGGAAAGGGCGGAGGGGGGTTCTCTCTCTGCCCCCGACAGCCCCGAGCTGGGTCGCTCCCTCAGACCTGGCCAGGGGCAGCCCATCCCCCGGCGCCCTTCCCCGGGGCATCCAAGGGCAGGCTCGGCGCCAGCCCCACCACGCTCGCCACTGCCCGAGCCATCGTCCTCCCTCGGGGGGCCTGGGCAGGACAGGGACCCGGCTGTGGGAGGCCTCCAGATCTCAGGCCTGGCACACCGTTTACCAGGCTGCTTCCTCCTCTGACGGGGGCCCAGCACACGCCCCAGGAGACTTGGCAGCCGACCCCAGGGCTCTATCCTCTGGAACTCGTCCCCTTGGAAGGGGCTGGCCCAGGTGCCAGGTTCGGCTGGTCGGCCAGCCTCCTTTGGAGAAAGCAGGCAAGCCGAGCCAGGCTTGCAGTGGCCCTGGCGTGACACCTGCCACCTCAGGCAGAGGGCCTCCCGCGTGCCCTCCATGGCGGATTTCTCCCCGGAGCCGTGGCCTGGGCACTAGGAAGGCCGGGCCTCCCCGACTTCCGGGAGGAGGGGCTAGCCCAGTTACGCCCTGGCCCCCAAACCCTCTGGTGCCATCTGCCTGTCTCGGCACTTCTGACTCCACAGAGCCTTTCCTACACCTGGGCTGCCTGCCGTGGCAAAGTGCAGGCGTGGGGTGAGGCCATGGCTTTGTCTTTCCAGGAAGAAATGAGCCCCTGGCCGAAGCAGCAGGCCCAGGCAGAGCCTTGAGCTTGAAGCCCAGTAGGTCTGTGGCCCTCAGGGCCACAGCAATGCTTTCAAGGCAGGGAAGCGGCCTGCAAGCTGAGTGGGAGTGGGGGAGTGGAGGGAGACAGCTGAAGCCGAGTCCAGAAGGGCGGCAAAGGAACAGCTGCAGCTGGGTCAGAGCCTGGAGGGAGGGCGGGGCATTCACTGAGGACCCCCGAGGTCAGCCCTAGGCCCTGGCTGTCGCGCAGGCGCCCTTGGCCTGTGCGGTGGGTGGGGGGTTGAAGCCAAGCCCGCAGGGCTCCCGGAGCGGCCAGAGAAAGAAGGGCCCTTGGAGAGGTAGGCGAGGTGGGTAGGGGGAGCCACCTTACTCTCCTCAGCTCCCTGAGGGAGAGAGAGAGAGACAGAGACAGAGAGAGAGATCCATGACCTCTGAGTCTCTGCCTCTACCGCTGGCTGGTGCCAACTCACGCGCCATCCCACTTCCAGCCATCACCCCCACGCCTGCCCCGGAGCCAGCCCCACCACAGAGAGGCCGCTTCCTGCTCCCCTCTGTGCCTTCCCTTCCCGACCTGACTCCAGTGCAGGGGATAAGCTTCAGACAAGTCTTTCCATGTCCCTCTGCATGACAATAGACTTCCTCCCCTCTCCCATTCCACAGGCCCACCCGGGACATCCACCTTGGTCATTAGCTCAGGAGAGGATGCAAGATGAGAATCTCTGCTATTGTGTGGGGAGACTCAGTTTCCCGGGTTTCCCCCATGGACACATGTTCTTCAGCTGGGTCTGATTTTCTCCAGACAAGCTGTCTTGGGAAGGATTTGGCCAGCCCTAAGAACCTGAAGGGAAAGGGCGGAGGGGGGTTCTCTCTCTGCCCCCGACAGCCCCGAGCTGGGTCGCTCCCTCAGACCTGGCCAGGGGCAGCCCATCCCCCGGCGCCCTTCCCCGGGGCATCCAAGGGCAGGCTCGGCGCCAGCCCCACCCCGCTCGCCACTGCCCGACCATCGTCCTCCCTCGGGGGGCCTGGGCAGGACAGGGACCCGGCTGTGGGAGGCCTCCAGATCTCAGGCCTGGCACACCGTTTACCAGGCTGCTTCCTCCTCTGACGGGGGCCCAGCACACGCCCCAGGAGACTTGGCAGCCGCCCCCAGGGCTCTATCCTCTGGAACTCGTCCCCTTGGAAGGGGCTGGCCCAGGTGCCAGGTTCGGCTGGTCGGCCAGCCTCCTTTGGAGAAAGCAGGCAAGCCGAACCAGGCTTGCAGTGGCCCTGGCGTGACACCTGCCACCTCAGGCAGAGGGCCTCCCGCGTGCCCTCCATGGCGGATTTCTCCCCGGAGCCGTGGCCTGGGCACTAGGAAGGCCGGGCCTCCCCGACTTCCGGGAGGAGGGGCTAGCCCAGTTACGCCCTGGCCCCCAAACCCTCTGGTGCCATCTGCCTGTCTCGGCACTTCTGACTCCACAGAGCCTTTCCTACACCTGGGCTGCCTGCCGTGGCAAAGTGCAGGCGTGGGGTGAGGCCATGGCTTTGTCTTTCCAGGAAGAAATGAGCCCCTGGCCGAAGCAGCAGGCCCAGGCAGAGCCTTGAGCTTGAAGCCCAGTAGGTCTGTGGCCCTCAGGGCCACAGCAATGCTTTCAAGGCAGGGAAGCGGCCTGCAAGCTGAGTGGGAGTGGGGGAGGGGAGGGAGACAGCTGAAGCCGAGTCCAGAAGGGCGGCAAAGGAACAGCTGCAGCTGTGTCAGAGCCTGGAGGGAGGGCGGGGCATTCACTGAGGAACCCCAAGGTCAGCCCTAGGCCCCGGCGGTCGCGCAGGCGCCCTTGGCCTGTGCGGTGGGTGGAGGGTTGAAGCCAAGCCCGCAGGGCTCCCGGAGCGGCCAGAGAAAGAAGGGCCCATGGAGAGGTAGGCGAGGTGGGTATGGGGAGCCACCTTACTCTCCTCGGCTCCCTGAGGGAGAGAGAGAGAGACAGAGACAGAGAGAGAGATCCATGACCTCTGAGTCTCTGCCTCTACAGCTGGCTGGTGCCAACTCACGCGCCATCCCACTTCCAGCCATCACCCCCACGCCTGCCCGGGAGCCAGCCCCACTACAGAGAGGCCGCTTCCTGCTCCCCTCTGTGCCTTCCCTTCCCGACCTGACTCCAGTGCAGGGGATAAGCTTCAGACAAGTCTTTCCATGTCCCTCTGCATGACAATAGACTTCCTCCCCTCTCCCATTCCACAGGCCCACCCGGGACATCCACCTTGGTCATTAGCTCAGGAGAGGATGCAAGATGAGAATCTCTGCTATTGTGTGGGGAGACTCAGTTTCCAGGGTTTCCCCCATGGACACATGTTCTTCAGCTGGGTCTGATTTTCTCCAGACAAGCTGTCTTGGGAAGGATTTGGCCAGCCCTAAGAACCTGAAGGGAAAGGGCGGAGGGGGGTTCTCTCTCTGCCCCCGACAGCCCCGAGCTGGGTCGCTCCCTCAGACCTGGCCAGGGGCAGCCCATCCCCCGGCGCCCTTCCCCGGGGCATCCAAGGGCAGGCTCGGCGCCAGCCCCACCACGCTCGCCACTGCCCGACCATCGTCCTCCCTCGGGGGGCCTGGGCAGGACAGGGACCCGGCTGTGGGAGGCCTCCAGATCTCAGGCCTGGCACACCGTTTACCAGGCTGCTTCCTCCTCTGACGGGGGCCCAGCACACGCCCCAGGAGACTTGGCAGCCGCCCCCAGGGCTCTATCCTCTGGAACTCGTCCCCTTGGAAGGGGCTGGCCCAGGTGCCAGGTTCGGCTGGTCGGCCAGCCTCCTTTGGAGAAAGCAGGCAAGCCGAGCCAGGCTTGCAGTGGCCCTGGCGTGACACCTGCCACCTCAGGCAGAGGGCCTCCCGCGTGCCCTCCATGGCGGATTTCTCCCCGGAGCCGTGGCCTGGGCACTAGGAAGGCCGGGCCTCCCCGACTTCCGGGAGGAGGGGCTAGCCCAGTTACGCCCTGGCCCCCAAACCCTCTGGTGCCATCTGCCTGTCTCGGCACTTCTGACTCCACAGAGCCTTTCCTACACCTGGGCTGCCTGCCGTGGCAAAGTGCAGGCGTGGGGTGAGGCCATGGCTTTGTCTTTCCAGGAAGAAATGAGCCCCTGGCCGAAGCAGCAGGCCCAGGCAGAGCCTTGAGCTTGAAGCCCAGTAGGTCTGTGGCCCTCAGGGCCACAGCAATGCTTTCAAGGCAGGGAAGCGGCCTGCAAGCTGAGTGGGAGTGGGGGAGGGGAGGGAGACAGCTGAAGCCGAGTCCAGAAGGGCGGCAAAGGAACAGCTGCAGCTGGGTCAGAGCCTGGAGGGAGGGCAGGGCATTCACTGAGGACCCCCGAGGTCAGCCCTAGGCCCCGGCTGTCGCGCAGGCGCCCTTGGCCTGTGCGGTGGGTGGAGGGTTGAAGCCAAGCCCGCAGGGCTCCCGGAGCGGCCAGAGAAAGAAGGGCCCATGGAGAGGTAGGCGAGGTGGGTATGGGGAGCCACCTTACTCTCCTCGGCTCCCTGAGGGAGAGAGAGAGAGACAGAGACAGAGAGAGAGATCCATGACCTCTGAGTCTCTGCCTCTACCGCTGGCTGGTGCCAACTCACGCGCCATCCCACTTCCAGCCATCACCCCCATGCCTGCCCTGGAGCCAGCCCCACTACAGAGAGGCCGCTTCCTGCTCCCCTCTGTGCCTTCCCTTCCCGACCTGACTCCAGTGCAGGGGATAAGCTTCAGACAAGTCTTTCCATGTCCCTCTGCATGACAATAGACTTCCTCCCCTCTCCCATTCCACAGGCCCACCCGGGACATCCACCTTGGTCATTAGCTCAGGAGAGGATGCAAGATGAGAATCTCTGCTATTGTGTGGGGAGACTCAGTTTCCAGGGTTTCCCCCATGGACACATGTTCTTCAGCTGGGTCTGATTTTCTCCAGACAAGCTGTCTTGGGAAGGATTTGGCCAGCCC
Source organism: Diceros bicornis minor (assembly GCF_020826845.1). Classification (NCBI taxonomy): domain Eukaryota; kingdom Metazoa; phylum Chordata; class Mammalia; order Perissodactyla; family Rhinocerotidae; genus Diceros; species Diceros bicornis. The sequence goes on from NW_026691166.1 coordinate 132,088, forward strand.
TAAGAACCTGAAGGGAAAGGGCGGAGGGGGGTTCTCTCTCTGCCCCCGACAGCCCCGAGCTGGGTCGCTCCCTCAGACCTGGCCAGGGGCAGCCCATCCCCCGGCGCCCTTCCCCGGGGCATCCAAGGGCAGGCTCGGCGCCAGCCCCACCACGCTCGCCACTGCCCGACCATCGTCCTCCCTCGGGGGGCCTGGGCAGGACAGGGACCCGGCTGTGGGAGGCCTCCAGATCTCAGGCCTGGCACACCGTTTACCAGGCTGCTTCCTCCTCTGACGGGGGCCCAGCACACGCCCCAGGAGACTTGGCAGCCGCCCCCAGGGCTCTATCCTCTGGAACTCGTCCCCTTGGAAGGGGCTGGCCCAGGTGCCAGGTTCGGCTGGTCGGCCAGCCTCCTTTGGAGAAAGCAGGCAAGCCGAGCCAGGCTTGCAGTGGCCCTGGCGTGACACCTGCCACCTCAGGCAGAGGGCCTCCCGCGTGCCCTCCATGGCGGATTTCTCCCCGGAGCCGTGGCCTGGGCACTAGGAAGGCCGGGCCTCCCCGACTTCCGGGAGGAGGGGCTAGCCCAGTTACGCCCTGGCCCCCAAACCCTCTGGTGCCATCTGCCTGTCTCGGCACTTCTGACTCCACAGAGCCTTTCCTACACCTGGGCTGCCTGCCGTGGCAAAGTGCAGGCGTGGGGTGAGGCCATGGCTTTGTCTTTCCAGGAAGAAATGAGCCCCTGGCCGAAGCAGCAGGCCCAGGCAGAGCCTTGAGCTTGAAGCCCAGTAGGTCTGTGGCCCTCAGGGCCACAGCAATGCTTTCAAGGCAGGGAAGCGGCCTGCAAGCTGAGTGGGAGTGGGGGAGGGGAGGGAGACAGCTGAAGCCGAGTCCAGAAGGGCGGCAAAGGAACAGCTGCAGCTGTGTCAGAGCCTGGAGGGAGGGCGGGGCATTCACTGAGGAACCCCAAGGTCAGCCCTAGGCCCCGGCGGTCGCGCAGGCGCCCTTGGCCTGTGCGGTGGGTGGAGGGTTGAAGCCAAGCCCGCAGGGCTCCCGGAGCGGCCAGAGAAAGAAGGGCCCATGGAGAGGTAGGCGAGGTGGGTAGGGGGAGCCACCTTACTCTCCTCAGCTCCCTGAGGGAGAGAGAGAGAGACAGAGACAGAGAGAGAGATCCATGACCTCTGAGTCTCTGCCTCTACCGCTGGCTGGTGCCAACTCACGCGCCATCCCACTTCCAGCCATCACCCCCACGCCTGCCCCGGAGCCAGCCCCACCACAGAGAGGCCGCTTCCTGCTCCCCTCTGTGCCTTCCCTTCCCGACCTGACTCCAGTGCAGGGGATAAGCTTCAGACAAGTCTTTCCATGTCCCTCTGCATGACAATAGACTTCCTCCCCTCTCCCATTCCACAGGCCCACCCGGGACATCCACCTTGGTCATTAGCTCAGGAGAGGATGCAAGATGAGAATCTCTGCTATTGTGTGGGGAGACTCAGTTTCCCGGGTTTCCCCCATGGACACATGTTCTTCAGCTGGGTCTGATTTTCTCCAGACAAGCTGTCTTGGGAAGGATTTGGCCAGCCCTAAGAACCTGAAGGGAAAGGGCGGAGGGGGGTTCTCTCTCTGCCCCCGACAGCCCCGAGCTGGGTCGCTCCCTCAGACCTGGCCAGGGGCAGCCCATCCCCCGGCGCCCTTCCCCGGGGCATCCAAGGGCAGGCTCGGCGCCAGCCCCACCACGCTCGCCACTGCCCGACCATCGTCCTCCCTCGGGGGTCCTGGGCAGGACAGGGACCCGGCTGTGGGAGGCCTCCAGATCTCAGGCCTGGCACACCGTTTACCAGGCTGCTTCCTCCTCTGACGGGGACACAGCACACGTTCCCAGGAGACTTGGCAGCCGCCTCCAGGGCTCTATCCTCTGGAACTCGTCCCCTTGGAAGGGGCTGGCCCAGGTGCCAGGTTCGGCTGGTCGGCCAGCCTCCTTTGGAGAAAGCAGGCAAGCCGAGCCAGGCTTGCAGTGGCCCTGGCGTGACACCTGCCACCTCAGGCAGAGGGCCTCCCGCGTGCCCTCCATGGCGGAATTCTCCCCGGAGCCGTGGCCTGGGCACTAGGAAGGCCGGGCCTCCCCGACTTCCGGGAGGAGGGGCTAGCCCAGTTACGCCCTGGCCCCCAAACCCTCTGGTGCCATCTGCCTGTCTCGGCACTTCTGACTCCACAGAGCCTTTCCTACACCTGGGCTGCCTGCCGTGGCAAAGTGCAGGCGTGGGGTGAGGCCATGGCTTTGTCTTTCCAGGAAGAAATGAGCCCCTGGCCGAAGCAGCAGGCCCAGGCAGAGCCTTGAGCTTGAAGCCCAGTAGGTCTGTGGCCCTCAGGGCCACAGCAATGCTTTCAAGGCAGGGAAGCGGCCTGCAAGCTGAGTGGGAGTGGGGGAGGGGAGGGAGACAGCTGAAGCCGAGTCCAGAAGGGCGGCAGAGTAACAGCTGCAGCTGGGTCAGAGCCTGGAGGGAGGGCGGGGCATTCACTGAGGACCCCCGAGGTCAGCCCTAGGCCCCGGGGGTCGCGCAGGCGCCCTTGGCCTGTGCGGTGGGTGGAGGGTTGAAGCCAAGCCCGCAGGGCTCCCGGAGCGGCCAGAGAAAGAAGGGCCCATGGAGAGGTAGGCGAGGTGGGTAGGGGGAGCCACCTTACTCTCCTCAGCTCCCTGAGGGAGAGAGAGAGAGACAGAGACAGAGAGAGAGATCCATGACCTCTGAGTCTAGGCCTCTACCGCTGGCTGGTGCCAACTCACGCGCCATCCCACTTCCAGCCATCACCCCCACGCCTGCCCCGGAGCCAGCCCCACCACAGAGAGGCCGCTTCCTGCTCCCCTCTGTGCCTTCCCTTCCCGACCTGACTCCAGTGCAGGGGATAAGCTTCAGACAAGTCTTTCCATGTCCCTCTGCATGACAATAGACTTCCTCCCCTCTCCCATTCCACAGGCCCACCCGGGACATCCACCTTGGTCATTAGCTCAGGAGAGGATGCAAGATGAGAATCTCTGCTATTGTGTGGGGAGACTCAGTTTCCCGGGTTTCCCCCATGGACACATGTTCTTCAGCTGGGTCTGATTTTCTCCAGACAAGCTGTCTTGGGAAGGATTTGGCCAGCCCTAAGAACCTGAAGGGAAAGGGCGGAGGGGGGTTCTCTCTCTGCCCCCGACAGCCCCGAGCTGGGTCGCTCCCTCAGACCTGGCCAGGGGCAGCCCATCCCCCGGCGCCCTTCCCCGGGGCATCCAAGGGCAGGCTCGGCGCCAGCCCCACCACGCTCGCCACTGCCCGACCATCGTCCTCCCTCGGGGAGCCTGGGCAGGACAGGGACCCGGCTGTGGGAGGCCTCCAGATCTCAGGCCTGGCACACCGTTTACCAGGCTGCTTCCTCCTCTGACGGGGGCCCAGCACACGCCCCAGGAGACTTGGCAGCCGCCCCCAGGGCTCTAGCCTCTGGAACTCGTCCCCTTGGAAGGGGCTGGCCCAGGTGCCAGGTTCGGCTGGTCGGCCAGCCTCCTTTGGAGAAAGCAGGCAAGCCGAGCCAGGCTTGCAGTGGCCCTGGCGTGACACCTGCCACCTCAGGCAGAGGGCCTCCCGCGTGCCCTCCATGGCGGATTTCTCCCCGGAGCCGTGGCCTGGGCACTAGGAAGGCCGGGTCTCCCCGACTTCCGGGACGAGGGGCTAGCCCAGTTACGCCCTGGCCCCCAAACCCTCTGGTGCCATCTGCCTGTCTCGGCACTTCTGACTCCACAGAGCCTTTCCTACACCTGGGCTGCCTGCCGTGGCAAAGTGCAGGCGTGGGGTGAGGCCATGGCTTTGTCTTTCCAGGAAGAAATGAGCCCCTGGCCGAAGCAGCAGGCCCAGGCAGAGCCTTGAGCTTGAAGCCCAGTAGGTCTGTGGCCCTCAGGGCCAGAGCAATGCTTTCAAGGCAGGGAAGCGGCCTGCAAGCTGAGTGGGAGTGGGGGAGGGGAGGGAGACAGCTGAAGCCGAGTCCAGAAGGGCGGCAAAGGAACAGCTGCAGCTGGGTCAGAGCCTGGAGGGAGGGCAGGGCATTCACTGAGGACCCCCGAGGTCAGCCCTAGGCCCCGGCTGTCGCGCAGGCGCCCTTGGCCTGTGCGGTGGGTGGAGGGTTGAAGCCAAGCCCGCAGGGCTCCCGGAGCGGCCAGAGAAAGAAGGGCCCATGGAGAGGTAGGCGAGGTGGGTAGGGGGAGCCACCTTACTCTCCTCAGCTCCCTGAGGGAGAGAGAGAGAGACAGAGACAGAGAGAGAGATCCATGACCTCTGAGTCTCTGCCTCTACCGCTGGCTGGTGCCAACTCACGCGCCATCCCACTTCCAGCCATCACCCCCACGCCTGCCCCGGAGCCAGCCCCACCACAGAGAGGCCGCTTCCTGCTCCCCTCTGTGCCTTCCCTTCCCGACCTGACTCCAGTGCAGGGGATAAGCTTCAGACAAGTCTTTCCATGTCCCTCTGCATGACAATAGACATCTTCCCCTCTCCCATTCCACCGGCCCACCCGGGACATCCACCTTGGTCATTAGCTCAGGAGAGGATGCAAGATGAGAATCTCTGCTATTGTGTGGGGAGACTCAGTTTCCCGGGTTTCCCCCATGGACACATGTTCTTCAGCTGGGTCTGATTTTCTCCAGACAAGCTGTCTTGGGAAGGATTTGGCCAGCCCTAAGAACCTGAAGGGAAAGGGCGGAGGGGGGTTCTCTCTCTGCCCCCGACAGCCCCGAGCTGGGTCGCTCCCTCAGACCTGGCCAGGGGCAGCCCATCCCCCGGCGCCCTTCCCCGGGGCGTCCAAGGGCAGGCTCGGCGCCAGCCCCACCACGCTCGCCACTGCCCGACCATCGTCCTCCCTCGGGGGGCCTGGGCAGGACAGGGACCCGGCTGTGGAAGGCCTCCAGATCTCAGGCCTGGCACACCGTTTACCAGGCTGCTTCCTCCTCTGACGGGGGCCCAGCACACGCCCCAGGAGACTTGGCAGCCGCCCCCAGGGCTCTATCCTCTGGAACTCGTCCCCTTGGAAGGGGCTGGCCCAGGTGCCAGGTTCGGCTGGTCGGCCAGCCTCCTTTGGAGAAAGCAGGCAAGCCGAGCCAGGCTTGCAGTGGCCCTGGCGTGACACCTGCCACCTCAGGCAGAGGGCCTCCCGCGTGCCCTCCATGGCGGATTTCTCCCCGGAGCCGTGGCCTGGGCACTAGGAAGGCCGGGCCTCCCCGACTTCCGGGAGGAGGGGCAAGCCCAGTTACGCCCTGGCCCCCAAACCCTCTGGTGCCATCTGCCTGTCTCGGCACTTCTGACTCCACAGAGCCTTTCCTACACCTGGGCTGCCTGCCGTGGCAAAGTGCAGGCGTGGGGTGAGGCCATGGCTTTGTCTTTCCAGGAAGAAATGAGCCCCTGGCCGAAGCAGCAGGCCCAGGCAGAGCCTTGAGCTTGAAGCCCAGTAGGTCTGTGGCCCTCAGGGCCAGAGCAATGCTTTCAAGGCAGGGAAGCGGCCTGCAAGCTGAGTGGGAGTGGGGGAGGGGAGGGAGACAGCTGAAGCCGAGTCCAGAAGGGCGGCAAAGGAACAGCTGCAGCTGGGTCAGAGCCTGGAGTGAGGGCGGGGCATTCACTGCGGACCCCCGAGGTCAGCCCTAGGCCCTGGCGGTCGCGCAGGCGCCCTTGGCCTGTGCGGTGGGTGGGGGGTTGAAGCCAAGCCCGCAGGGCTCCCGGAGCGGCCAGAGAAAGAAGGGCCCTTGGAGAGGTAGGCGAGGTGGGTAGGGGAGCCACCTTACTCTCCTCAGCTCCCTGAGGGAGAGAGAGAGAGACAGAGACAGAGAGAGAGATCCATGACCTCTGAGTCTCTGCCTCTACCGCTGGCTGGTGCCAACTCACGCGCCATCCCACTTCCAGCCATCACCCCCACGCCTGCCCCGGAGCCAGCCCCACCACAGAGAGGCCGCTTCCTGCTCCCCTCTGTGCCTTCCCTTCCCGACCTGACTCCAGTGAAGGGGATAAGCTTCAGACAAGTCTTTCCATGTCCCTCTGCATGACAATAGACTTCCTCCCCTCTCCCATTCCACAGGCCCACCCGGGACATCCACCTTGGTCATTAGCTCAGGAGAGGATGCAAGATGAGAATCTCTGCTATTGTGTGGGGAGACTCAGTTTCCCGGGTTTCCCCCATGGACACATGTTCTTCAGCTGGGTCTGATTTTCTCCAGACAAGCTGTCTTGGGAAGGATTTGGCCAGCCCTAAGAACCTGAAGGGAAAGGGCGGAGGGGGGTTCTCTCTCTGCCCCCGACAGCCCCGAGCTGGGTCGCTCCCTCAGACCTGGCCAGGGGCAGCCCATCCCCCGGCGCCCTTCCCCGGGGCATCCAAGGGCAGGCTCGGCGCCAGCCCCACCACGTTCGCCACTGCCCGACCATCGTCCTCCCTCGGGGGGCCTGGGCAGGACAGGGACCCGGCTGTGGGAGGCCTCCAGATCTCAGGCCTGGCACACCGTTTACCAGGCTGCTTCCTCCTCTGACGGGGGCCCAGCACACGCCCCAGGAGACTTGGCAGCCGCCCCCAGGGCTCTATCCTCTGGAACTCGTCCCCTTGGAAGGGGCTGGCCCAGGTGCCAGGTTCGGCTGGTCGGCCAGCCTCCTTTGGAGAAAGCAGGCAAGCCGAGCCAGGCTTGCAGTGGCCCTGGCGTGACACCTGCCACCTCAGGCAGAGGGCCTCCCGCGTGCCCTCCATGGCGGATTTCTCCCCGGAGCCGTGGCCTGGGCACTAGGAAGGCCGGGCCTCCCCGACTTCCGGGAGGAGGGGCTAGCCCAGTTACGCCCTGGCCCCCAAACCCTCTGGTGCCATCTGCCTGTCTCGGCACTTCTGACTCCACAGAGCCTTTCCTACACCTGGGCTGCCTGCCGTGGCAAAGTGCAGGCGTGGGGTGAGGCCATGGCTTTGTCTTTCCAGGAAGAAATGAGCCCCTGGCCGAAGCAGCAGGCCCAGGCAGAGCCTTGAGCTTGAAGCCCAGTAGGTCTGTGGCCCTCAGGGCCACAGCAATGCTTTCAAGGCAGGGAAGCGGCCTGCAAGCTGAGTGGGAGTGGGGGAGGGGAGGGAGACAGCTGAAGCCCAGTCCAGAAGGGCAGCAAAGGAACAGCTGCAGCTGTGTCAGAGCCTGGAGGGAGGGCGGGGCATTCACTGAGGACCCCCGAGGTCAGCCCTAGGCCTCGGCTGCCGCGCAGGCGCCCTTGGCCTGTGCTGTGGGTGGAGGGTTGAAGCCAAGCCCGCAGGGCTCCCGGAGCGGCCAGAGAAAGAAGGGCCCTTGGAGAGGTAGGCGAGGTGGGTAGGGGGAGCCACCTTACTCTCCTCAGCTCCCTGAGGGAGAGAGAGAGAGACAGAGACAGAGAGAGAGATCCATGACCTCTGAGTCTCTGCCTCTACCGCTGGCTGGTGCCAACTCACGCGCCATTCCACTTCCAGCCATCACCCCCACGCCTGCCCCGGAGCCAGCCCCACCACAGAGAGGCCGCTTCCTGCTCCCCTCTGTGCCTTCCCTTCCCGACCTGACTCAAGTGCAGGGGATAAGCTTCAGACAAGTCTTTCCATGTCCCTCTGCATGACAATAGACTTCCTCCCCTCTCCCATTCCACAGGCCCACCCGGGACATCCACCTTGGTCATTAGCTCAGGAGAGGATGCAAGATGAGAATCTCTGCTATTGTGTGGGGAGACTCAGTTTCCCGGGTTTCCCCCATGGACACATGTTCTTCAGCTGGGTCTGATTTTCTCCAGACAAGCTGTCTTGGGAAGGATTTGGCCAGCCCTAAGAACCTGAAGGGAAAGGGCGGAGGGGGGTTCTCTCTCTGCCCCCGACAGCCCCGAGCTGGGTCGCTCCCTCAGACCTGGCCAGGGGCAGCCCATCCCCCGGCGCCCTTCCCCGGGGCATCCAAGGGCAGGCTCGGCGCCAGCCCCACCACGCTCGCCACTGCCCGACCATCGTCCTCCCTCGGGGGGCCTGGGCAGGACAGGGACCCGGCTGTGGGAGGCCTCCAGATCTCAGGCCTGGCACACCGTTTACCAGGCTGCTTCCTCCTCTGACGGGGGCCCAGCACACGCCCCTGGAGACTTGGCAGCCGCCCCCGGGGCTCTATCCTCTGGAACTCGTCCCCTTGGAAGGGGCTGGCCCAGGTGCCAGGTTCGGCTGGTCGGCCAGCCTCCTTTGGAGAAAGCAGGCAAGCCGAGCCAGGCTTGCAGTGGCCCTGGCGTGACACCTGCCACCTCAGGCAGAGGGCCTCCCGCGTGCCCCCCATGGCGGATTTCTCCCCGGAGCCGTGGCCTGGGCACTAGGAAGGCCGGGCCTCCCCGACTTCCGGGAGGAGGGGCTAGCCCAGTTACGCCCTGGCCCCCAAACCCTCTGGTGCCATCTGCCTGTCTCGGCACTTCTGACTCCACAGAGCCTTTCCTACACCTGGGCTGCCTGCCGTGGCAAAGTGCAGGCGTGGGGTGAGGCCATGGCTTTGTCTTTCCAGGAAGAAATGAGCCCCTGGCCGAAGCAGCAGGCCCAGGCAGAGCCTTGAGCTTGAAGCCCAGTAGGTCTGTGGCCCTCAGGGCCAGAGCCATGCTTTCAGGGCAGGGAAGCGGCCTGCAAGCTGAGTGGGAGTGGGGGAGGGGAGGGAGACAGCTGAAGCCGAGTCCAGAAGGGCGGCAAAGGAACAGCTGCAGCTGGGTCAGAGCCTGGAGGGAGGGCGGGGCATTCACTGAGGACCCCCGAGGTCAGCCCTAGGCCCTGGCGGTCGCGCAGGCGCCCTTGGCCTGTGCGGTGGGTGGGGGGTTGAAGCCAAGCCCGCAGGGCTCCCGGAGCGGCCAGAGAAAGAAGGGCCCTTGGAGAGGTAGGCGAGGTGGGTAGGGGGAGCCACCTTACTCTCCTCAGCTCCCTGAGGGAGAGAGAGAGAGACAGAGACAGAGAGAGAGATCCATGACCTCTGAGTCTCTGCCTCTACCGCTGGCTGGTGCCAACTCACGCGCCATCCCACTTCCAGCCATCACCCCCACGCCTGCCCCGGAGCCAGCCCCACCACAGAGAGGCCGCTTCCTGCTCCCCTCTGTGCCTTCCCTTCCCGACCTGACTCCAGTGCAGGGGATAAGCTTCAGACAAGTCTTTCCATGTCCCTCTGCATGACAATAGACTTCCTCCCCTCTCCCATTCCACAGGCCCACCCGGGACATCCACCTTGGTCATTAGCTCAGGAGAGGATGCAAGATGAGAATCTCTGCTATTGTGTGGGGAGACTCAGTTTCCCGGGTTTCCCCCATGGACACATGTTCTTCAGCTGGGTCTGATTTTCTCCAGACAAGCTGTCTTGGGAAGGATTTGGCCAGCCCTAAGAACCTGAAGGGAAAGGGCGGAGGGGGGTTCTCTCTCTGCCCCCGACAGCCCCGAGCTGGGTCGCTCCCTCAGACCTGGCCAGGGGCAGCCCATCCCCCGGCGCCCTTCCCCGGGGCATCCAAGGGCAGGCTCGGTGCCAGCCCCACCACGCTCGCCACTGCCCGACCATCGTCCTCCCTCGGGGGGCCTGGGCAGGACAGGGACCCGGCTGTGGGAGGCCTCCAGATCTCAGGCCTGGCACACCGTTTACCAGGCTGCTTCCTCCTCTGACGGGGGCCCAGCACACGCCCCAGGAGACTTGGCAGCCGCCCCCAGGGCTCTATCCTCTGGAACTCGTCCCCTTGGAAGGGGCTGGCCCAGGTGCCAGGTTCGGCTGGTCGGCCAGCCTCCTTTGGAGAAAGCAGGCAAGCCGAGCCAGGCTTGCAGTGGCCCTGGCGTGACACCTGCCACCTCAGGCAGAGGGCCTCCCGCGTGCCCCCCATGGCGGATTTCTCCCCGGAGCCGTGGCCTGGGCACTAGGAAGGCCGGGCCTCCCCGACTTCCGGGAGGAGGGGCTAGCCCAGTTACGCCCTGGCCCCCAAACCCTCTGGTGCCATCTGCCTGTCTCGGCACTTCTGACTCCACAGAGCCTTTCCTACACCTGGGCTGCCTGCCGTGGCAAAGTGCAGGCGTGGGGTGAGGCCATGGCTTTGTCTTTCCAGGAAGAAATGAGCCCCTGGCCGAAGCAGCAGGCCCAGGCAGAGCCTTGAGCTTGAAGCCCAGTAGGTCTGTGGCCCTCAGGGCCAGAGCCATGCTTTCAGGGCAGGGAAGCGGCCTGCAAGCTGAGTGGGAGTGGGGGAGGGGAGGAAGACAGCTGAAGCCGTGTCCAGAAGGGCGGCAAAGGAACAGCTGCAGCTGGGTCAGAGCCTGGAGGGAGGGCGGGGCATTCACTGAGGACCCCCGAGGTCAGCCCTAGGCCCTGGCGGTCGCGCAGGCGCCCTTGGCCTGTGCGGTGGGTGGGGGGTTGAAGCCAAGCCCGCAGGGCTCCCGGAGCGGCCAGAGAAAGAAGGGCCCTTGGAGAGGTAGGCGAGGTGGGTAGGGGGAGCCACCTTACTCTCCTCAGCTCCCTGAGGGAGAGAGAGAGAGACAGAGACAGAGAGAGAGATCCATGCCCTCTGAGTCTCGGCCTCTACCGCTGGCTGGTGCCAACTCACGCGCCATCCCACTTCCAGCCATCACCCCCACGCCTGCCCCGGAGCCAGCCCCACCACAGAGAGGCCGCTTCCTGCTCCCCTCTGTGCCTTCCCTTCCCGACCTGTCTCCAGTGCAGGGGATAAGCTTCAGACAAGTCTTTCCATGTCCCTCTGCATGACAATAGACTTCCTCCCCTCTCCCATTCCACAGGCCCACCCGGGACATCCACCTTGGTCATTAGCTCAGGAGAGGATGCAAGATGAGAATCTCTGCTATTGTGTGGGGAGACTCAGTTTCCCGGGTTTCCCCCATGGACACATGTTCTTCAGCTGGGTCTGATTTTCTCCAGACAAGCTGTCTTGGGAAGGATTTGGCCAGCCCTAAGAACCTGAAGGGAAAGGGCGGAGGGGCGTTCTCTCTCTGCCCCCGACAGCCCCGAGCTGGGTCGCTCCCTCAGACCTGGCCAGGGGCAGCCCATCCCCCGGCGCCCTTCCCCGGGGCATCCAAGGGCAGGCTCGGTGCCAGCCCCACCACGCTCGCCACTGCCCGACCATCGTCCTCCCTCGGGGGGCCTGGGCAGGACAGGGACCCGGCTGTGGGAGGCCTCCAGATCTCAGGCCTGGCACACCGTTTACCAGGCTGCTTCCTCCTCTGACGGGGACCCAGCACACGCCCCAGGAGACTTGGCAGCCGCCCCCAGGGCTCTATCCTCTGGAACTCGTCCCCTTGGAAGGGGCTGGCCCAGGTGCCAGGTTCGGCTGGTTGGCCAGCCTCCTTTGGAGAAAGCAGGCAAGCCGAGCCAGGCTTGCAGTGGCCCTGGCGTGACACCTGCCACCTCAGGCAGAGGGCCTCCCGCGTGCCCCCCATGGCGGATTTCTCCCCGGAGCCGTGGCCTGGGCACTAGGAAGGCCGGGCCTCCCCGACTTCCGGGAGGAGGGGCTAGCCCAGTTACGCCCTGGCCCCCAAACCCTCTGGTGCCATCTGCCTGTCTCGGCACTTCTGACTCCACAGAGCCTTTCCTACACCTGGGCTGCCTGCCGTGGCAAAGTGCAGGCGTGGGGTGAGGCCATGGCTTTGTCTTTCCAGGAAGAAATGAGCCCCTGGCCGAAGCAGCAGGCCCAGGCAGAGCCTTGAGCTTGAAGCCCAGTAGGTCTGTGGCCCTCAGGGCCAGAGCCATGCTTTCAGGGCAGGGAAGCGGCCTGCAAGCTGAGTGGGAGTGGGGGAGGGGAGGGAGACACCTGAAGCCGTGTGCAGAACGGCGGCAAAGGAACAGCTGCAGCTGGGTCAGAGCCTGGAGGGAGGGCGGGGCATTCACTGAGGACCCCCGAGGTCAGCCCTAGGCCCTGGCGGTCGCGCAGGCGCCCTTGGCCTGTGCGGTGGGTGGCGGGTTGAAGCCAAGCCCGCAGGGCTCCCGGAGCGGCCAGAGAAAGAAGGGCCCTTGGAGAGGTAGGCGAGGTGGGTAGGGGGAGCCACCTTACTCTCCTCAGCTCCCTGAGGGAGAGAGAGAGAGACAGAGACAGAGAGAGAGATCCATGACCTCTGAGTCTCTGCCTCTACCGCTGGCTGGTGCCAACTCACGCGCCATCCCACTTCCAGCCATCACCCCCACGCCTGCCCCGGAGCCAGCCCCACCACAGAAAGGCCGCTTCCTGCTCCCCTCTGTGCCTTCCCTTCCCGACCTGACTCCAGTGCAGGGGATAAGCTTCAGACAAGTCTTTCCATGTCCCTCTGCATGACAATAGACTTCCTCCCCTCTCCCATTCCACAGGCCCACCCGGGACATCCACCTTGGTCATTAGCTCAGGAGAGGATGCAAGATGAGAATCTCTGCTATTGTGTGGGGAGACTCAGTTTCCCGGGTTTCCCCCATGGACACATGTTCTTCAGCTGGGTCTGATTTTCTCCAGACAAGCTGTCTTGGGAAGGATTTGGCCAGCCCTAAGAACCTGAAGGGAAAGGGTGGAGGGGCGTTCTCTCTCTGCCCCCGACAGCCCCGAGCTGGGTCGCTCCCTCAGACCTGGCCAGGGGCAGCCCATCCCCCGGCGCCCTTCCCCGGGGCATCCAAGGGCAGGCTCGGTGCCAGCCCCACCACGCTCGCCACTGCCCGACCATCGTCCTCCCTCGGGGGGCCTGGGCAGGACAGGGACCCGGCTGTGGGAGGCCTCCAGATCTCAGGCCTGGCACACCGTTTACCAGGCTGCTTCCTCCTCTGACGGGGACCCAGCACACGTTCCCAGGAGACTTGGCAGCCGCCTCCAGGGCTCTATCCTCTGGAACTCGTCCCCTTGGAAGGGGCTGGCCCAGGTGCCAGGTTCGGCTGGTCGGCCAGCCTCCTTTGGAGAAAGCAGGCAAGCCGAGCCAGGCTTGCAGTGGCCCTGGCGTGACACCTGCCACCTCAGGCAGAGGGCCTCCCGCGTGCCCTCCATGGCGGATTTCTCCCCGGAGCCGTGGCCTGGGCACTAGGAAGGCCGGGCCTCCCCGACTTCCGGGAGGAGGGGCTAGCCCAGTTACGCCCTGGCCCCCAAACCCTCTGGTGCCATCTGCCTGTCTCGGCACTTCTGACTCCACAGAGCCTTTCCTACACCTGGGCTGCCTGCCGTGGCAAAGTGCAGGCGTGGGGTGAGGCCATGGCTTTGTCTTTCCTGGAAGAAATGAGCCCCTGGCCGAAGCAGCAGGCCCAGGCAGAGCCTTGAGCTTGAAGCCCAGTAGGTCTGTGGCCCTCAGGGCCAGAGCAATGCTTTCAAGTCAGGGAAGCGGCCTGCAAGCTGAGTGGGAGTGGGGGAGGGGAGGGAGACAGCTGAAGCCCTGTCCAGAAGGGCGGCAAAGGAACAGCTGCAGCTGGGTCAGAGCCTGGAGGGAGGGCGGGGCATTCACTGAGGACCCCCGAGGTCAGCCCTATGCCCTGGCGGTCGCGCAGGCGCCCTTGGCCTGTGCGGTGGGTGGGGGGTTGAAGCCAAGCCCGCAGGGCTCCCGGAGCGGCCAGAGAAAGAAGGGCCCTTGGAGAGGTAGGCGAGGTGGGTAGGGGGAGCCACCTTACTCTCCTCAGCTCCCTGAGGGAGAGAGAGAGAGACAGAGACAGAGAGAGAGATCCATGCCCTCTGAGTCTCGGCCTCTACCGCTGGCTGGTGCCAACTCACGCGCCATCCCACTTCCAGCCATCACCCCCACGCCTGCCCCGGAGCCAGCCCCACCACAGAGAGGCCGCTTCCTGCTCCCCTCTGTGCCTTCCCTTCCCGACCTGACTCCAGTGCAGGGGATAAGCTTCAGACAAGTCTTTCCATGTCCCTCTGCATGACAATAGACTTCCTCCCCTCTCCCATTCCACAGGCCCACCCGGGACATCCACCTTGGTCATTAGCTCAGGAGAGGATGCAAGATGAGAATCTCTGCTATTGTGTGGGGAGACTCAGTTTCCCGGGTTTCCCCCATGGACACATGTTCTTCAGCTGGGTCTGATTTTCTCCAGACAAGCTGTCTTGGGAAGGATTTGGCCAGCCCTAAGAACCTGAAGGGAAAGGGCGGAGGGGGGTTCTCTCTCTGCCCCCGACAGCCCCGAGCTGGGTCGCTCCCTCAGACCTGGCCAGGGGCAGCCCATCCCCCGGCGCCCTTCCCCGGGGCATCCAAGGGCAGGCTCGGCGCCAGCCCCACCACGCTCGCCACTGCCCGACCATCGTCCTCCCTCGGGGGGCCTGGGCAGGACAGGGACCCGGCTGTGGGAGGCCTCCAGATCTCAGGCCTGGCACACCGTTTACCAGGCTGCTTCCTCCTCTGACGGGGGCCCAGCACACGCCCCAGGAGACTTGGCAGCCGCCCCCAGGGCTCTATCCTCTGGAACTCGTCCCCTTGGAAGGGGCTGGCCCAGGTGCCAGGTTCGGCTGGTCGGCCAGCCTCCTTTGGAGAAAGCAGGCAAGCCGAGCCAGGCTTGCAGTGGCCCTGGCGTGACACCTGCCACCTCAGGCAGAGGGCCTCCCGCGTGCCCTCCATGGCGGATTTCTCCCCGGAGCCGTGGCCTGGGCACTAGGAAGGCCGGGCCTCCCCGACTTCCGGGAGGAGGGGCTAGCCCAGTTACGCCCTGGCCCCCAAACCCTCTGGTGCCATCTGCCTGTCTCGGCACTTCTGAATCCACAGAGCCTTTCCTACACCTGGGCTGCCTGCCGTGGCAAAGTGCAGGCGTGGGGTGAGGCCATGGCTTTGTCTTTCCAGGAAGAAATGAGCCCCTGGCCGAAGCTCAGGCCCGGGTAGAGCCTTGAGCTTGAAGCCCAGTAGGTTTGTGGCCCTCAGGGCCAGAGCAATGCTTTCAAGGCAGGGAAGCGGCCTGCAAGCTGAGTGGGAGTGGGGGAGGGGAGGGAGACAGCTGAAGCCGTGTCCAGAAGGGCGGCAAAGGAACAGCTGCAGCTGGGTCAGAGCCTGGAGGGAGGGCGGTGCATTCACTGAGGACCCCCGAGGTCAGCCCTAGGCCCTGGCGGTCGCGCAGGCGCCCTTGGCCTGTGCGGTGGGTGGGGGGTTGAAGCCAAGCCCGCAGGGCTCCCGGAGCGGCCAGAGAAAGAAGGGCCCTTGGAGAGGTAGGCGAGTTGGGTAGGGGGAGCCACCTTACTCTCCTCAGCTCCCTGAGGGAGAGAGAGAGAGACAGAGACAGAGAGAGAGATCCATGACCTCTGAGTCTCTGCCTCTACCGCTGGCTGGTGCCAACTCACGCGCCATCCCACTTCCAGCCATCACCCCCACGCCTGCCCTGGAGCCAGCCCCACCACAGAAAGGCCGCTTC
The DNA here is from genome assembly GCF_020826845.1 of Diceros bicornis minor. Classification (NCBI taxonomy): domain Eukaryota; kingdom Metazoa; phylum Chordata; class Mammalia; order Perissodactyla; family Rhinocerotidae; genus Diceros; species Diceros bicornis. Next base: position 147,378 of record NW_026691166.1, read on the forward strand.
CTGCTCCCCTCTGTGCCTTCCCTTCCCGACCTGACTCCAGTGCAGGGGATAAGCTTCAGACAAGTCTTTCCATGTCCCTCTGCATGACAATAGACTTCCTCCCCTCTCCCATTCCACAGGCCCACCCGGGACATCCACCTTGGTCATTAGCTCAGGAGAGGATGCAAGATGAGAATCTCTGCTATTGTGTGGGGAGACTCAGTTTCCCGGGTTTCCCCCATGGACACATGTTCTTCAGCTGGGTCTGATTTTCTCCAGACAAGCTGTCTTGGGAAGGATTTGGCCAGCCCTAAGAACCTGAAGGGAAAGGGCGGAGGGGGGTTCTCTCTCTGCCCCCGACAGCCCCGAGCTGGGTCGCTCCCTCAGACCTGGCCAGGGGCAGCCCATCCCCCGGCGCCCTTCCCCGGGGCATCCAAGGGCAGGCTCGGCGCCAGCCCCACCACGCTCGCCACTGCCCGACCATCGTCCTCCCTCGGGGGTCCTGGGCAGGACAGGGACCCGGCTGTGGGAGGCCTCCAGATCTCAGGCCTGGCACACCGTTTACCAGGCTGCTTCCTCCTCTGACGGGGACCCAGCACACGTTCCCAGGAGACTTGGCAGCCGCCTCCAGGGCTCTATCCTCTGGAACTCGTCCCCTTGGAAGGGGCTGGCCCAGGTGCCAGGTTCGGCTGGTCGGCCAGCCTCCTTTGGAGAAAGCAGGCAAGCCGAGCCAGGCTTGCAGTGGCCCTGGCGTGACACCTGCCACCTCAGGCAGAGGGCCTCCCGCGTGCCCTCCATGGCGGATTTCTCCCCGGAGCCGTGGCCTGGGCACTAGGAAGGCCGGGCCTCCCCGACTTCCGGGAGGAGGGGCTAGCCCAGTTACGCCCTGGCCCCCAAACCCTCTGGTGCCATCTGCCTGTCTCGGCACTTCTGACTCCACAGAGCCTTTCCTACACCTGGGCTGCCTGCCGTGGCAAAGTGCAGGCGTGGGGTGAGGCCATGGCTTTGTCTTTCCTGGAAGAAATGAGCCCCTGGCCGAAGCAGCAGGCCCAGGCAGAGCCTTGAGCTTGAAGCCCAGTAGGTCTGTGGCCCTCAGGGCCAGAGCAATGCTTTCAAGTCAGGGAAGCGGCCTGCAAGCTGAGTGGGAGTGGGGGAGGGGAGGGAGACAGCTGAAGCCCTGTCCAGAAGGGCGGCAAAGGAACAGCTGCAGCTGGGTCAGAGCCTGGAGGGAGGGCGGGGCATTCACTGAGGACCCCCGAGGTCAGCCCTATGCCCTGGCGGTCGCGCAGGCGCCCTTGGCCTGTGCGGTGGGTGGGGGTTGAAGCCAAGCCCGCAGGGCTCCCGGAGCGGCCAGAGAAAGAAGGGCCCTTGGAGAGGTAGGCGAGGTGGGTAGGGGGAGCCACCTTACTCTCCTCAGCTCCCTGAGGGAGAGAGAGAGAGACAGAGACAGAGAGAGAGATCCATGCCCTCTGAGTCTCGGCCTCTACCGCTGGCTGGTGCCAACTCACGCGCCATCCCACTTCCAGCCATCACCCCCACGCCTGCCCCGGAGCCAGCCCCACCACAGAGTGGCCGCTTCCTGCTCCCCTCTGTGCCTTCCCTTCCCGACCTGACTCCAGTGCAGGGGATAAGCTTCAGACAAGTCTTTCCATGTCCCTCTGCATGACAATAGACTTCCTCCCCTCTCCCATTCCACAGGCCCACCCGGGACATCCACCTTGGTCATTAGCTCAGGAGAGGATGCAAGATGAGAATCTCTGCTATTGTGTGGGGAGACTCAGTTTCCCGGGTTTCCCCCATGGACACATGTTCTTCAGCTGGGTCTGATTTTCTCCAGACAAGCTGTCTTGGGAAGGATTTGGCCAGCCCTAAGAACCTGAAGGGAAAGGGCGGAGGGGGGTTCTCTCTCTGCCCCCGACAGCCCCGAGCTGGGTCGCTCCCTCAGACCTGGCCAGGGGCAGCCCATCCCCCGGCGCCCTTCCCCGGGGCATCCAAGGGCAGGCTCGGCGCCAGCCCCACCACGCTCGCCACTGCCCGACCATCGTCCTCCCTCGGGGGGCCTGGGCAGGACAGGGACCCGGCTGTGGGAGGCCTCCAGATCTCAGGCCTGGCACACCGTTTACCAGGCTGCTTCCTCCTCTGACGGGGGCCCAGCACACGCCCCAGGAGACTTGGCAGCCGCCCCCAGGGCTCTATCCTCTGGAACTCGTCCCCTTGGAAGGGGCTGGCCCAGGTGCCAGGTTCGGCTGGTCGGCCAGCCTCCTTTGGAGAAAGCAGGCAAGCCGAGCCAGGCTTGCAGTGGCCCTGGCGTGACACCTGCCACCTCAGGCAGAGGGCCTCCCGCGTGCCCTCCATGGCGGATTTCTCCCCGGAGCCGTGGCCTGGGCACTAGGAAGGCCGGGCCTCCCCGACTTCCGGGAGGAGGGGCTAGCCCAGTTACGCCCTGGCCCCCAAACCCTCTGGTGCCATCTGCCTGTCTCGGCACTTCTGAATCCACAGAGCCTTTCCTACACCTGGGCTGCCTGCCGTGGCAAAGTGCAGGCGTGGGGTGAGGCCATGGCTTTGTCTTTCCAGGAAGAAATGAGCCCCTGGCCGAAGCAGCAGGCCCAGGCAGAGCCTTGAGCTTGAAGCCCAGTAGGTCTGTGGCTCTCAGGGCAAGAGCAATGCTTTCAAGGCAGGGAAGCGGCCTGCAAGCTGAGTGGGAGTGGGGGAGGGGAGGGAGACAGCTGAAGCCGAGTCCAGAAGGGCGGCAAAGGAACAGCTGCAGCTGGGTCAGAGCCTGGAGGGAGGGCGGGGCATTCACTGAGGACCCCCGAGGTCAGCCCTAGGCCCCGGCGGTCGCGCAGGCGCCCTTGGCCTGTGCTGTGTGTGGAGGGGTGAAGCCAAGCCCGCAGGGCTCCCGGAGCGGCCAGAGAAAGAAGGGCCCTTGGAGAGGTAGGCGAGGTGGGTAGGGGGAGCCACCTTACTCTCCTCAGCTCCCTGAGGGAGAGAGAGAGACAGAGACAGAGAGAGAGATCCATGACCTCTGAGTCTCTGCCTCTACCGCTGGCTGGTGCCAACTCACGCGCCATCCCACTTCCAGCCATCACCCCCACGCCTGCCCCGGAGCCAGCCCCACCACAGAGAGGCCGCTTCCTGCTCCCCTCTGTGCCTTCCCTTCCCGACCTGACTCCAGTGCAGGGGATAAGCTTCAGACAAGTCTTTCCATGTCCCTCTGCATGACAATAGACTTCCTCCCCTCTCCCATTCCACAGGCCCACCCGGGACATCCACCTTGGTCATTAGCTCAGGAGAGGATGCAAGATGAGAATCTCTGCTATTGTGTGGGGAGACTCAGTTTCCCGGGTTTCCCCCATGGACACATGTTCTTCAGCTGGGTCTGATTTTCTCCAGACAAGCTGTCTTGGGAAGGATTTGGCCAGCCCTAAGAACCTGAAGGGAAAGGGCGGAGGGGGGTTCTCTCTCTGCCCCCGACAGCCCCGAGCTGGGTCGGTCCCTCAGACCTGGCCAGGGGCAGCCCATCCCCCGGCGCCCTTCCCCGGGGCATCCAAGGGCAGGCTCGGCGCCAGCCCCACCCCGCTCGCCACTGCCCGACCATCGTCCTCCCTCGGGGGTCCTGGGCAGGACAGGGACCCGGCTGTGGGAGGCCTCCAGATCTCAGGCCTGGCACACCGTTTACCAGGCTGCTTCCTCCTCTGACGGGGGCCCAGCACACGCCCCAGGAGACTTGGCAGCCGCCCCCAGGTCTCTATCATCTGGAACTCGTCCCCTTGGAAGGGGCTGGCCCAGGTGCCAGGTTCGGCTGGTCGGCCAGCCTCCTTTGGAGAAAGCAGGCAAGCCGAGCCAGGCTTGCAGTGGCCCTGGCGTGACACCTGCCACCTCAGGCAGAGGGCCTCCCGCGTGCCCTCTATGACGGATTTCTCCCCGGAGCCGTGGCCTGGGCACTAGGAAGGCCGGGCCTCCCCGACTTCCGGGAGGAGGGGCTAGCCCTGTTACGCCCTGGCCCCCAAACCCTCTGGTGCCATCTGCCTGTCTCGGCACTTCTGACTCCACAGAGCCTTTCCTACACCTGGGCTGCCTGCCGTGGCAAAGTGCAGGCGTGGGGTGAGGCCATGGCTTTGTCTTTCCAGGAAGAAATGAGCCCCTGGCCGAAGCAGCAGGCCCAGGCAGAGCCTTGAGCTTGAAGCCCAGTAGGTCTGTGGCCCTCAGGGCCACAGCAATGCTTTCAAGGCAGGGAAGCGGCCTGCAAGCTGAGTGGGAGTGGGGGAGGGGAGGGAGACAGCTGAAGCCGTGTCCAGAAGGGCGGCAAAGGAACAGCTGCAGCTGGGTCAGAGCCTGGAGGGAGGGCGGTGCATTCACTGAGGACCCCCGAGGTCAGCCCTAGGCCCTGGCGGTCGCGCAGGCGCCCTTGGCCTGTGCGGTGGGTGGGGGGTTGAAGCCAAGCCCGCAGGGCTCCCGGAGCGGCCAGAGAAAGAAGGGCCCTTGGAGAGGTAGGCGAGGTGGGTAGGGGGAGCCACCTTACTCTCCTCAGCTCCCTGAGGGAGAGAGAGAGAGACAGAGACAGAGAGAGAGATCCATGACCTCTGAGTCTCGGCCTCTACCGCTGGCTGGTGCCAACTCACGCGCCATCCCACTTCCAGCCATCACCCCCACGCCTGCCCCGGAGCCAGCCCCACCACAGAGAGGCCGCTTCCTGCTCCCCTCTGTGCCTTCCCTTCCCGACCTGACTCCAGTGCAGGGGATAAGCTTCAGACAAGTCTTTCCATGTCCCTCTGCATGACAATAGACTTCCTCCCCACCACAGGCCCACCCGGGACATCCACCTTGGTCATTAGCTCAGGAGAGGATGCAAGATGAGAATCTCTACTATTGTGTGGGGAGACTCAGTTTCCCGGGTTTCCCCCATGGACACATGTTCTTCAGCTGGGTCTGATTTTCTCCAGACAAGCTGTCTTGGGAAGGATTTGGCCAGCCCTAAGAACCTGAAGGGAAAGGGCGGAGGGGGGTTCTCTCTCTGCCCCCGACAGCCCCGAGCTGGGTCGCTCCCTCAGACCTGGCCAGGGGCAGCCCATCCCCCGGCGCCCTTCCCCGGGGCATCCAAGGGCAGGCTCGGCGCCAGCCCCACCACGCTCGCCACTGCCCGACCATCGTCCTCCCTCGGGGGTCCTGGGCAGGACAGGGACCCGGCTGTGGGAGGCCTCCAGATCTCAGGCCTGGCACACCGTTTACCAGGCTGCTTCCTCCTCTGACGGGGACCCAGCACACGTTCCCAGGAGACTTGGCAGCCGCCCCCAGGGCTCTATCCTCTGGAACTCGTCCCCTTGGAAGGGGCTGGCCCAGGTGCCAGGTTCGGCTGGTCGGCCAGCCTCCTTTGGAGAAAGCAGGCAAGCCGAGCCAGGCTTGCAGTGGCCCTGGCGTGACACCTGCCACCTCAGGCAGAGGGCCTCCCGCGTGCCCTCCATGGCGGATTTCTCCCCGGAGCCGTGGCCTGGGCACTAGGAAGGCCGGGCCTCCCCGACTTCCGGGAGGAGGGGCTAGCCCAGTTACGCCCTGGCCCCCAAACCCTCTGGTGCCATCTGCCTGTCTCGGCACTTCTGACTCCACAGAGCCTTTCCTACACCTGGGCTGCCTGCCGTGGCAAAGTGCAGGCGTGGGGTGAGGCCATGGCTTTGTCTTTCCAGGAAGAAATGAGCCCCTGGCCGAAGCAGCAGGCCCAGGCAGAGCCTTGAGCTTGAAGCCCAGTAGGTCTGTGGCTCTCAGGGCAAGAGCAATGCTTTCAAGGCAGGGAAGCGGCCTGCAAGCTGAGTGGGAGTGGGGGAGGGGAGGGAGACAGCTGAAGCCTAGTCCAGAAGGGCGGCAAAGGAACAGCTGCAGCTGGGTCAGAGCCTGGATGGAGGGCGGGGCATTCACTGAGGACCCCCGAGGTCAGCCCTAGGCCCCGGCGGTCGCGCAGGCGCCCTTGGCCTGTGCTGTGGGTGGAGGGTTGAAGCCAAGCCCGCAGGGCTCCCGGAGCGGCCAGAGAAAGAAGGGCCCTTGGAGAGGTAGGCGAGGTGGGTAGGGGGAGCCACCTTACTCTCCTCAGCTCCCTGAGGGAGAGAGAGAGACAGAGACAGAGAGAGAGATCCATGACCTCTGAGTCTCTGCCTCTACCGCTGGCTGGTGCCAACTCACGCGCCATCCCACTTCCAGCCATCACCCCCACGCCTGCCCCGGAGCCAGCCCCACCACAGAGAGGCCGCTTCCTGCTCCCCTCTGTGCCTTCCCTTCCCGACCTGACTCCAGTGCAGGGGATAAGCTTCAGACAAGTCTTTCCATGTCCCTCTGCATGACAATAGACTTCCTCCCCTCTCCCATTCCACAGGCCCACCCGGGACATCCACCTTGGTCATTAGCTCAGGAGAGGATGCAAGATGAGAATCTCTGCTATTGTGTGGGGAGACTCAGTTTCCCGGGTTTCCCCCATGGACACATGTTCTTCAGCTGGGTCTGATTTTCTCCAGACAAGCTGTCTTGGGAAGGATTTGGCCAGCCCTAAGAACCTGAAGGGAAAGGGCGGAGGGGGGTTCTCTCTCTGCCCCCGACAGCCCCGAGCTGGGTCGGTCCCTCAGACCTGGCCAGGGGCAGCCCATCCCCCGGCGCCCTTCCCCGGGGCATCCAAGGGCAGGCTCGGCGCCAGCCCCACCCCGCTCGCCACTGCCCGACCATCGTCCTCCCTCGGGGGTCCTGGGCAGGACAGGGACCCGGCTGTGGGAGGCCTCCAGATCTCAGGCCTGGCACACCGTTTACCAGGCTGCTTCCTCCTCTGACGGGGGCCCAGCACACGCCCCAGGAGACTTGGCAGCCGCCCCCAGGGCTCTATCATCTGGAACTCGTCCCCTTGGAAGGGGCTGGCCCAGGTGCCAGGTTCGGCTGGTCGGCCAGCCTCCTTTGGAGAAAGCAGGCAAGCCGAGCCAGGCTTGCAGTGGCCCTGGCGTGACACCTGCCACCTCAGGCAGAGGGCCTCCCGCGTGCCCTCCATGACGGATTTCTCCCCGGAGCCGTGGCCTGGGCACTAGGAAGGCCGGGCCTCCCCGACTTCCGGGAGGAGGGGCTAGCCCAGTTACGCCCTGGCCCCCAAACCCTCTGGTGCCATCTGCCTGTCTCGGCACTTCTGACTCCACAGAGCCTTTCCTACACCTGGGCTGCCTGCCGTGGCAAAGTGCAGGCGTGTGGTGAGGCCATGGCTTTGTCTTTCCAGGAAGAAATGAGCCCCTGGCCGAAGCAGCAGGCCCAGGCAGAGCCTTGAGCTTGAAGCCCAGTAGGTCTGTGGCCCTCAGGGCCACAGCAATGCTTTCAAGGCAGGGAAGCGGCCTGCAAGCTGAGTGGGAGTGGGGGAGGGGAGGGAGACAGCTGAAGCCGTGTCCAGAAGGGCGGCAAAGGAACAGCTGCAGCTGGGTCAGAGCCTGGAGGGAGGGCGGTGCATTCACTGAGGACCCCCGAGGTCAGCCCTAGGCCCTGGCGGTCGCGCAGGCGCCCTTGGCCTGTGCGGTGGGTGGGGGGTTGAAGCCAAGCCCGCAGGGCTCCCGGAGCGGCCAGAGAAAGAAGGGCCCTTGGAGAGGTAGGCGAGGTGGGTAGGGGGAGCCACCTTACTCTCCTCAGCTCCCTGAGGGAGAGAGAGAGAGACAGAGACAGAGAGAGAGATCCATGACCTCTGAGTCTCGGCCTCTACCGCCGGCTGGTGCCAACTCACGCGCCATCCCACTTCCAGCCATCACCCCCACGCCTGCCCCGGAGCCAGCCCCACCACAGAGAGGCCGCTTCCTGCTCCCCTCTGTGCCTTCCCTTCCCGACCTGACTCCAGTGCAGGGGATAAGCTTCAGACAAGTCTTTCCATGTCCCTCTGCATGACAATAGACTTCCTCCCCTCTCCCATTCCACAGGCCCACCCGGGACATCCACCTTGGTCATTAGCTCAGGAGAGGATGCAAGATGAGAATCTCTACTATTGTGTGGGGAGACTCAGTTTCCCGGGTTTCCCCCATGGACACATGTTCTTCAGCTGGGTCTGATTTTCTCCAGACAAGCTGTCTTGGGAAGGATTTGGCCAGCCCTAAGAACCTGAAGGGAAAGGGCGGAGGGGGGTTCTCTCTCTGCCCCCGACAGCCCCGAGCTGGGTCGCTCCCTCAGACCTGGCCAGGGGCAGCCCATCCCCCGGCGCCCTTCCCCGGGGCATCCAAGGGCAGGCTCGGTGCCAGCCCCACCACGCTCGCCACTGCCCGACCATCGTCCTCCCTCGGGGGTCCTGGGCAGGACAGGGACCCGGCTGTGGGAGGCCTCCAGATCTCAGGCCTGGCACACCGTTTACCAGGCTGCTTCCTCCTCTGACGGGGACCCAGCACACGTTCCCAGGAGACTTGGCAGCCGCCCCCAGGGCTCTATCCTCTGGAACTCGTCCCCTTGGAAGGGGCTGGCCCAGGTGCCAGGTTCGGCTGGTCGGCCAGCCTCCTTTGGAGAAAGCAGGCAAGCCGAGCCAGGCTTGCAGTGGCCCTGGCGTGACACCTGCCACCTCAGGCAGAGGGCCTCCCGCGTGCCCTCCATGGCGGATTTCTCCCCGGAGCCGTGGCCTGGGCACTAGGAAGGCCGGGCCTCCCCGACTTCTGGGAGGAGGGGCTAGCCCAGTTACGCCCTGGCCCCCAAACCCTCTGGTGCCATCTGCCTGTCTCGGCACTTCTGACTCCACAGAGCCTTTCCTACACCTGGGCTGCCTGCCGTGGCAAAGTGCAGGCGTGGGGTGAGGCCATGGCTTTGTCTTTCCAGGAAGAAATGAGCCCCTGGCCGAAGCAGCAGGCCCAGGCAGAGCCTTGAGCTTGAAGCCCAGTAGGTCTGTGGCCCTCAGGGCCACAGCAATGCTTTCAAGGCAGGGAAGCGGCCTGCAAGCTGAGTGGGAGTGGGGGAGGGGAGGGAGACAGCTGAAGCCGAGTCCAGAAGGGCGGCAAAAGAACAGCTGCAGCTGGGTCAGAGCCTGGAGGGAGGGCGGGGCATTCACTGAGGACCCCCGAGGTCAGCCCTATGCCCTGGCGGTCGCGCAGGCGCCCTTGGCCTGTGCGGTGGGTGGGGGGTTGAAGCCAAGCCCGCAGGGCTCCCGGAGCGGCCAGAGAAAGAAGGGCCCTTGGAGAGGTAGGCGAGGTGGGTAGGGGGAGCCACCTTACTCTCCTCAGCTCCCTGAGGGAGAGAGAGAGAGACAGAGACAGAGAGAGAGATCCATGACCTCTGAGTCTCTGCCTCTACCGCTGGCTGGTGCCAACTCACGCGCCATCCCACTTCCAGCCATCACCCCCACGCCTGCCCCGGAGCCAGCCCCACCACAGAGAGGCCGCTTCCTGCTCCCCTCTGTGCCTTCCCTTCCCGACCTGACTCCAGTGCAGGGGATAAGCTTCAGACAAGTCTTTCCATGTCCCTCTGCATGACAATAGACTTCCTCCCCTCTCCCATTCCACAGGCCCACCCGGGACATCCACCTTGGTCATTAGCTCAGGAGAGGATGCAAGATGAGAATCTCTGCTATTGTGTGGGGAGACTCAGTTTCCCGGGTTTCCCCCATGGACACATGTTCTTCAGCTGGGTCTGATTTTCTCCAGACAAGCTGTCTTGGGAAGGATTTGGCCAGCCCTAAGAACCTGAAGGGAAAGGGCGGAGGGGGGTTCTCTCTCTGCCCCCGACAGCCCCGAGCTGGGTCGCTCCCTCAGACCTGGCCAGGGGCAGCCCATCCCCCGGCGCCCTTCCCCGGGGCATCCAAGGGCAGGCTCGGCGCCAGCCCCACCACGCTCGCCACTGCCCGACCATCGTCCTCCCTCGGGGGGCCTGGGCAGGACAGGGACCCGGCTGTGGGAGGCCTCCAGATCTCAGGCCTGGCACACCGTTTACCAGGCTGCTTCCTCCTCTGACGGGGGCCCAGCACACGCCCCAGGAGACTTGGCAGCCGCCCCCAGGGCTCTATCCTCTGGAACTCGTCCCCTTGGAAGGGGCTGGCCCAGGTGCCAGGTTCGGCTGGTCGGCCAGCCTCCTTTGGAGAAAGCAGGCAAGCCGAGCCAGGCTTGCAGTGGCCCTGGCGTGACACCTGCCACCTCAGGCAGAGGGCCTCCCGCGTGCCCCCCATGGCGGATTTCTCCCCGGAGCCGTGGCCTGGGCACTAGGAAGGCCGGGCCTCCCCGACTTCCGGGAGGAGGGGCTAGCCCAGTTACGCCCTGGCCCCCAAACCCTCTGGTGCCATCTGCCTGTCTCGGCACTTCTGACTCCACAGAGCCTTTCCTACACCTGGGCTGCCTGCCGTGGCAAAGTGCAGGCGTGGGGTGAGGCCATGGCTTTGTCTTTCCAGGAAGAAATGAGCCCCTGGCTGAAGCAGCAGGCCCAGGCAGAGCCTTGAGCTTGAAGCCCAGTAGGTCTGTGGCCCTCAGGGCCACAGCAATGCTTTCAAGGCAGGGAAGCGGCCTGCAAGCTGAGTGGGAGTGGGGGAGGGGAGGGAGACAGCTGAAGCCGAGTCCAGAAGGGCGGCAAAGGAACAGCTGCAGCTGGGTCAGAGCCTGGAGGGAGGGCGGCGCATTCACTGAGGACCCCCGAGGTCAGCCCTATGCCCTGGCAGTCGCGCAGGCTCCCTTGGCCTGTGCGGTGGGTGGGGGGTTGAAGCCAAGCCCGCAGGGCTCCCGGAGCGGCCAGAGAAAGAAGGGCCCTTGGAGAGGTAGGCGAGGTGGGTAGGGGGAGCCACCTTACTCTCCTCAGCTCCCTGAGGGAGAGAGAGAGAGACAGAGACAGAGAGAGAGATCCATGACCTCTGAGTCTCTGCCTCTACCGCTGGCTGGTGCCAACTCAGGCGCCATCCCACTTCCAGCCATCACCCCCACGCCTGCCCCGGAGCCAGCCCCGCCACAGAGAGGCCGCTTCCTGCTCCCCTCTGTGCCTTCCCTTCCCGACCTGACTCCAGTGCAGGGGATAAGCTTCAGACAAGTCTTTCCATGTCCCTCTGCATGACAATAGACTTCCTCCCCTCTCCCATTCCACAGGCCCACCCGGGACATCCACCTTGGTCATTAGCTCAGGAGAGGATGCAAGATGAGAATCTCTGCTATTGTGTGGGGAGACTCAGTTTCCCGGGTTTCCCCCATGGACACATGTTCTTCAGCTGGGTCTGATTTTCTCCAGACAAGCTGTCTTGGGAAGGATTTGGCCAGCCCTAAGAACCTGAAGGGAAAGGGCGGAGGGGGGTTCTCTCTCTGCCCCCGACAGCCCCGAGCTGGGTCGCTCCCTCAGACCTGGCCAGGGGCAGCCCATCCCCCGGCGCCCTTCCCCGGGGCATCCAAGGGCAGGCTCGGTGCCAGCCCCACCACGCTCGCCACTGCCCGATCATCGTCCTCCCTCGGGGGGCCTGGGCAGGACAGGGACCCGGCTGTGGGAGGCCTCCAGATCTCAGGCCTGGCACACCGTTTACCAGGCTGCTTCCTCCTCTGACGGGGGCCCAGCACACGCCCCAGGAGACTTGGCAGCCGCCCCCAGGGCTCTATCCTCTGGAACTCGTCCCCTTGGAAGGGGCTGGCCCAGGTGCCAGGTTCGGCTGGTCGGCCAGCCTCCTTTGGAGAAAGCAGGCAAGCCGAGCCAGGCTTGCAGTGGCCCTGGCGTGACACCTGCCACCTCAGGCAGAGGGCCTCCCGCGTGCCCCCCATGGCGGATTTCTCCCCGGAGCCGTGGCCTGGGCACTAGGAAGGCCGGGCCTCCCCGACTTCCGGGAGGAGGGGCTAGCCCAGTTACGCCCTGGCCCCCAAACCCTCTGGTGCCATCTGCCTGTCTCGGCACTTCTGACTCCACAGAGCCTTTCCTACACCTGGGCTGCCTGCCGTGGCAAAGTGCAGGCGTGGGGTGAGGCCATGGCTTTGTCTTTCCAGGAAGAAATGAGCCCCTGGCCGAAGCAGCAGGCCCAGGCAGAGCCTTGAGCTTGAAGCCCAGTAGGTCTGTGGCCCTCAGGGCCAGAGCCATGCTTTCAGGGCAGGGAAGCGGCCTGCAAGCTGAGTGGGAGTGGGGGAGGGGAGGGAGACAGCTGAAGCCGTGTCCAGAAGGGCGGCAAAGGAACAGCTGCAGCTGGGTCAGAGCCTGGAGGGAGGGCGGGGCATTCACTGAGGACCCCCGAGGTCAGCCCTAGGCCCTGGCGGTCGCGCAGGCGCCCTTGGCCTGTGCGGTGGGTGGGGGGTTGAAGCCAAGCCCGCAGGGCTCCCGGAGCGGCCAGAGAAAGAAGGGCCCTTGGAGAGGTAGGCGAGGTGGGTAGGGGGAGCCACCTTACTCTCCTCAGCTCCCTGAGGGAGAGAGAGAGAGACAGAGACAGAGAGAGAGATCCATGACCTCTGAGTCTCTGCCTCTACCGCTGGCTGGTGCCAACTCACGCGCCATCCCACTTCCAGCCATCACCCCCACGCCTGCCCCGGAGCCAGCCCCACCACAGAGAGGCCGCTTCCTGCTCCCCTCTGTGCCTTCCCTTCCCGACCTGACTCCAGTGCAGGGGATAAGCTTCAGACAAGTCTTTCCATGTCCCTCTGCATGACAATAGACTTCCTCCCCTCTCCCATTCCACAGGCCCACCCGGGACATCCACCTTGGTCATTAGCTCAGGAGAGGATGCAAGATGAGAATCTCTGCTATTGTGTGGGGAGACTCAGTTTCCCGGGTTTCCCCCATGGACACATGTTCTTCAGCTGGGTCTGATTTTCTCCAGACAAGCTGTCTTGGGAAGGATTTGGCCAGCCCTAAGAACCTGAAGGGAAAGGGCGGAGGGGGGTTCTCTCTCTGCCCCCGACAGCCCCGAGCTGGGTCGCTCCCTCAGACCTGGCCAGGGGCAGCCCATCCCCCGGCGCCCTTCCCCGGGGCATCCAAGGGCAGGCTCGGCGCCAGCCCCACCACGCTCGCCACTGCCCGACCATCGTCCTCCCTCGGGGGTCCTGGGCAGGACAGGGACCCGGCTGTGGGAGGCCTCCAGATCTCAGGCCTGGCACACCGTTTACCAGGCTGCTTCCTCCTCTGACGGGGGCCCAGCACACGTTCCCAGGAGACTTGGCAGCCGCCCCCAGGGCTCTATCCTCTGGAACTCGTCCCCTTGGAAGGGGCTGGCCCAGGTGCCAGGTTCGGCTGGTCGGCCAGCCTCCTTTGGAGAAAGCAGGCAAGCCGAGCCAGGCTTGCAGTGGCCCTGGCGTGACACCTGCCACCTCAGGCAGAGGGCCTCCCGCGTGCCCTCCATGGCGGATTTCTCCCCGGAGCCGTGGCCTGGGCACTAGGAAGGCCGGGCCTCCCCGACTTCCGGGAGGAGGGGCTAGCCCAGTTACGCCCTGGCCCCCAAACCCTCTGGTGCCATCTGCCTGTCTCGGCACTTCTGACTCCACAGAGCCTTTCCTACACCTGGGCTGCCTGCCGTGGCAAAGTGCAGGCGTGGGGTGAGGCCATGGCTTTGTCTTTCCTGGAAGAAATGAGCCCCTGGCCGAAGCAGCAGGCCCAGGCAGAGCCTTGAGCTTGAAGCCCAGTAGGTCTGTGGCCCTCAGGGCCAGAGCAATGCTTTCAAGTCAGGGAAGCGGCCTGCAAGCTGAGTGGGAGTGGGGGAGGGGAGGGAGACAGCTGAAGCCGAGTCCAGAAGGGCGGCAAAGGAACAGCTGCAGCTGGGTCAGAGCCTGGAGGGAGGGCGGGGCATTCACTGAGGACCCCCGAGGTCAGCCCTAGGCCCTGGCGGTCGCGCAGGCGCCCTTGGCCTGTGCTGTGGGTGGGGGATTGAAGCCAAGCCCGCAGGTCTCCCGGAGCGGCCAGAGAAAGAAGGGCCCTTGGAGAGGTAGGCGAGGTGGGTAGGGGGAGCCACCTTACTCTCCTCAGCTCCCTGAGGGAGAGAGAGAGAGACAGAGACAGAGAGAGAGATCCATGCCCTCTGAGTCTCGGCCTCTACCGCTGGCTGGTGCCAACTCACGCGCCATCCCACTTCCAGCCATCACCCCCACGCCTGCCCCGGAGCCAGCCCCACCACAGAGAGGCCGCTTCCTGCTCCCCTCTGTGCCTTCCCTTCCCGACCTGACTCCAGTGCAGGGGATAAGCTTCAGACAAGTCTTTCCATGTCCCTCTGCATGACAATAGACTTCCTCCCCTCTCCCATTCCACAGGCCCACCCGGGACATCCACCTTGGTCATTAGCTCAGGAGAGGATGCAAGATGAGAATCTCTGCTATTGTGTGGGGAGACTCAGTTTCCCGGGTTTCCCCCATGGACACATGTTCTTCAGCTGGGTCTGATTTTCTCCAGACAAGCTGTCTTGGGAAGGGTTTGGCCAGCCCTAAGAACCTGAAGGGAAAGGGCGGAGGGGGGTTCTCTCTCTGCCCCCGACAGCCCCGAGCTGGGTCGCTCCCTCAGACCTGGCCAGGGGCAGCCCATCCCCCGGCGCCCTTCCCCGGGGCATCCAAGGGCAGGCTCGGCGCCAGCCCCACCACGCTCGCCACTGCCCGACCATCGTCCTCCCTCGGGGGGCCTGGGCAGGACAGGGACCCGGCTGTGGGAGGCCTCCAGATCTCAGGCCTGGCACACCGTTTACCAGGCTGCTTCCTCCTCTGACGGGGGCCCAGCACACGCCCCAGGAGACTTGGCAGCCGCCCCCAGGGCTCTATCCTCTGGAACTCGTCCCCTTGGAAGGGGCTGGCCCAGGTGCCAGGTTCGGCTGGTCGGCCAGCCTCCTTTGGAGAAAGCAGGCAAGCCGAGCCAGGCTTGCAGTGGCCCTGGCGTGACACCTGCCACCTCAGGCAGAGGGCCTCCCGCGTGCCCTCCATGGCGGATTTCTCCCCGGAGCCGTGGCCTGGGCACTAGGAAGGCCGGGCCTCCCCGACTTCCGGGAGGAGGGGCTAGCCCAGTTACGCCCTGGCCCCCAAACCCTCTGGTGCCATCTGCCTGTCTCGGCACTTCTGACTCCACAGAGCCTTTCCTACACCTGGGCTTCCTGCCGTGGCAAAGTGCAGGCGTGGGGTGAGGCCATGGCTTTGTCTTTCCAGGAAGAAATGAGCCCCTGGCCGAAGCAGCAGGCCCAGGCAGAGCCTTGAGCTTGAAGCCCAGTAGGTCTGTGGCCCTCAGGGCCACAGCAATGCTTTCAAGGCAGGGAAGCGGCCTGCAAGCTGAGTGGGAGTGGGGGAGGGGAGGGAGACAGCTGAAGCCCAGTCCAGAAGGGCGGCAAAGGAACAGCTGCAGCTGGGTCAGAGCCTGGAGGGAGGGCGGGGCATTCACTGAGGACCCCCGAGGTCAGCCCTAGGCCCTGGCGGTCGCGCAGGCGCCCTTGGCCTGTGCAGTGGGTGGGGGGTTGAAGCCAAGCCCGCAGGGCTCCCGGAGCGGCCAGAGAAAGAAGGGCCCTTGGAGAGGTAGGCGAGGTGGGTAGGGGGAGCCACCTTACTCTCCTCAGCTCCCTGAGGGAGAGAGAGAGAGACAGAGACAGAGAGAGAGATCCATGACCTCTGAGTCTCTGCCTCTACCGCTGGCTGGTGCCAACTCACGCGCCATCCCACTTCCAGCCATCACCCCCACACCTGCCCCGGAGCCAGCCCCACCACAGAGAGGCCGCTTCCTGCTCCCCTCTGTGCCTTCCCTTCCCGACCTGACTCCAGTGCAGGGGATAAGCTTCAGACAAGTCTTTCCATGTCCCTCTGCATGACAATAGACTTCCTCCCCTCTCCCATTCCACAGGCCCACCCGGGACATCCACCTTGGTCATTAGCTCAGGAGAGGATGCAAGATGAGAATCTCTGCTATTGTGTGGGGAGACTCAGTTTCCCGGGTTTCCCCCATGGACACATGTTCTTCAGCTGGGTCTGATTTTCTCCAGACAAGCTGTCTTGGGAAGGATTTGGCCAGCCCTAAGAACCTGAAGGGAAAGGGCGGAGGGGGGTTCTCTCTCTGCCCCCGACAGCCCCGAGCTGGGTCGCTCCCTCAGACCTGGCCAGGGGCAGCCCATCCCCCGGCGCCCTTCCCCGGGGCATCCAAGGGCCGGCTCGGTGCCAGCCCCACCACGCTCGCCACTGCCCGACCATCGTCCTCCCTCGGGGGGCCTGGGCAGGACAGGGACCCGGCTGTGGGAGGCCTCCAGATCTCAGGCCTGGCACACCGTTTACCAGGCTGCTTCCTCCTCTGACGGGGGCCCAGCACACGCCCCAGGAGACTTGGCAGCCGCCCCCAGGGCTCTATCCTCTGGAACTCGTCCCCTTGGAAGGGGCTGGCCCAGGTGCCAGGTTCGGCTGGTCGGCCAGCCTCCTTTGGAGAAAGCAGGCAAGCCGAGCCAGGCTTGCAGTGGCCCTGGCGTGACACCTGCCACCTCAGGCAGAGGGCCTCCCGCGTGCCCCCCATGGCGGATTTCTCCCCGGAGCCGTGGCCTGGGCACTAGGAAGGCCGGGCCTCCCCGACTTCCGGGAGGAGGGGCTAGCCCAGTTACGCCCTGGCCCCCAAACCCTCTGGTGCCATCTGCCTGTCTCGGCACTTCTGACTCCACAGAGCCTTTCCTACACCTGGGCTGCCTGCCGTGGCAAAGTGCAGGCGTGGGGTGAGGCCATGGCTTTGTCTTTCCAGGAAGAAATGAGCCCCTGGCCGAAGCAGCAGGCCCAGGCAGAGCCTTGAGCTTGAAGCCCAGTAGGTCTGTGGCCCTCAGGGCCAGAGCCATGCTTTCAGGGCAGGGAAGCGGCCTGCAAGCTGAGTGGGAGTGGGGGAGGGGAGGGCGACAGCTGAAGCCGTGTCCAGAAGGGTTGCAAAGGAACAGCTGCAGCTGGGTCAGAGCCTGGAGGGAGGGCGGGGCATTCACTGAGGACCCCCGAGGTCAGCCCTAGGCCCTGGCGGTCGCGCAGGCGCCCTTGGCCTGTGCGGTGGGTGGGGGGTTGAAGCCAAGCCCGCAGGGCTCCCGGAGCGGCCAGAGAAAGAAGGGCCCTTGGAGAGGTAGGCGAGGTGGGTAGGGGGAGCCACCTTACTCTCCTCAGCTCCCTGAGGGAGAGAGAGAGAGACAGAGACAGAGAGAGAGATCCATGACCTCTGAGTCTCTGCCTCTACCGCTGGCTGGTGCCAACTCACGCGCCATCCCACTTCCAGCCATCACCCCCACGCCTGCCCCGGAGCCAGCCCCACCACAGAAAGGCCGCTTCCTGCTCCCCTCTGTGCCTTCCCTTCCCGACCTGACTCCAGTGCAGGGGATAAGCTTCAGACAAGTCTTTCCATGTCCCTCTGCATGACAATAGACTTCCTCCCCTCTCCCATTCCACAGGCCCACCCGGGACATCCACCTTGGTCATTAGCTCAGGAGAGGATGCAAGATGAGAATCTCTGCTATTGTGTGGGGAGACTCAGTTTCCCGGGTTTCCCCCATGGACACATGTTCTTCAGCTGGGTCTGATTTTCTCCAGACAAGCTGTCTTGGGAAGGATTTGGCCAGCCCTAAGAACCTGAAGGGAAAGGGCGGAGGGGGGTTCTCTCTCTGCCCCCGACAGCCCCGAGCTGGGTCGCTCCCTCAGACCTGGCCAGGGGCAGCCCATCCCCCGGCGCCCTTCCCCGGGGCATCCAAGGGCAGGCTCGGTGCCAGCCCCACCACGCTCGCCACTGCCCGACCATCGTCCTCCCTCGGGGGGCCTGGGCAGGACAGGGACCCGGCTGTGGGAGGCCTCCAGATCTCAGGCCTGGCACACCGTTTACCAGGCTGCTTCCTCCTCTGACGGGGGCCCCGCACATGCCCCAGGAGACTTGGCAGCCGCCCCCAGGGCTCTATCCTCTGGAACTCGTCCCCTTGGAAGGGGCTGGCCCAGGTGCCAGGTTCGGCTGGTCGGCCAGCCTCCTTTGGAGAAAGCAGGCAAGCCGAGCCAGGCTTGCAGTGGCCCTGGCGTGACACCTGCCACCTCAGGCAGAGGGCCTCCCGCGTGCCCCCCATGGCGGATTTCTCCCCGGAGCCGTGGCCTGGGCACTAGGAAGGCCGGGCCTCCCCGACTTCCGGGAGGAGGGGCTAGCCCAGTTACGCCCTGGCCCCCAAACCCTCTGGTGCCATCTGCCTGTCTCGGCACTTCTGACTCCACAGAGCCTTTCCTACACCTGGGCTGCCTGCCGTGGCAAAGTGCAGGCGTGGGGTGAGGCCATGGCTTTGTCTTTCCAGGAAGAAATGAGCCCCTGGCCGAAGCAGCAGGCCCAGGCAGAGCCTTGAGCTTGAAGCCCAGTAGGTCTGTGGCCCTCAGGGCCAGAGCCATGCTTTCAGGGCAGGGAAGCGGCCTGCAAGCTGAGTGGGAGTGGGGGAGGGGAGGGAGACAGCTGAAGCCGTGTCCAGAAGGGTTGCAAAGGAACAGCTGCAGCTGGGTCAGAGCCTGGAGGGAGGGCGGGGCATTCACTGAGGACCCCCGAGGTCAGCCCTATGCCCTGGCGGTCGCGCAGGCGCCCTTGGCCTGTGCGGTGGGTGGGGGGTTGAAGCCAAGCCCGCAGGGCTCCCGGAGCGGCCAGAGAAAGAAGGGCCCTTGGAGAGGTAGGCGAGGTGGGTAGGGGGAGCCACCTTACTCTCCTCAGCTCCCTGAGGGAGAGAGAGAGAGACAGAGACAGAGAGAGAGATCCATGACCTCTGAGTCTCTGCCTCTACCGCTGGCTGGTGCCAACTCACGCGCCATCCCACTTCCAGCCATCACCCCCACGCCTGCCCCGGAGCCAGCCCCACCACAGAAAGGCCGCTTCCTGCTCCCCTCTGTGCCTTCCCTTCCCGACCTGACTCCAGTGCAGGGGATAAGCTTCAGACAAGTCTTTCCATGTCCCTCTGCATGACAATAGACTTCCTCCCCTCTCCCATTCCACAGGCCCACCCGGGACATCCACCTTGGTCATTAGCTCAGGAGAGGATGCAAGATGAGAATCTCTGCTATTGTGTGGGGAGACTCAGTTTCCCGGGTTTCCCCCATGGACACATGTTCTTCAGCTGGGTCTGATTTTCTCCAGACAAGCTGTCTTGGGAAGGATTTGGCCAGCCCTAAGAACCTGAAGGGAAAGGGCGGAGGGGGGTTCTCTCTCTGCCCCCGACAGCCCCGAGCTGGGTCGCTCCCTCAGACCTGGCCAGGGGCAGCCCATCCCCCGGCGCCCTTCCCCGGGGCATCCAAGGGCAGGCTCGGTGCCAGCCCCACCACGCTCGCCACTGCCCGACCATCGTCCTCCCTCGGGGGGCCTGGGCAGGACAGGGACCCGGCTGTGGGAGGCCTCCAGATCTCAGGCCTGGCACACCGTTTACCAGGCTGCTTCCTCCTCTGACGGGGGCCCCGCACACGCCCCAGGAGACTTGGCAGCCGCCCCCAGGGCTCTATCCTCTGGAACTCGTCCCCTTGGAAGGGGCTGGCCCAGGTGCCAGGTTCGGCTGGTCGGCCAGCCTCCTTTGGAGAAAGCAGGCAAGCCGAGCCAGGCTTGCAGTGGCCCTGGCGTGACACCTGCCACCTCAGGCAGAGGGCCTCCCGCGTGCCCCCCATGGCGGATTTCTCCCCGGAGCCGTGGCCTGGGCACTAGGAAGGCCGGGCCTCCCCGACTTCCGGGAGGAGGGGCTAGCCCAGTTACGCCCTGGCCCCCAAACCCTCTGGTGCCATCTGCCTGTCTCGGCACTTCTGACTCCACAGAGCCTTTCCTACACCTGGGCTGCCTGCCGTGGCAAAGTGCAGGCGTGGGGTGAGGCCATGGCTTTGTCTTTCCTGGAAGAAATGAGCCCCTGGCCGAAGCAGCAGGCCCAGGCAGAGCCTTGAGCTTGAAGCCCAGTAGGTCTGTGGCCCTCAGGGCCAGAGCAATGCTTTCAAGTCAGGGAAGCGGCCTGCAAGCTGAGTGGGAGTGGGGGAGGGGAGGGAGACAGCTGAAGCCCTGTCCAGAAGGGCGGCAAAGGAACAGCTGCAGCTGGGTCAGAGCCTGGAGGGAGGGCGGGGCATTCACTGAGGACCCCCGAGGTCAGCCCTATGCCCTGGCGGTCGCGCAGGCGCCCTTGGCCTGTGCGGTGGGTGGGGGGTTGAAGCCAAGCCCGCAGGGCTCCCGGAGCGGCCAGAGAAAGAAGGGCCCTTGGAGAGGTAGGCGAGGTGGGTAGGGGGAGCCACCTTACTCTCCTCAGCTCCCTGAGGGAGAGAGAGAGAGACAGAGACAGAGAGAGAGATCCATGCCCTCTGAGTCTCGGCCTCTACCGCTGGCTGGTGCCAACTCACGCGCCATCCCACTTCCAGCCATCACCCCCACGCCTGCCCCGGAGCCAGCCCCACCACAGAGAGGCCGCTTCCTGCTCCCCTCTGTGCCTTCCCTTCCCGACCTGACTCCAGTGCAGGGGATAAGCTTCAGACAAGTCTTTCCATGTCCCTCTGCATGACAATAGACTTCCTCCCCTCTCCCATTCCACAGGCCCACCCGGGACATCCACCTTGGTCATTAGCTCAGGAGAGGATGCAAGATGAGAATCTCTGCTATTGTGTGGGGAGACTCAGTTTCCCGGGTTTCCCCCATGGACACATGTTCTTCAGCTGGGTCTGATTTTCTCCAGACAAGCTGTCTTGGGAAGGATTTGGCCAGCCCTAAGAACCTGAAGGGAAAGGGCGGAGGGGGGTTCTCTCTCTGCCCCCGACAGCCCCGAGCTGGGTCGCTCCCTCAGACCTGGCCAGGGGCAGCCCATCCCCCGGCGCCCTTCCCCGGGGCATCCAAGGGCAGGCTCGGTGCCAGCCCCACCACGCTCGCCACTGCCCGACCATCGTCCTCCCTCGGGGGGCCTGGGCAGGACAGGGACCCGTCTGTGGGAGGCCTCCAGATCTCAGGCCTGGCACACCGTTTACCAGGCTGCTTCCTCCTCTGACGGGGGCCCCGCACACGCCCCAGGAGACTTGGCAGCCGCCCCCAGGGCTCTATCCTCTGGAACTCGTCCCCTTGGAAGGGGCTGGCCCAGGTGCCAGGTTCGGCTGGTCGGCCAGCCTCCTTTGGAGAAAGCAGGCAAGCCGAGCCAGGCTTGCAGTGGCCCTGGCGTGACACCTGCCACCTCAGGCAGAGGGCCTCCCGCGTGCCCCCCATGGCGGATTTCTCCCCGGAGCCGTGGCCTGGGCACTAGGAAGGCCGGGCCTCCCCGACTTCCGGGAGGAGGGGCTAGCCCAGTTACGCCCTGGCCCCCAAACCCTCTGGTGCCATCTGCCTGTCTCGGCACTTCTGACTCCACAGAGCCTTTCCTACACCTGGGCTGCCTGCCGTGGCAAAGTGCAGGCGTGGGGTGAGGCCATGGCTTTGTCTTTCCTGGAAGAAATGAGCCCCTGGCCGAAGCAGCAGGCCCAGGCAGAGCCTTGAGCTTGAAGCCCAGTAGGTCTGTGGCCCTCAGGGCCAGAGCAATGCTTTCAAGTCAGGGAAGCGGCCTGCAAGCTGAGTGGGAGTGGGGGAGGGGAGGGAGACAGCTGAAGCCCTGTCCAGAAGGGCGTCAAAGGAACAGCTGCAGCTGGGTCAGAGCCTGGAGGGAGGGCGGGGCATTCACTGAGGACCCCCGAGGTCAGCCCTATGCCCTGGCGGTCGCGCAGGCGCCCTTGGCCTGTGCGGTGGGTGGGGGGTTGAAGCCAAGCCCGCAGGGCTCCCGGAGCGGCCAGAGAAAGAAGGGCCCTTGGAGAGGTAGGCGAGGTGGGTAGGGGGAGCCACCTTACTCTCCTCAGCTCCCTGAGGGAGAGAGAGAGAGACAGAGACAGAGAGAGAGATCCATGCCCTCTGAGTCTCGGCCTCTACCGCTGGCTGGTGCCAACTCACGCGCCATCCCACTTCCAGCCATCACCCCCACGCCTGCCCCGGAGCCAGCCCCACCACAGAGAGGCCGCTTCCTGCTCCCCTCTGTGCCTTCCCTTCCCGACCTGACTCCAGTGCAGGGGATAAGCTTCAGACAAGTCTTTCCATGTCCCTCTGCATGACAATAGACTTCCTCCCCTCTCCCATTCCACAGGCCCACCCGGGACATCCACCTTGGTCATTAGCTCAGGAGAGGATGCAAGATGAGAATCTCTGCTATTGTGTGGGGAGACTCAGTTTCCCGGGTTTCCCCCATGGACACATGTTCTTCAGCTGGGTCTGATTTTCTCCAGACAAGCTGTCTTGGGAAGGATTTGGCCAGCCCTAAGAACCTGAAGGGAAAGGGCGGAGGGGGGTTCTCTCTCTGCCCCCGACAGCCCCGAGCTGGGTTGCTCCCTCAGACCTGGCCAGGGGCAGCCCATCCCCCGGCGCCCTTCCCCGGGGCATCCAAGGGCAGGCTCGGTGCCAGCCCCACCACGCTCGCCACTGCCCGACCATCGTCCTCCCTCGGGGGGCCTGGGCAGGACAGGGACCCGGCTGTGGGAGGCCTCCAGATCTCAGGCCTGGCACACCGTTTACCAGGCTGCTTCCTCCTCTGACGGGGGCCCCGCACACGCCCCAGGAGACTTGGCAGCCGCCCCCAGGGCTCTATCCTCTGGAACTCGTCCCCTTGGAAGGGGCTGGCCCAGGTGCCAGGTTCGGCTGGTCGGCCAGCCTCCTTTGGAGAAAGCAGGCAAGCCGAGCCAGGCTTGCAGTGGCCCTGGCGTGACACCTGCCACCTCAGGCAGAGGGCCTCCCGCGTGCCCCCCATGGCGGATTTCTCCCCGGAGCCGTGGCCTGGGCACTAGGAAGGCCGGGCCTCCCCGACTTCCGGGAGGAGGGGCTAGCCCAGTTACGCCCTGGCCCCCAAACCCTCTGGTGCCATCTGCCTGTCTCGGCACTTCTGACTCCACAGAGCCTTTCCTACACCTGGGCTGCCTGCCGTGGCAAAGTGCAGGCGTGGGGTGAGGCCATGGCTTTGTCTTTCCTGGAAGAAATGAGCCCCTGGCCGAAGCAGCAGGCCCAGGCAGAGCCTTGAGCTTGAAGCCCAGTAGGTCTGTGGCCCTCAGGGCCAGAGCAATGCTTTCAAGTCAGGGAAGCGGCCTGCAAGCTGAGTGGGAGTGGGGGAGGGGAGGGAGACAGCTGAAGCCCTGTCCAGAAGGGCGGCAAAGGAACAGCTGCAGCTGGGTCAGAGCCTGGAGGGAGGGCGGGGCATTCACTGAGGACCCCCGAGGTCAGCCCTATGCCCTGGCGGTCGCGCAGGCGCCCTTGGCCTGTGCGGTGGGTGGGGGGTTGAAGCCAAGCCCGCAGGGCTCCCGGAGCGGCCAGAGAAAGAAGGGCCCTTGGAGAGGTAGGCGAGGTGGGTAGGGGGAGCCACCTTACTCTCCTCAGCTCCCTGAGGGAGAGAGAGAGAGACAGAGACAGAGAGAGAGATCCATGCCCTCTGAGTCTCGGCCTCTACCGCTGGCTGGTGCCAACTCACGCGCCATCCCACTTCCAGCCATCACCCCCACGCCTGCCCCGGAGCCAGCCCCACCACAGAGAGGCCGCTTCCTGCTCCCCTCTGTGCCTTCCCTTCCCGACCTGACTCCAGTGCAGGGGATAAGCTTCAGACAAGTCTTTCCATGTCCCTCTGCATGACAATAGACTTCCTCCCCTCTCCCATTCCACAGGCCCACCCGGGACATCCACCTTGGTCATTAGCTCAGGAGAGGATGCAAGATGAGAATCTCTGCTATTGTGTGGGGAGACTCAGTTTCCCGGGTTTCCCCCATGGACACATGTTCTTCAGCTGGGTCTGATTTTCTCCAGACAAGCTGTCTTGGGAAGGATTTGGCCAGCCCTAAGAACCTGAAGGGAAAGGGCGGAGGGGGGTTCTCTCTCTGCCCCCGACAGCCCCGAGCTGGGTCGCTCCCTCAGACCTGGCCAGGGGCAGCCCATCCCCCGGCGCCCTTCCCCGGGGCATCCAAGGGCAGGCTCGGCGCCAGCCCACCACGCTCGCCACTGCCCGACCATCGTCCTCCCTCGGGGGTCCTGGGCAGGACAGGGACCCGGCTGTGGGAGGCCTCCAGATCTCAGGCCTGGCACACCGTTTACCAGGCTGCTTCCTCCTCTGACGGGGACCCAGCACACGTTCCCAGGAGACTTGGAAGCCGCCTCCAGGGCTCTATCCTCTGGAACTCGTCCCCTTTGAAGGGGCTGGCCCAGGTGCCAGGTTCGGCTGGTCGGCCAGCCTCCTTTGGAGAAAGCAGGCAAGCCGAGCCAGGCTTGCAGTGGCCCTGGCGTGACACCTGCCACCTCAGGCAGAGGGCCTCCCGCGTGCCCTCCATGGCGGATTTCTCCCCGGAGCCGTGGCCTGGGCACTAGGAAGGCCGGGCCTCCCCGACTTCCGGGAGGAGGGGCTAGCCCAGTTACGCCCTGGCCCCCAAACCCTCTGGTGCCATCTGCCTGTCTCGGCACTTCTGACTCCACAGAGCCTTTCCTACACCTGGGCTGCCTGCCGTGGCAAAGTGCAGGCGTGGGGTGAGGCCATGGCTTTGTCTTTCCAGGAAGAAATTAGCCCCTGGCCGAAGCAGCAGGCCCAGGCAGAGCCTTGAGCTTGAAGCCCAGTAGGTCTGTGGCCCTCAGGGCCACAGCCATGCTTTCAGGGCAGGGAAGCGGCCTGCAAGCTGAGTGGGAGTGGGGGAGGGGAGGGAGAAAGCTGAAGCCGTGTCCAGAAGGGTTGCAAAGGAACAGCTGCAGCTGGGTCAGAGCCTGGAGGGAGGGCGGGGCATTCACTGAGGACCCCCGAGGTCAGCCCTAGGCCCTGGCGGTCGCGCAGGCGCCCTTGGCCTGTGCGGTGGGTGGGGGGTTGAAGCCAAGCCCGCAGGGCTCCCGGAGCGGCCAGAGAAAGAAGGGCCCTTGGAGAGGTAGGCGAGGTGGGTAGGGCGAGCCACCTTACTCTCCTCAGCTCCCTGAGGGAGAGAGAGAGAGACAGAGACAGAGAGAGAGATCCATGACCTCTGAGTCTCTGCCTCTACCGCTGGCTGGTGCCAACTCACGCGCCATCCCACTTCCAGCCATCACCCCCACGCCTGCCCTGGAGCCAGCCCCACCACAGAAAGGCCGCTTCCTGCTCCCCTCTGTGCCTTCCCTTCCCGACCTGACTCCAGTGCAGGGGATAAGCTTCAGACAAGTCTTTCCATGTCCCTCTGCATGACAATAGACTTCCTCCCCTCTCCCATTCCACAGGCCCACCCGGGACATCCACCTTGGTCATTAGCTCAGGAGAGGATGCAAGATGAGAATCTCTGCTATTGTGTGGGGAGACTCAGTTTCCCGGGTTTCCCCCATGGACACATGTTCTTCAGCTGGGTCTGATTTTCTCCAGACAAGCTGTCTTGGGAAGGATTTGGCCAGCCCTAAGAACCTGAAGGGAAAGGGCGGAGGGGGGTTCTCTCTCTGCCCCCGACAGCCCCGAGCTGGGTCGCTCCCTCAGACCTGGCCAGGGGCAGCCCATCCCCCGGCGCCCTTCCCCGGGGCATCCAAGGGCAGGCTCGGCGCCAGCCCCACCACGCTCGCCACTGCCCGACCATCGTCCTCCCTCGGGGGTCCTGGGCAGGACAGGGACCCGGCTGTGGGAGGCCTCCAGATCTCAGGCCTGGCACACCGTTTACCAGGCTGCTTCCTCCTCTGACGGGGACCCAGCACACGTTCCCAGGAGACTTGGCAGCCGCCTCCAGGGCTCTATCCTCTGGAACTCGTCCCCTTGGAAGGGGCTGGCCCAGGTGCCAGGTTCGGCTGGTCGGCCAGCCTCCTTTGGAGAAAGCAGGCAAGCCGAGCCAGGCTTGCAGTGGCCCTGGCGTGACACCTGCCACCTCAGGCAGAGGGCCTCCCGCGTGCCCTCCATGGCGGATTTCTCCCCGGAGCCGTGGCCTGGGTTCTAGGAAGGCCGGGCCTCCCCGACTTCCGGGAGGAGGGGCTAGCCCAGTTACGCCCTGGCCCCCAAACCCTCTGGTGCCATCTGCCTGTCTCGGCACTTCTGACTCCACAGAGCCTTTCCTACACCTGGGCTGCCTGCCGTGGCAAAGTGCAGGCGTGGGGTGAGGCCATGGCTTTGTCTTTCCTGGAAGAAATGAGCCCCTGGCCGAAGCAGCAGGCCCAGGCAGAGCCTTGAGCTTGAAGCCCAGTAGGTCTGTGGCCCTCAGGGCCAGAGCAATGCTTTCAAGTCAGGGAAGCGGCCTGCAAGCTGAGTGGGAGTGGGGGAGGGGAGGGAGACAGCTGAAGCCCTGTCCAGAAGGGCGGCAAAGGAACAGCTGCAGCTGGGTCAGAGCCTGGAGGGAGGGCGGGGCATTCACTGAGGACCCCCGAGGTCAGCCCTATGCCCTGGCGGTCGCGCAGGCGCCCTTGGCCTGTGCGGTGGGTGGGGGGTTGAAGCCAAGCCCGCAGGGCTCCCGGAGCGGCCAGAGAAAGAAGGGCCCTTGGAGAGGTAGGCGAGGTGGGTAGGGGGAGCCACCTTACTCTCCTCAGCTCCCTGAGGGAGAGAGAGAGAGACAGAGACAGAGAGAGAGATCCATGCCCTCTGAGTCTCGGCCTCTACCGCTGGCTGGTGCCAACTCACGCGCCATCCCACTTCCAGCCATCACCCCCACGCCTGCCCCGGAGCCAGCCCCACCACAGAGAGGCCGCTTCCTGCTCCCCTCTGTGCCTTCCCTTCCCGACCTGACTCCAGTGCAGGGGATAAGCTTCAGACAAGTCTTTCCATGTCCCTCTGCATGACAATAGACTTCCTCCCCTCTCCCATTCCACAGGCCCACCCGGGACATCCACCTTGGTCATTAGCTCAGGAGAGGATGCAAGATGAGAATCTCTGCTATTGTGTGGGGAGACTCAGTTTCCCGGGTTTCCCCCATGGACACATGTTCTTCAGCTGGGTCTGATTTTCTCCAGACAAGCTGTCTTGGGAAGGATTTGGCCAGCCCTAAGAACCTGAAGGGAAAGGGCGGAGGGGGGTTCTCTCTCTGCCCCCGACAGCCCCGAGCTGGGTCGCTCCCTCAGACCTGGCCAGGGGCAGCCCATCCCCCGGCGCCCTTCCCCGGGGCATCCAAGGGCAGGCTCGGCGCCAGCCCCACCACGCTCGCCACTGCCCGACCATCGTCCTCCCTCGGGGGGCCTGGGCAGGACAGGGACCCGGCTGTGGGAGGCCTCCAGATCTCAGGCCTGGCACACCGTTTACCAGGCTGCTTCCTCCTCTGACGGGGGCCCAGCACACGCCCCAGGAGACTTGGCAGCCGCCCCCAGGGCTCTATCCTCTGGAACTCGTCCCCTTGGAAGGGGCTGGCCCAGGTGCCAGGTTCGGCTGGTCGGCCAGCCTCCTTTGGAGAAAGCAGGCAAGCCGAGCCAGGCTTGCAGTGGCCCTGGCGTGACACCTGCCACCTCAGGCAGAGGGCCTCCCGCGTGCCCTCCATGGCGGATTTCTCCCCGGAGCCGTGGCCTGGGCACTAGGAAGGCCGGGCCTCCCCGACTTCCGGGAGGAGGGGCTAGCCCAGTTACGCCCTGGCCCCCAAACACTCTGGTGCCATCTGCCTGTCTCGGCACTTCTGAATCCACAGAGCCTTTCCTACACCTGGGCTGCCTGCCGTGGCAAAGTGCAGGCGTGGGGTGAGGCCATGGCTTTGTCTTTCCAGGAAGAAATGAGCCCCTGGCCGAAGCTCAGGCCCGGGTAGAGCCTTGAGCTTGAAGCCCAGTAGGTCTGTGGCCCTCAGGGCCAGAGCAATGCTTTCAAGGCAGGGAAGCGGCCTGCAAGCTGAGTGGGAGTGGGGGAGGGGAGGGAGACAGCTGAAGCCGTGTCCAGAAGGGCGGCAAAGGAACAGCTGCAGCTGGGTCAGAGCCTGGAGGGAGGGCGGTGCATTCACTGAGGACCCCCGAGGTCAGCCCTAGGCCCTGGCGGTCGCGCAGGCGCCCTTGGCCTGTGCGGTGGGTGGGGGGTTGAAGCCAAGCCCGCAGGGCTCCCGGAGCGGCCAGAGAAAGAAGGGCCCTTGGAGAGGTAGGCGAGGTGGGTAGGGGGAGCCACCTTACTCTCCTCAGCTCCCTGAGGGAGAGAGAGAGAGACAGAGACAGAGAGAGAGATCCATGACCTCTGAGTCTCGGCCTCTACCGCCGGCTGGTGCCAACTCACGCGCCATCCCACTTCCAGCCATCACCCCCACGCCTGCCCCGGAGCCAGCCCCACCACAGAGAGGCCGCTTCCTGCTCCCCTCTGTGCCTTCCCTTCCCGACCTGACTCCAGTGCAGGGGATAAGCTTCAGACAAGTCTTTCCATGTCCCTCTGCATGACAATAGACTTCCTCCCCTCTCCCATTCCACAGGCCCACCCGGGACATCCACCTTGGTCATTAGCTCAGGAGAGGATGCAAGATGAGAATCTCTACTATTGTGTGGGGAGACTCAGTTTCCCGGGTTTCCCCCATGGACACATGTTCTTCAGCTGGGTCTGATTTTCTCCAGACAAGCTGTCTTGGGAAGGATTTGGCCAGCCCTAAGAACCTGAAGGGAAAGGGCGGAGGGGGGTTCTCTCTCTGCCCCCGACAGCCCCGAGCTGGGTCGCTCCCTCAGACCTGGCCAGGGGCAGCCCATCCCCCGGCGCCCTTCCCCGGGGCATCCAAGGGCAGGCTCGGCGCCAGCCCCACCACGCTCGCCACTGCCCGACCATCGTCCTCCCTCGGGGGTCCTGGGCAGGACAGGGACCCGGCTGTGGGAGGCCTCCAGATCTCAGGCCTGGCACACCGTTTACCAGGCTGCTTCCTCCTCTGACGGGGACCCAGCACACGTTCCCAGGAGACTTGGCAGCCGCCCCCAGGGCTCTATCCTCTGGAACTCGTCCCCTTGGAAGGGGCTGGCCCAGGTGCCAGGTTCGGCTGGTCGGCCAGCCTCCTTTGGAGAAAGCAGGCAAGCCGAGCCAGGCTTGCAGTGGCCCTGGCGTGACACCTGCCACCTCAGGCAGAGGGCCTCCCGCGTGCCCTCCATGGCGGATTTCTCCCCGGAGCCGTGGCCTGGGCACTAGGAAGGCCGGGCCTCCCCGACTTCCGGGAGGAGGGGCTAGCCCAGTTACGCCCTGGCCCCCAAACCCTCTGGTGCCATCTGCCTGTCTCGGCACTTCTGACTCCACAGAGCCTTTCCTACACCTGGGCTGCCTGCCGTGGCAAAGTGCAGGCGTGGGGTGAGGCCATGGCTTTGTCTTTCCTGGAAGAAATGAGCCCCTGGCCGAAGCAGCAGGCCCAGGCAGAGCCTTGAGCTTGAAGCCCAGTAGGTCTGTGGCCCTCAGGGCCAGAGCAATGCTTTCAAGTCAGGGAAGCGGCCTGCAAGCTGAGTGGGAGTGGGGGAGGGGAGGGAGACAGCTGAAGCCCTGTCCAGAAGGGCGGCAAAGGAACAGCTGCAGCTGGGTCAGAGCCTGGAGTGAGGGCGGGGCATTCACTGAGGACCCCCGAGGTCAGCCCTAGGCCCTGGCGGTCGCGCAGGCGCCCTTGGCCTGTGCGGTGGGTGGGGGGTTGAAGCCAAGCCCGCAGGGCTCCCGGAGCGGCCAGAGAAAGAAGGGCCCTTGGAGAGGTAGGCGAGGTGGGTAGGGGGAGCCACCTTACTCTCCTCAGCTCCCTGAGGGAGAGAGAGAGAGACAGAGACAGAGAGAGAGATCCATGACCTCTGAGTCTTGGCCTCTACCGCCGGCTGGTGCCAACTCACGCGCCATCCCACTTCCAGCCATCACCCCCATGCCTGCCCCGGAGCCAGCCCCACCACAGAGAGGCCGCTTCCTGCTCCCCTCTGTGCCTTCCCTTCCCGACCTGACTCCAGTGCAGGGGATAAGCTTCAGACAAGTCTTTCCATGTCCCTCTGCATGACAATAGACTTCCTCCCCTCTCCCATTCCACAGGCCCACCCGGGACATCCACCTTGGTCATTAGCTCAGGAGAGGATGCAAGATGAGAATCTCTACTATTGTGTGGGGAGACTCAGTTTCCCGGGTTTCCCCCATGGACACATGTTCTTCAGCTGGGTCTGATTTTCTCCAGACAAGCTGTCTTGGGAAGGATTTGGCCAGCCCTAAGAACCTGAAGGGAAAGGGCGGAGGGGGGTTCTCTCTCTGCCCCCGACAGCCCCGAGCTGGGTCGCTCCCTCAGACCTGGCCAGGGGCAGCCCATCCCCCGGCGCCCTTCCCCGGGGCATCCAAGGGCAGGCTCGGCGCCAGCCCCACCACGCTCGCCACGGCCCGACCATCGTCCTCCCTCGGGGGGCCTGGGCAGGACAGGGACCCGGCTGTGGGAGGCCTCCAGATCTCAGGCCTGGCACACCGTTTACCAGGCTGCTTCCTCCTCTGACGGGGGCCCAGCACACGCCCCAGGAGACTTGGCAGCCGCCCCCAGGGCTCTATCCTCTGGAACTCGTCCCCTTGGAAGGGGCTGGCCCAGGTGCCAGGTTCGGCTGGTCGGCCAGCCTCCTTTGGAGAAAGCAGGCAAGCCGAGCCAGGCTTGCAGTGGCCCTGGCGTGACACCTGCCACCTCAGGCAGAGGGCCTCCCGCGTGCCCTCCATGGCGGATTTCTCCCCGGAGCCGTGGCCTGGGCACTAGGAAGGCCGGGCCTCCCCGACTTCCGGGAGGAGGGGCTAGCCCAGTTACGCCCTGGCCCCCAAACCCTCTGGTGCCATCTGCCTGTCTCGGCACTTCTGACTCCACAGAGCCTTTCCTACACCTGGGCTGCCTGCCGTGGCAAAGTGCAGGCGTGGGGTGAGGCCATGGCTTTGTCTTTCCAGGAAGAAATGAGCCCCTGGCCGAAGCAGCAGGCCCAGGCAGAGCCTTGAGCTTGAAGCCCAGTAGGTCTGTGGCCCTCAGGGCCACAGCAATGCTTTCAAGGCAGGGAAGCGGCCTGCAAGCTGAGTGGGAGTGGGGGAGGGGAGGGAGACAGCTGAAGCCGAGTCCAGAAGGGCGGCAAAGGAACAGCTGCAGCTTGGTCAGAGCCTAGAGGGAGGGCGGGGCATTCACTGAGGACCCCCGAGGTCAGCCCTATGCCCTGGCGGTCGCGCAGGCGCCCTTGGCCTGTGCGGTGGGTGGGGGGTTGAAGCCAAGCCCGCAGGGCTCCCGGAGCGGCCAGAGAAAGAAGGGCCCTTGGAGAGGTTGGCGAGGTGGGTAGGGGGAGCCACCTTACTCTCCTCAGCTCCCTGAGGGAGAGAGAGAGAGACAGAGACAGAGAGAGAGATCCATGACCTCTGAGTCTCTGCCTCTACCGCTGGCTGGTGCCAACTCACGCGCCATCCCACTTCCAGCCATCACCCCCACGCCTGCCCCGGAGCCAGCCCCACCACAGAGAGGCCGCTTCCTGCTCCCCTCTGTGCCTTCCCTTCCCGACCTGACTCCAGTGCAGGGGATAAGCTTCAGACAAGTCTTTCCATGTCCCTCTGCATGACAATAGACTTCCTCCCCTCTCCCATTCCACAGGCCCACCCGGGACATCCACCTTGGTTATTAGCTCAGGAGAGCATGCAAGATGAGAATCTCTGCTATTGTGTGGGGAGACTCAGTTTCCCGGGTTTCCCCCATGGACACATGTTCTTCAGCTGGGTCTGATTTTCTCCAGACAAGCTGTCTTGGGAAGGATTTGGCCAGCCCTAAGAACCTGAAGGGAAAGGGCGGAGGGGGGTTCTCTCTCTGCCCCCGACAGCCCCGAGCTGGGTCGCTCCCTCAGACCTGGCCAGGGGCAGCCCATCCCCCGGCGCCCTTCCCCGGGGCATCCAAGGGCAGGCTCGGCGCCAGCCCCACCACGCTCGCCACTGCCCGACCATCGTCCTCCCTCGGGGGGCCTGGGCAGGACAGGGACCCGGCCGTGGGAGGCCTCCAGATCTCAGGCCTGGCACACCGTTTACCAGGCTGCTTCCTCCTCTGACGGGGGCCCAGCACACGCCCCAGGAGACTTGGCAGCCGCCCCCAGGGCTCTATCCTCTGGAACTCGTCCCCTTGGAAGGGGCTGGCCCAGGTGCCAGGTTCGGCTGGTCGGCCAGCCTCCTTTGGAGAAAGCAGGCAAGCCGAGCCAGGCTTGCAGTGGCCCTGGCGTGACACCTGCCACCTCAGGCAGAGGGCCTCCCGCGTGCCCTCCATGGCGGATTTCTCCCCGGAGCCGTGGCCTGGGCACTAGGAAGGCCGGGCCTCCCCGACTTCCGGGAGGAGGGGCTAGCCCAGTTACGCCCTGGCCCCCAAACCCTCTGGTGCCATCTGCCTGTCTCGGCACTTCTGACTCCACAGAGCCTTTCCTACACCTGGGCTGCCTGCCGTGGCAAAGTGCAGGCGTGGGGTGAGGCCATGGCTTTGTCTTTCCAGGAAGAAATGAGCCCCTGGCCGAAGCAGCAGGCCCAGGCAGAGCCTTGAGCTTGAAGCCCAGTAGGTCTGTGGCCCTCAGGGCAAGAGCAATGCTTTCAAGGCAGGGAAGCGGCCTGCAAGCTGAGTGGGAGTGGGGGAGGGGAGGGAGACAGCTGAAGCCTAGTCCAGAAGGGCGGCAAAGGAACAGCTGCAGCTGGGTCAGAGCCTGGAGGGAGGGCGGGTCATTCACTGAGGACCCCCGAGGTCAGCCCTAGGCCCCGGCGGTCGCGCAGGCGCCCTTGGCCTGTGCTGTGGGTGGAGGGTTGAAGCCAAGCCCGCAGGGCTCCCGGAGCGGCCAGAGAAAGAAGGGCCCAAGGAGAGGTAGGCGAGGTGGGTAGGGGGAGCCACCTTACTCTCCTCAGCTCCCTGAGGGAGAGAGAGAGACAGAGACAGAGAGAGAGATCCATGACCTCTGAGTCTCTGCCTCTACCGCTGGCTGGTGCCAACTCACGCGCCATCCCACTTCCAGCCATCACCCCCACGCCTGCCCCTGAGCCAGCCCCACCACAGAGAGGCCGCTTCCTGCTCCCCTCTGTGCCTTCCCTTCCCGACCTGACTCCAGTGCAGGGGATAAGCTTCAGACAAGTCTTTCCATGTCCCTCTGCATGACAATAGACTTCCTCCCCTCTCCCATTCCACAGGCCCACCCGGGACATCCACCTTGGTCATTAGCTCAGGAGAGGATGCAAGATGAGAATCTCTGCTATTGTGTGGGGAGACTCAGTTTCCCGGGTTTCCCCCATGGACACATGTTCTTCAGCTGGGTCTGATTTTCTCCAGACAAGCTGTCTTGGGAAGGATTTGGCCAGCCCTAAGAACCTGAAGGGAAAGGGCGGAGGGGGGTTCTCTCTCTGCCCCCGACAGCCCCGAGCTGGGTCGCTCCCTCAGACCTGGCCAGGGGCAGCCCATCCCCCGGCGCCCTTCCCCGGGGCATCCAAGGGCAGGCTCGGCGCCAGCCCCACCACGCTCGCCACTGCCCGACCATCGTCCTCCCTCGGGGGGCCTGGGCAGGACAGGGACCCGGCTGTGGGAGGCCTCCAGATCTCAGGCCTGGCACACCGTTTACCAGGCTGCTTCCTCCTCTGACGGGGGCCCAGCACACGCCCCAGGAGACTTGGCAGCCGCCCCCAGGGCTCTATCCTCTGGAACTCGTCCCCTTGGAAGGGGCTGGCCCAGGTGCCAGGTTCGGCTGGTCGGCCAGCCTCCTTTGGAGAAAGCAGGCAAGCCGAGCCAGGCTTGCAGTGGCCCTGGCGTGACACCTGCCACCTCAGGCAGAGGGCCTCCCGCGTGCCCTCCATGGCGGATTTCTCCCCGGAGCCGTGGCCTGGGCACTAGGAAGGCCGGGCCTCCCCGACTTCCGGGAGGAGGGGCTAGCCCAGTTACGCCCTGGCCCCCAAACCCTCTGGTGCCATCTGCCTGTCTCGGCACTTCTGACTCCACAGAGCCTTTCCTACACCTGGGCTGCCTGCCGTGGCAAAGTGCAGGCGTGGGGTGAGGCCATGGCTTTGTCTTTCCAGGAAGAAATGAGCCCCTGGCCGAAGCAGCAGGCCCAGGCAGAGCCTTGAGCTTGAAGCCCAGTAGGTCTGTGGCCCTCAGGGCCACAGCAATGCTTTCAAGGCAGGGAAGCGGCCTGCAAGCTGAGTGGGAGTGGGGGAGGGGAGGGAGACAGCTGAAGCCGAGTCCAGAAGGGCGGCAAAGGAACAGCTGCAGCTGGGTCAGAGCCTGGAGGGAGGGCGGGGCATTCACTGAGGACCCCCGAGGTCAGCCCTAGGCCCTGGAGGTCGCGCAGGCGCCCTTGGACTGTGCGGTGGGTGGGGCTATGAAGCCAAGCCCGCAGGGCTCCCGGAGCGGCCAGAGAAAGAAGGGCCCTTGGAGAGGTAGGCGAGGTGGGTAGGGGGAGCCACCTTACTCTCCTCAGCTCCCTGAGGGAGAGAGAGAGAGACAGAGACAGAGAGAGAGATCCATGACCTCTGAGTCTCTGCCTCTACCGCTGGCTGGTGCCAACTCACGCGCCATCCCACTTCCAGCCATCACCCCCACGCCTGCCCCGGAGCCAGCCCCACCACAGAGAGGCCGCTTCCTGCTCCCCTCTGTGCCTTCCCTTCCCGACCTGACTCCAGTGCAGGGGATAAGCTTCAGACAAGTCTTTCCATGTCCCTCTGCATGACAATAGACTTCCTCCCCTCTCCCATTCCACAGGCCCACCCGGGACATCCACCTTGGTCATTAGCTCAGGAGAGGATGCAAGATGAGAATCTCTGCTATTGTGTGGGGAGACTCAGTTTCCCGGGTTTCCCCCATGGACACATGTTCTTCAGCTGGGTCTGATTTTCTCCAGACAAGCTGTCTTGGGAAGGATTTGGCCAGCCCTAAGAACCTGAAGGGAAAGGGCGGAGGGGGGTTCTCTCTCTGCCCCCGACAGCCCCGAGCTGGGTCGCTCCCTCAGACCTGGCCAGGGGCAGCCCATCCCCCGGCGCCCTTCCCCGGGGCATCCAAGGGCAGGCTCGGCGCCAGCCCCACCACGCTCGCCACTGCCCGACCATCGTCCTCCCTCGGGGGGCCTGGGCAGGACAGGGACCCGGCTGTGGGAGGCCTCCAGATCTCAGGCCTGGCACACCGTTTACCAGGCTGCTTCCTCCTCTGACGGGGGCCCAGCACACGCCCCAGGAGACTTGGCAGCCGCCCCCAGGGCTCTATCCTCTGGAACTCGTCCCCTTGGAAGGGGCTGGCCCAGGTGCCAGGTTCGGCTGGTCGGCCAGCCTCCTTTGGAGAAAGCAGGCAAGCCGAGCCAGGCTTGCAGTGGCCCTGGCGTGACACCTGCCACCTCAGGCAGAGGGCCTCCCGCGTGCCCTCCATGGCGGATTTCTCCCCGGAGCCGTGGCCTGGGCACTAGGAAGGCCGGGCCTCCCCGACTTCCGGGAGGAGGGGCTAGCCCAGTTACGCCCTGGCCCCCAAACCCTCTGGTGCCATCTGCCTGTCTCGGCACTTCTGACTCCACAGAGCCTTTCCTACCTGGGCTGCCTGCGGTGGCAAAGTGCAGGCGTCGGGTGAGGCCATGGCTTTGTCTTTCCAGGAAGAAATGAGCCCCTGACCGAAGCAGCAGGCCCAGGCAGAGCCTTGAGTTTGAAGCCCAGTAGGTCTGTGGCCCTCAGGGCCACAGCAATGCTTTCAAGGCAGGGAAGCGGCCTGCAAGCTGAGTGGGAGTGGGGGAGGGGAGGGAGACAGCTGAAGCCAAGTCCAGAAGGGCAGCAAAGGAACAGCTGCAGCTGGGTCAGAGCCTGGAGGGAGGGCGGGGCATTCACTGAGGACCCCCGAGGTCAGCCCTATGCCCTGGCGGTCCTGCAGGCGCCCTTGGCCTGTGCGGTGGGTGGAGGGTTGAAGCCAAGCCCGCAGGGCAACCGGAGCGGCAAGAGAAAAAAGGGCCCTTGGAGAGGTAGGCGAGGTGGGTAGGGGGAGCCACCTTACTCTCCTCAGCTCCCTGAGGGAGAGAGAGAGAGACAGAGACAGAGAGAGAGATCCATGACCTCTGAGTCTCTGCCTCTACCGCTGGCTGGTGCCAACTCACGCGCCATCCCACTTCCAGCCATCACCCCCACGCCTGCCCCGGAGCCAGCCCCACCACAGAGAGGCCGCTTCCTGCTCCCCTCTGTGCCTTCCCTTCCCGACCTGACTCCAGTGCAGGGGATAAGCTTCAGACAAGTCTTTCCATGTCCCTCTGCATGACAATAGACTTCCTCCCCTCTCCCATTCCACAGGCCCACCCGGGACATCCACCTTGGTCATTAGCTCAGGAGAGGATGCAAGATGAGAATCTCTGCTATTGTGTGGGGAGACTCAGTTTCCCGGGTTTCCCCCATGGACACATGTTCTTCAGCTGGGTCTGATTTTCTCCAGTCAAGCTGTCTTGGGAAGGATTTGGCCAGCCCTAAGAACCTGAAGGGAAAGGGCGGAGGGGGGTTCTCTCTCTGCCCCCGACAGCCCCGAGCTGGGTCGCTCCCTCAGACCTGGCCAGGGGCAGCCCATCCCCCGGCGCCCTTCCCCGGGGCATCCAAGGGCAGGCTCGGCGCCAGCCCCACCACGCTCGCCCCTGCCCGACCATCGTCCTCCCTCGGGGGGCCTGGGCAGGACAGGGACCCGGCTGTGGGAGGCCTCCAGATCTCAGGCCTGGCACACCGTTTACCAGGCTGCTTCCTCCTCTGACGGGGGCCCAGCACACGCCCCAGGAGACTTGGCAGCCGCCCCCAGGGCTCTATCCTCTGGAACTCGTCCCCTTGGAAGGGGCTGGCCCAGGTGCCAGGTTCGGCTGGTCGGCCAGCCTCCTTTGGAGAAAGCAGGCAAGCCGAGCCAGGCTTGCAGTGGCCCTGGCGTGACACCTGCCACCTCAGGCAGAGGGCCTCCCGCGTGCCCTCCATGGCGGATTTCTCCCCGGAGCCGTGGCCTGGTCACTAGGAAGGCCGGGCCTCCCCGACTTCCGGGACGAGGGGCTAGCCCAGTTACGCCCTGGCCCCCAAACCCTCTGGTGCCATCTGCCTGTCTCGGCACTTCTGACTCCACAGAGCCTTTCCTACACCTGGGCTGCCTGCCGTGGCAAAGTGCAGGCGTGGGGTGAGGCCATGGCTTTGTCTTTCCAGGAAGAAATGAGCCCCTGGCCGAAGCAGCAGGCCCAGGCAGAGCCTTGAGCTTGAAGCCCAGTAGGTCTGTGGCCCTCAGGGCCAGAGCAATGCTTTCAAGGCAGGGAAGCGGCCTGCAAGCTGAGTGGGAGTGGGGGAGGGGAGGGAGACAGCTGAAGCCGAGTCCAGAAGGGCAGCAAAGGAACAGCTGCAGCTGGGTCAGAGCCTGGAGGGAGGGCGGGGCATTCACTGAGGACCCCCGAGGTCAGCCCTATGCCCTGGCGGTCCTGCAGGCGCCCTTGGCCTGTGCGGTGGGTGGAGGGTTGAAGCCAAGCCCGCAGGGCAACCGGAGCGGCAAGAGAAAAAAGGGCCCTTGGAGAGGTAGGCGAGGTGGGTAGGGGGAGCCACCTTACTCTCCTCAGCTCCCTGAGGGAGAGAGAGAGAGACAGAGACAGAGAGAGAGATCCATGACCTCTGAGTCTCGGCCTCTACCGCTGGCTGGTGCCAACTCACGCGCCATCCCACTTCCAGCCATCACCCCCACGCCTGCCCCGGAGCCAGCCCCACCACAGAGAGGCCGCTTCCTGCTCCCCTCTGTGCCTTCCCTTCCCGACCTGACTCCAGTGCAGGGGATAAGCTTCAGACAAGTCTTTCCATGTCCCTCTGCATGACAATAGACTTCCTCCCCTCTCCCATTCCACAGGCCCACCCGGGACATCCACCTTGGTCATTAGCTCAGGAGAGGATGCAAGATGAGAATCTCTGCTATTGTGTGGGGAGACTCAGTTTCCCGGGTTTCCCCCATGGACACATGTTCTTCAGCTGGGTCTGATTTTCTCCAGTCAAGCTGTCTTGGGAAGGATTTGGCCAGCCCTAAGAACCTGAAGGGAAAGGGCGGAGGGGGGTTCTCTCTCTGCCCCCGACAGCCCCGAGCTGGGTCGCTCCCTCAGACCTGGCCAGGGGCAGCCCATCCCCCGGCGCCCTTCCCCGGGGCATCCAAGGGCAGGCTCGGCGCCAGCCCCACCACGCTCGCCCCTGCCCGACCATCGTCCTCCCTCGGGGGGCCTGGGCAGGACAGGGACCCGGCTGTGGGAGGCCTCCAGATCTCAGGCCTGGCACACCGTTTACCAGGCTGCTTCCTCCTCTGACGGGGGCCCAGCACACGCCCCAGGAGACTTGGCAGCCGCCCCCAGGGCTCTATCCTCTGGAACTCGTCCCCTTGGAAGGGGCTGGCCCAGGTGCCAGGTTCGGCTGGTCGGCCAGCCTCCTTTGGAGAAAGCAGGCAAGCCGAGCCAGGCTTGCAGTGGCCCTGGCGTGACACCTGCCACCTCAGGCAGAGGGCCTCCCGCGTGCCCTCCATGGCGGATTTCTCCCCGGAGCCGTGGCCTGGGCACTAGGAAGGCCGGGCCTCCCCGACTTCCGGGACGAGGGGCTAGCCCAGTTACGCCCTGGCCCCCAAACCCTCTGGTGCCATCTGCCTGTCTCGGCACTTCTGACTCCACAGAGCCTTTCCTACACCTGGGCTGCCTGCCGTGGCAAAGTGCAGGCGTGGGGTGAGGCCATGGCTTTGTCTTTCCAGGAAGAAATGAGCCCCTGGCCGAAGCAGCAGGCCCAGGCAGAGCCTTGAGCTTGAAGCCCAGTAGGTCTGTGGCCCTCAGGGCCAGAGCAATGCTTTCAAGGCAGGGAAGCGGCCTGCAAGCTGAGTGGGAGTGGGGGAGGGGAGGGAGACAGCTGAAGCCGAGTCCAGAAGGGCGGCAAAGGAACAGCTGCAGCTGGGTCAGAGCCTGGAGTGAGGGCGGGGCATTCACTGAGGACCCCCGAGGTCAGCCCTAGGCCCTGGCGGTCGCGCAGGCGCCCTTGGACTGTGCGGTGGGTGGAGGGTTGAAGCCAAGCCCGCAGGGCTCCCGGAGTGGCCAGAGAAAGAAGGGCCCTTGGAGAGGTAGGCGAGGTGGGTAGGGGGAGCCACCTTACTCTCCTCAGCTCCCTGAGGGAGAGAGAGAGAGACAGAGACAGAGAGAGAGATCCATGACCTCTGAGTCTCTGCCTCTACCGCTGGCTGGTGCCAACTCACGCGCCATCCCACTTCCAGCCATCACCCCCACGCCTGCCCCGGAGCCAGCCCCACCACAGAGAGGCCGCTTCCTGCTCCCCTCTGTGCCTTCCCTTCCCGACCTGACTCCAGTGCAGGGGATAAGCTTCAGACAAGTCTTTCCATGTCCCTCTGCATGACAATAGACTTCCTCCCCTCTCCCATTCCACAGGCCCACCCGGGACATCCACCTTGGTCATTAGCTCAGGAGAGGATGCAAGATGAGAATCTCTGCTATTGTGTGGGGAGACTCAGTTTCCCGGGTTTCCCCCATGGACACATGTTCTTCAGCTGGGTCTGATTTTCTCCAGACAAGCTGTCTTGGGAAGGATTTGGCCAGCCCTAAGAACCTGAAGGGAAAGGGCGGAGGGGGGTTCTCTCTCTGCCCCCGACAGCCCCGAGCTGGGTCGCTCCCTCAGACCTGGCCAGGGGCAGCCCATCCCCCGGCGCCCTTCCCCGGGGCATCCAAGGGCAGGCTCGGCGCCAGCCCCACCACGCTCGCCACTGCCCGACCATCGTCCTCCCTCGGGGGTCCTGGGCAGGACAGGGACCCGGCTGTGGGAGGCCTCCAGATCTCAGGCCTGGCACACCGTTTACCAGGCTGCTTCCTCCTCTGACGGGGGCCCAGCACACGCCCCAGGAGACTTGGCAGCCGCCCCCAGGGCTCTATCCTCTGGAACTCGTCCCCTTGGAAGGGGCTGGCCCAGGTGCCAGGTTCGGCTGGTCGGCCAGCCTCCTTTGGAGAAAGCAGGCAAGCCGAGCCAGGCTTGCAGTGGCCCTGGCGTGACACCTGCCACCTCAGGCAGAGGGCCTCCCGCGTGCCCTCCATGGCGGATTTCTCCCCGGAGCCGTGGCCTGGGCACTAGGAAGGCCGGGCCTCCCCGACTTCCGGGAGGAGGGGCTAGCCCAGTTACGCCCTGGCCCCCAAACCCTCTGGTGCCATCTGCCTGTCTCGGCACTTCTGACTCCACAGAGCCTTTCCTACACCTGGGCTGCCTGCCGTGGCAAAGTGCAGGCGTGGGGTGAGGCCATGGCTTTGTCTTTCCAGGAAGAAATGAGCCCCTGGCCGAAGCAGCAGGCCCAGGCAGAGCCTTGAGCTAGAAGCCCAGTAGGTCTGTGGCCCTCAGGGCCAGAGCAATGCTTTCAAGGAAGGGAAGCGGCCTGCAAGCTGAGTGGGAGTGGGGGAGAGGAGGGAGACAGCTGAAGCCGAGTCCAGAAGGGCGGCAAAGGAACAGCTGCAGCTGGGTCAGAGCCTGGAGTGAGGGCGGGGCATTCACTGAGGACCCCCGAGTTCAGCCCTAGGCCCCGGCGGTCGCGCAGGCGCCCTTGGCCTGTGCGGTGGGTGGGGGGTTGAAGCCAAGCCCGCAGGGCTCCCGGAGCGGCCAGAGAAAGAAGGGCCCATGGAGAGGTAGGCGAGGTGGGTAGGGGGAGCCACCTTACTCTCCTCAGCTCCCTGAGGGAGAGAGAGAGAGACAGAGACAGAGAGAGAGATCCATGACCTCTGAGTCTCTGCCTCTACCGCTGGCTGGTGCCAACTCACGCGCCATCCCACTTCCAGCCATCACCCCCACGCCTGCCCCGGAGCCAGCCCCACCACAGAGAGGCCGCTTCCTGCTCCCCTCTGTGCCTTCCCTTCCCGACCTGACTCCAGTGCAGGGGATAAGCTTCAGACAAGTCTTTCCATGTCCCTCTGCATGACAATAGACTTCCTCCCCTCTCCCATTCCACAGGCCCACCCGGGACATCCACCTTGGTCATTAGCTCAGGAGAGGATGCAAGATGAGAATCTCTGCTATTGTGTGGGGAGACTCAGTTTCCCGGGTTTCCCCCATGGACACATGTTCTTCAGCTGGGTCTGATTTTCTCCAGACAAGCTGTCTTGGGAAGGATTTGGCCAGCCCTAAGAACCTGAAGGGAAAGGGCGGAGGGGGGTTCTCTCTCTGCCCCCGACAGCCCCGAGCTGGGTCGCTCCCTCAGACCTGGCCAGGGGCAGCCCATCCCCCGGCGCCCTTCCCCGGGGCATCCAAGGGCAGGCTCGGCGCCAGCCCCACCACGCTCGCCACTGCCCGACCATCGTCCTCCCTCGGGGGTCCTGGGCAGGACAGGGACCCGGCTGTGGGAGGCCTCCAGATCTCAGGCCTGGCACACCGTTTACCAGGCTGCTTCCTCCTCTGACGGGGGCCCAGCACACGCCCCAGGAGACTTGGCAGCCGCCCCCAGGGCTCTATCCTCTGGAACTCGTCCCCTTGGAAGGGGCTGGCCCAGGTGCCAGGTTCGGCTGGTCGGCCAGCCTCCTTTGGAGAAAGCAGGCAAGCCGAGCCAGGCTTGCAGTGGCCCTGGCGTGACACCTGCCACCTCAGGCAGAGGGCCTCCCGCGTGCCCTCCATGGCGGATTTCTCCCCGGAGCCGTGGCCTGGGCACTAGGAAGGCCGGGCCTCCCCGACTTCCGGGAGGAGGGGCTAGCCCAGTTACGCCCTGGCCCCCAAACCCTCTGGTGCCATCTGCCTGTCTCGGCACTTCTGACTCCACAGAGCCTTTCCTACACCTGGGCTGCCTGCCGTGGCAAAGTGCAGGCGTGGGGTGAGGCCATGGCTTTGTCTTTCCAGGAAGAAATGAGCCCCTGGCCGAAGCAGCAGGCCCAGGCAGAGCCTTGAGCTAGAAGCCCAGTAGGTCTGTGGCCCTCAGGGCCAGAGCAATGCTTTCAAGGAAGGGAAGCGGCCTGCAAGCTGAGTGGGAGTGGGGGAGAGGAGGGAGACAGCTGAAGCCGAGTCCAGAAGGGCGGCAAAGGAACAGCTGCAGCTGGGTCAGAGCCTGGAGTGAGGGCGGGGCATTCACTGAGGACCCCCGAGTTCAGCCCTAGGCCCCGGCGGTCGCGCAGGCGCCCTTGGCCTGTGCGGTGGGTGGGGGGTTGAAGCCAAGCCCGCAGGGCTCCCGGAGCGGCCAGAGAAAGAAGGGCCCATGGAGAGGTAGGCGAGGTGGGTAGGGGGAGCCACCTTACTCTCCTCAGCTCCCTGAGGGAGAGAGAGAGAGACAGAGACAGAGAGAGAGATCCATGACCTCTGAGTCTCTGCCTCTACCGCTGGCTGGTGCCAACTCACGCGCCATCCCACTTCCAGCCATCACCCCCACGCCTGCCCCGGAGCCAGCCCCACCACAGAGAGGCCGCTTCCTGCTCCCCTCTGTGCCTTCCCTTCCCGACCTGACTCCAGTGCAGGGGATAAGCTTCAGACAAGTCTTTCCATGTCCCTCTGCATGACAATAGACTTCCTCCCCTCTCCCATTCCACAGGCCCACCCGGGACATCCACCTTGGTCATTAGCTCAGGAGAGGATGCAAGATGAGAATCTCTGCTATTGTGTGGGGAGACTCAGTTTCCCGGGTTTCCCCCATGGACACATGTTCTTCAGCTGGGTCTGATTTTCTCCAGTCAAGCTGTCTTGGGAAGGATTTGGCCAGCCCTAAGAACCTGAAGGGAAAGGGCGGAGGGGGGTTCTCTCTCTGCCCCCGACAGCCCCGAGCTGGGTCGCTCCCTCAGACCTGGCCAGGGGCAGCCCATCCCCCGGCGCCCTTCCCCGGGGCATCCAAGGGCAGGCTCGGCGCCAGCCCCACCACGCTCGCCACTGCCCGACCATCGTCCTCCCTCGGGGGGCCTGGGCAGGACAGGGACCCGGCTGTGGGAGGCCTCCAGATCTCAGGCCTGGCACACCGTTTACCAGGCTGCTTCCTCCTCTGACGGGGGCCCAGCACACGCCCCAGGAGACTTGGCAGCCGCCCCCAGGGCTCTATCCTCTGGAACTCGTCCCCTTGGAAGGGGCTGGCCCAGGTGCCAGGTTCGGCTGGTCGGCCAGCCTCCTTTGGAGAAAGCAGGCAAGCCGAGCCAGGCTTGCAGTGGCCCTGGCGTGACACCTGCCACCTCAGGCAGAGGGCCTCCCGCGTGCCCTCCATGGCGGATTTCTCCCCGGAGCCGTGGCCTGGGCACTAGGAAGGCCGGGCCTCCCCGACTTCCGGGACGAGGGGCTAGCCCAGTTACGCCCTGGCCCCCAAACCCTCTGGTGCCATCTGCCTGTCTCGGCACTTCTGACTCCACAGAGCCTTTCCTACACCTGGGCTGCCTGCCGTGGCAAAGTGCAGGCGTGGGGTGAGGCCATGGCTTTGTCTTTCCAGGAAGAAATGAGCCCCTGGCCGAAGCAGCAGGCCCAGGCAGAGCCTTGAGCTTGAAGCCCAGTAGGTCTGTGGCCCTCAGGGCCAGAGCAATGCTTTCAAGGCAGGGAAGCGGCCTGCAAGCTGAGTGGGAGTGGGGGAGGGGAGGGAGACAGCTGAAGCCGAGTCCAGAAGGGCGGCAAAGGAACAGCTGCAGCTGGGTCAGAGCCTGGAGTGAGGGCGGGGCATTCACTGAGGACCCCCGAGGTCAGCCCTAGGCCCTGGCGGTCGCGCAGGCGCCCTTGGACTGTGCGGTGGGTGGAGGGTTGAAGCCAAGCCCGCAGGGCTCCCGGAGTGGCCAGAGAAAGAAGGGCCCTTGGAGAGGTAGGCGAGGTGGGTAGGGGGAGCCACCTTACTCTCCTCAGCTCCCTGAGGGAGAGAGAGAGAGACAGAGACAGAGAGAGAGATCCATGACCTCTGAGTCTCTGCCTCTACCGCTGGCTGGTGCCAACTCACGCGCCATCCCACTTCCAGCCATCACCCCCACGCCTGCCCCGGAGCCAGCCCCACCACAGAGAGGCCGCTTCCTGCTCCCCTCTGTGCCTTCCCTTCCCGACCTGACTCCAGTGCAGGGGATAAGCTTCAGACAAGTCTTTCCATGTCCCTCTGCATGACAATAGACTTCCTCCCCTCTCCCATTCCACAGGCCCACCCGGGACATCCACCTTGGTCATTAGCTCAGGAGAGGATGCAAGATGAGAATCTCTGCTATTGTGTGGGGAGACTCAGTTTCCCGGGTTTCCCCCATGGACACATGTTCTTCAGCTGGGTCTGATTTTCTCCAGACAAGCTGTCTTGGGAAGGATTTGGCCAGCCCTAAGAACCTGAAGGGAAAGGGCGGAGGGGGGTTCTCTCTCTGCCCCCGACAGCCCCGAGCTGGGTCGCTCCCTCAGACCTGGCCAGGGGCATCCCATCCCCCGGCGCCCTTCCCCGGGGCATCCAAGGGCAGGCTC
The DNA here is from genome assembly GCF_020826845.1 of Diceros bicornis minor. Classification (NCBI taxonomy): domain Eukaryota; kingdom Metazoa; phylum Chordata; class Mammalia; order Perissodactyla; family Rhinocerotidae; genus Diceros; species Diceros bicornis. The sequence goes on from NW_026691166.1 coordinate 191,416, forward strand.
GGCGCCAGCCCCACCACGCTCGCCACTGCCCGACCATCGTCCTCCCTCGGGGGTCCTGGGCAGGACAGGGACCCGGCTGTGGGAGGCCTCCAGATCTCAGGCCTGGCACACCGTTTACCAGGCTGCTTCCTCCTCTGACGGGGGCCCAGCACACGCCCCAGGAGACTTGGCAGCCGCCCCCAGGGCTCTATCCTCTGGAACTCGTCCCCTTGGAAGGGGCTGGCCCAGGTGCCAGGTTCGGCTGGTCGGCCAGCCTCCTTTGGAGAAAGCAGGCAAGCCGAGCCAGGCTTGCAGTGGCCCTGGCGTGACACCTGCCACCTCAGGCAGAGGGCCTCCCGCGTGCCCTCCATGGCGGATTTCTCCCCGGAGCCGTGGCCTGGGCACTAGGAAGGCCGGGCCTCCCCGACTTCCGGGAGGAGGGGCTAGCCCAGTTACGCCCTGGCCCCCAAACCCTCTGGTGCCATCTGCCTGTCTCGGCACTTCTGACTCCACAGAGCCTTTCCTACACCTGGGCTGCCTGCCGTGGCAAAGTGCAGGCGTGGGGTGAGGCCATGGCTTTGTCTTTCCAGGAAGAAATGAGCCCCTGGCCGAAGCAGCAGGCCCAGGCAGAGCCTTGAGCTAGAAGCCCAGTAGGTCTGTGGCCCTCAGGGCCAGAGCAATGCTTTCAAGGAAGGGAAGCGGCCTGCAAGCTGAGTGGGAGTGAGGGAGAGGAGGGAGACAGCTGAAGCCGAGTCCAGAAGGGCGGCAAAGGAACAGCTGCAGCTGGGTCAGAGCCTGGAGTGAGGGCGGGGCATTCACTGAGGACCCCCGAGTTCAGCCCTAGGCCCCGGCGGTCGCGCAGGCGCCCTTGGCCTGTGCGGTGGGTGGGGGGTTGAAGCCAAGCCCGCAGGGCTCCCGGAGCGGCCAGAGAAAGAAGGGCCCATGGAGAGGTAGGCGAGGTGGGTAGGGGGAGCCACCTTACTCTCCTCAGCTCCCTGAGGGAGAGAGAGAGAGACAGAGACAGAGAGAGAGATCCATGACCTCTGAGTCTCTGCCTCTACCGCTGGCTGGTGCCAACTCACGCGCCATCCCACTTCCATCCATCACCCCCAAGCCTGCCCCGGAGCCAGCCCCACCACAGAGAGGCCGCTTCCTGCTCCCCTCTGTGCCTTCCCTTCCCGACCTGACTCCAGTGCAGGGGATAAGCTTCAGACAAGTCTTTCCATGTCCCTCTGCATGACAATAGACATCCTCCCCTCTCCCATTCCACAGGCCCACCCGGGACATCCACCTTGGTCATTAGCTCAGGAGAGGATGCAAGATGAGAATCTCTGCTATTGTGTGGGGAGACTCAGTTTCCCGGGTTTCCCCCATGGACACAGGTTCTTCAGCTGGGTCTGATTTTCTCCAGACAAGCTGTCTTGGGAAGGATTTGGCCAGCCCTAAGAACCTGAAGGGAAAGGGCGGAGGGGGGTTCTCTCTCTGCCCCCGACAGCCCCGAGCTGGGTCGCTCCCTCAGACCTGGCCAGGGGCAGCCCATCCCCCGGCGCCCTTCCCCGGGGCATCCAAGGGCAGGCTCGGCGCCAGCCCCACCACGCTCGCCACTGCCCGACCATCGTCCTCCCTCGGGGGGCCTGGGCAGGACAGGGACCCGGCTGTGGGAGGCCTCCAGATCTCAGGCCTGGCACACCGTTTACCAGGCTGCTTCCTCCTCTGACGGGGGCCCAGCACACGCCCCAGGAGACTTGGCAGCCGCCCCCAGGGCTCTATCCTCTGGAACTCGTCCCCTTGGAAGGGGCTGGCCCAGGTGCCAGGTTCGGCTGGTCGGCCAGCCTCCTTTGGAGAAAGCAGGCAAGCCGAGCCAGGCTTGCAGTGGCCCTGGCGTGACACCTGCCACCTCAGGCAGAGGGCCTCCCGCGTGCCCTCCATGGCGGATTTCTCCCCGGAGCCGTGGCCTGGGCACTAGGAAGGCCGGGCCTCCCCGACTTCCGGGAGGAGGGGCTAGCCCAGTTACGCCCTGGCCCCCAAACCCTCTGGTGCCATCTGCCTGTCTCGGCACTTCTGACTCCACAGAGCCTTTCCTACACCTGGGCTGCCTGCCGTGGCAAAGTGCAGGCGTGGGGTGAGGCCATGGCTTTGTCTTTCCAGGAAGAAATGAGCCCCTGGCCGAAGCAGCAGGCCCAGGCAGAGCCTTGAGCTTGAAGCCCAGTATGTCTGTGGCCCTCAGGGCCACAGCAATGCTTTCAAGGCAGGGAAGCGGCCTGCAAGCTGAGTGGGAGTGGGGGAGGGGAGGGAGACAGCTGAAGCCGAGTCCAGAAGGGCGGCAAAGGAACAGCTGCAGCTGGGTCAGAGCCTGGAGGGAGGGCGGGGCATTCACTGAGGACCCCCGAGGTCAGCCCTATGCCCTGGCGGTCCTGCAGGCGCCCTTGGCCTGTGCGGTGGGTGGAGGGTTGAAGCCAAGCCCGCAGGGCAACCGGAGCGGCAAGAGAAAAAAGGGCCCTTGGAGAGGTAGGCGAGGTGGGTAGGGGGAGCCACCTTACTCTCCTCAGCTCCCTGAGGGAGAGAGAGAGAGACAGAGACAGAGAGAGAGATCCATGACCTCTGAGTCTCGGTCTCTACCGCTGGCTGGTGCCAACTCACGCGCCATCCCACTTCCAGCCATCACCCCCACGCCTGCCCCGGAGCCAGCCCCACCACAGAGAGGCCGCTTCCTGCTCCCCTCTGTGCCTTCCCTTCCCGACCTGACTCCAGTGCAGGGGATAAGCTTCAGACAAGTCTTTCCATGTCCCTCTGCATGACAATAGACTTCCTCCCCTCTCCCATTCCACAGGCCCACCCGGGACATCCACCTTGGTCATTAGCTCAGGAGAGGATGCAAGATGAGAATCTCTGCTATTGTGTGGGGAGACTCAGTTTCCCGGGTTTCCCCCATGGACACATGTTCTTCAGCTGGGTCTGATTTTCTCCAGTCAAGCTGTCTTGGGAAGGATTTGGCCAGCCCTAAGAACCTGAAGGGAAAGGGCGGAGGGGGGTTCTCTCTCTGCCCCCGACAGCCCCGAGCTGGGTCGCTCCCTCAGACCTGGCCAGGGGCAGCCCATCCCCCGGCGCCCTTCCCCGGGGCATCCAAGGGCAGGCTCGGCGCCAGCCCCACCACGCTCGCCACTGCCCGACCATCGTCCTCCCTCGGGGGGCCTGGGCAGGACAGGGACCCGGCTGTGGGAGGCCTCCAGATCTCAGGCCTGGCACACCGTTTACCAGGCTGCTTCCTCCTCTGACGGGGGCCCAGCACACGCCCCAGGAGACTTGGCAGCCGCCCCCAGGGCTCTATCCTCTGGAACTCGTCCCCTTGGAAGGGGCTGGCCCAGGTGCCAGGTTCGGCTGGTCGGCCAGCCTCCTTTGGAGAAAGCAGGCAAGCCGAGCCAGGCTTGCAGTGGCCCTGGCGTGACACCTGCCACCTCAGGCAGAGGGCCTCCCGCGTGCCCTCCATGGCGGATTTCTCCCCGGAGCCGTGGCCTGGGCACTAGGAAGGCCGGGCCTCCCCGACTTCCGGGACGAGGCGCTAGCCCAGTTACGCCCTGGCCCCCAAACCCTCTGGTGCCATCTGCCTGTCTCGGCACTTCTGACTCCACAGAGCCTTTCCTACACCTGGGCTGCCTGCCGTGGCAAAGTGCAGGCGTGGGGTGAGGCCATGGCTTTGTCTTTCCAGGAAGAAATGAGCCCCTGGCCGAAGCAGCAGGCCCAGGCAGAGCCTTGAGCTTGAAGCCCAGTAGGTCTGTGGCCCTCAGGGCCAGAGCAATGCTTTCAAGGCAGGGAAGCGGCCTGCAAGCTGAGTGGGAGTGGGGGAGGGGAGGGAGACAGCTGAAGCCGAGTCCAGAAGGGCGGCAAAGGAACAGCTGCAGCTGGGTCAGAGCCTGGAGGGAGGGCGGGGCATTCACTGAGGACCCCCGAGTTCAGCCCTAGGCCCCGGCGGTCGCGCAGGCGCCCTTGGCCTGTGCGGTGGGTGGGGGGTTGAAGCCAAGCCCGCAGGGCTCCCGGAGCGGCCAGAGAAAGAAGGGCCCATGGAGAGGTAGGCGAGGTGGGTAGGGGGAGCCACCTTACTCTCCTCAGCTCCCTGAGGGAGAGAGAGAGAGACAGAGACAGAGAGAGAGATCCATGACCTCTGAGTCTCTGCCTCTACCGCTGGCTGGTGCCAACTCACGCGCCATCCCACTTCCATCCATCACCCCCACGCCTGCCCCGGAGCCAGCCCCACCACAGAGAGGCCGCTTCCTGCTCCCCTCTGTGCCTTCCCTTCCAGACCTGACTCCAGTGCAGGGGATAAGCTTCAGACAAGTCTTTCCATGTCCCTCTGCATGACAATAGACATCCTCCCCTCTCCCATTCCACAGGCCCACCCGGGACATCCACCTTGGTCATTAGCTCAGGAGAGGATGCAAGATGAGAATCTCTGCTATTGTGTGGGGAGACTCAGTTTCCCGGGTTTCCCCCATGGACACAGGTTCTTCAGCTGGGTCTGATTTTCTCCAGACAAGCTGTCTTGGGAAGGATTTGGCCAGCCCTAAGAACCTGAAGGGAAAGGGCGGAGGGGGGTGCTCTCTCTGCCCCCGACAGCCCCGAGCTGGGTCGCTCCCTCAGACCTGGCCAGGGGCAGCCCATCCCCCGGCGCCCTTCCCCGGGGCATCCAAGGGCAGGCTCGGCGCCAGCCCCACCACGCTCGCCACTGCCCGACCATCGTCCTCCCTCGGGGGGCCTGGGCAGGACAGGGACCCGGCTGTGGGAGGCCTCCAGATCTCAGGCCTGGCACACCGTTTACCAGGCTGCTTCCTCCTCTGACGGGGGCCCAGCACACGCCCCAGGAGACTTGGCAGCCGCCCCCAGGGCTCTATCCTCTGGAACTCGTCCCCTTGGAAGGGGCTGGCCCAGGTGCCAGGTTCGGCTGGTCGGCCAGCCTCCTTTGGAGAAAGCAGGCAAGCCGAGCCAGGCTTGCAGTGGCCCTGGCGTGACACCTGCCACCTCAGGCAGAGGGCCTCCCGCGTGCCCTCCATGGCGGATTTCTCCCCGGAGCCGTGGCCTGGGCACTAGGAAGGCCGGGCCTCCCCGACTTCCGGGAGGAGGGGCTAGCCCAGTTACGCCCTGGCCCCCAAACCCTCTGGTGCCATCTGCCTGTCTCGGCACTTCTGACTCCACAGAGCCTTTCCTACACCTGGGCTGCCTGCCGTGGCAAAGTGCAGGCGTGGGGTGAGGCCATGGCTTTGTCTTTCCAGGAAGAAATGAGCCCCTGGCCGAAGCAGCAGGCCCAGGCAGAGCCTTGAGCTTGAAGCCCAGTAGGTCTGTGGCCCTCAGGGCCAGAGCAATGCTTTCAAGGCAGGGAAGCGGCCTGCAAGCTGAGTGGGAGTGGGGGAGGGGAGGGAGACAGCTGAAGCCGAGTCCAGAAGGGCGGCAAAGGAACAGCTGCAGCTGGGTCAGAGCCTGGAGGGAGGGCGGGGCATTCACTGAGGACCCCCGAGGTCAGCCCTATGCCCTGGCGGTCGCGCAGGCGCCCTTGGCCTGTGCGGTGGGTGGGGGGTTGAAGCCAAGCCCGCAGGGCTCCCGGACCGGCCAGAGAAAGAAGGGCCCTTGGAGAGGTAGGCGAGGTGGGTAGGGGGAGCCACCTTACTCTCCTCAGCTCCCTGAGGGAGAGAGAGAGAGACAGAGACAGAGAGAGAGATCCATGACCTCTGAGTCTCTGCCTCTACCGCTGGCTGGTGCCAACTCACGCGCCATCCCACTTCCAGCCATCACCCCCACGCCTGCCCCGGAGCCAGCCCCACCACAGAGAGGCCGCTTCCTGCTCCCCTCTGTGCCTTCCCTTCCCGACCTGACTCCAGTGCAGGGGATAAGCTTCAGACAAGTCTTTCCATGTCCCTCTGCATGACAATAGACTTCCTCCCCTCTCCCATTCCACAGGCCCACCCGGGACATCCACCTTGGTCATTAGCTCAGGAGAGGATGCAAGATGAGAATCTCTGCTATTGTGTGGGGAGACTCAGTTTCCCGGGTTTCCCCCATGGACACATGTTCTTCAGCTGGGTCTGATTTTCTCCAGACAAGCTGTCTTGGGAAGGATTTGGCCAGCCCTAAGAACCTGAAGGGAAAGGGCGGAGGGGGGTTCTCTCTCTGCCCCCGACAGCCCCGAGCTGGGTCGCTCCCTCAGACCTGGCCAGGGGCAGCCCATCCCCCGGCGCCCTTCCCCGGGGCATCCAAGGGCAGGCTCGGCGCCAGCCCCACCACGCTCGCCACTGCCCGACCATCGTCCTCCCTCGGGGGGCCTGGGCAGGACAGGGACCCGGCTGTGGGAGGCCTCCAGATCTCAGGCCTGGCACACCGTTTACCAGGCTGCTTCCTCCTCTGACGGGGGCCCAGCACACGCCCCAGGAGACTTGGCAGCCGCCCCCAGGGCTCTATCCTCTGGAACTCGTCCCCTTGGAAGGGGCTGGCCCAGGTGCCAGGTTCGGCTGGTCGGCCAGCCTCCTTTGGAGAAAGCAGGCAAGCCGAGCCAGGCTTGCAGTGGCCCTGGCGTGACACCTGCCACCTCAGGCAGAGGGCCTCCCGCGTGCCCTCCATGGCGGATTTCTCCCCGGAGCCGTGGCCTGGGCACTAGGAAGGCCGGGCCTCCCCGACTTCCGGGAGGAGGGGCTAGCCCAGTTACGCCCTGGCCCCCAAACCCTCTGGTGCCATCTGCCTGTCTCGGCACTTCTGACTCCACAGAGCCTTTCCTACACCTGGGCTGCCTGCCGTGGCAAAGTGCAGGCGTGGGGTGAGGCCATGGCTTTGTCTTTCCAGGAAGAAATGAGCCCCTGGCCGAAGCAGCAGGCCCAGGCAGAGCCTTGAGCTTGAAGCCCAGTAGGTCTGTGGCCCTCAGGGCCACAGCAATGCTTTCAAGGCAGGGAAGCGGCCTGCAAGCTGAGTGGGAGTGGGGGAGGGGAGGGAGACAGCTGAAGCCGAGTCCAGAAGGGCGGCAAAGGAACAGCTGCAGCTGGGTCAGAGCCTGGAGGGAGGGCGGGGCATTCACTGAGGACCCCCGAGGTCAGCCCTAGGCCCAGGCGGTTGCGCAGGCGGCCTTGGCCTGTGCGGTGGGTGGAGGGTTGAAGCCAAGCCCGCAGGGCTCCCGGAGCGGCCAGAGAAAGAAGGGCCCATGGAGAGGTAGGCGAGGTGGGTAGGGGGAGCCACCTTACTCTCCTCAGCTCCCTGAGGGAGAGAGAGAGAGACAGAGACAGAGAGAGAGATCCATGTCCTCTGAGTCTCTGCCTCTACCGCTGGCTGGTGCCAACTCACGCGCCATCCCACTTCCAGCCATCACCCCCACGCCTGCCCCGGAGCCAGCCCCACCACAGAGAGGCCGCTTCCTGCTCCCCTCTGTGCCTTCCCTTCCCGACCTGACTCCAGTGCAGGGGATAAGCTTCAGACAAGTCTTTCCATGTCCCTCTGCATGACAATAGACTTCCTCCCCTCTCCCATTCCACAGGCCCACCCGGGACATCCACCTTGGTCATTAGCTCAGGAGAGGATGCAAGATGAGAATCTCTGCTATTGTGTGGGGAGACTCAGTTTCCCGGGTTTCCCCCATGGACACATGTTCTTCAGCTGGGTCTGATTTTCTCCAGACAAGCTGTCTTGGGAAGGATTTGGCCAGCCCTAAGAACCTGAAGGGAAAGGGCGGAGGGGGGTTCTCTCTCTGCCCCCGACAGCCCCGAGCTGGGTCGCTCCCTCAGACCTGGCCAGGGGCATCCCATCCCCCGGCGCCCTTCCCCGGGGCATCCAAGGGCAGGCTCGGCGCCAGCCCCACCACGCTCGCCACTGCCCGACCATCGTCCTCCCTCGGGGGGCCTGGGCAGGACAGGGACCCGGCTGTGGGAGGCCTCCAGATCTCAGGCCTGGCACACCGTTTACCAGGCTGCTTCCTCCTCTGACGGGGGCCCAGCACACGCCCCAGGAGACTTGGCAGCCGCCCCCAGGGCTCTATCCTCTGGAACTCGTCCCCTTGGAAGGAGCTGGCCCAGGTGCCAGGTTCGGCTGGTCGGCCAGCCTCCTTTGGAGAAAGCAGGCAAGCCGAGCCAGGCTTGCAGTGGCCCTGGCGTGACACCTGCCACCTCAGGCAGAGGGCCTCCCGCGTGCCCTCCATGGCGGATTTCTCCCCGGAGCCGTGGCCTGGGCACTAGGAAGGCCGGGCCTCCCCGACTTCCGGGAGGAGGGGCTAGCCCAGTTACGCCCTGGCCCCCAAACCCTCTGGTGCCATCTGCCTGTCTCGGCACTTCTGACTCCACAGAGCCTTTCCTACACCTGGGCTGCCTGCCGTGGCAAAGTGCAGGCGTGGGGTGAGGCCATGGCTTTGTCTTTCCAGGAAGAAATGAGCCCCTGGCCGAAGCAGCAGGCCCAGGCAGAGCCTTGAGCTTGAAGCCCAGTAGGTCTGTGGCCCTCAGGGCCACAGCAATGCTTTCAAGGCAGGGAAGCGGCCTGCAAGCTGAGTGGGAGTGGGGGAGGGGAGGGAGACAGCTGAAGCCGAGTCCAGAAGGGCGGCAAAGGAACAGCTGCAGCTGGGTCAGAGCCTGGAGGGAGGGCGGGGCATTCACTGAGGACCCCCGAGGTCAGCCCTAGGCCCAGGCGGTTGCGCAGGCGGCCTTGGCCTGTGCGGTGGGTGGGGGGTTGAAGCCAAGCCCGCAGGGCTCCCGGAGCGGCCAGAGAAAGAAGGGCCCATGGAGAGGTAGACGAGGTGGGTAGGGGGAGCCACCTTACTCTCCTCAGCTCCCTGAGGGAGAGAGAGAGAGACAGAGACAGAGAGAGAGATCCATGACCTCTGAGTCTAGGCCTCTACCGCTGGCTGGTGCCAACTCACGCGCCATCCCACTTCCAGCCATCACCCCCACGCCTGCCCCGGAGTCAGCCCCACCACAGAGAGGCCACTTCCTGCTCCCCTCTGTGCCTTCCCTTCCCGACCTGACTCCAGTGCAGGGGATAAGCTTCAGACAAGTCTTTCCATGTCCCTCTGCATGACAATAGACATCCTCCCCTCTCCCATTCCACAGGCCCACCCGGGACATCCACCTTGGTCATTAGCTCAGGAGAGGATGCAAGATGAGAATCTCTGCTATTGTGTGGGGAGACTCAGTTTCCCGGGTTTCCCCCATGGACACATGTTCTTCAGCTGGGTCTGATTTTCTCCAGACAAGCTGTCTTGGGAAGGATTTGGCCAGCCCTAAGAACCTGAAGGGAAAGGGCGGAGGGGGGTTCTCTCTCTGCCCCCGACAGCCCCGAGCTGGGTCGCTCCCTCAGACCTGGCCAGGGGCAGCCCATCCCCCGGCGCCCTTCCCCGGGGCATCCAAGGGCAGGCTCGGCGCCAGCCCCACCACGCTCGCCACTGCCCGACCATCGTCCTCCCTCGGGGGGCCTGGGCAGGACAGGGACCCGGCTGTGGGAGGCCTCCAGATCTCAGGCCTGGCACACCGTTTACCAGGCTGCTTCCTCCTCTGACGGGGGCCCAGCACACGCCCCAGGAGACTTGGCAGCCGCCCCCAGGGCTCTATCCTCTGGAACTCGTCCCCTTGGAAGGGGCTGGCCCAGGTGCCAGGTTCGGCTGGTCGGCCAGCCTCCTTTGGAGAAAGCAGGCAAGCCGAGCCAGGCTTGCAGTGGCCCTGGCGTGACACCTGCCACCTCAGGCAGAGGGCCTCCCGCGTGCCCTCCATGGCGGATTTCTCCCCGGAGCCGTGGCCTGGGCACTAGGAAGGCCGGGCCTCCCCGACTTCCGGGAGGAGGGGCTAGCCCAGTTACGCCCTGGCCCCCAAACCCTCTGGTGCCATCTGCCTGTCTCGGCACTTCTGACTCCACAGAGCCTTTCCTACACCTGGGCTGCCTGCCGTGGCAAAGTGCAGGCGTGGGGTGAGGCCATGGCTTTGTCTTTCCAGGAAGAAATGAGCCCCTGGCCGAAGCAGCAGGCCCAGGCAGAGCCTTGAGCTTGAAGCCCAGTAGGTCTGTGGCCCTCAGGGCCACAGCAATGCTTTCAAGGCAGGGAAGCGGCCTGCAAGCTGAGTGGGAGTGGGGGAGGGGAGGGAGACAGCTGAAGCCGAGTCCAGAAGGGCGGCAAAGGAACAGCTGCAGCTGGGTCAGAGCCTGGAGGGAGGGCGGGGCATTCACTGAGGACCCCCGAGGTCAGCCCTAGGCCCAGGCGGTTGCGCAGGCGGCCTTGGCCTGTGCGGTGGGTGGAGGGTTGAAGCCAAGCCCGCAGGGCTCCCGGAGCGGCCAGAGAAAGAAGGGCCCATGGAGAGGTAGGCGAGGTGGGTAGGGGGAGCCACCTTACTCTCCTCAGCTCCCTGAGGGAGAGAGAGAGAGACAGAGACAGAGAGAGAGATCCATGACCTCTGAGTCTCTGCCTCTACCGCTGGCTGGTGCCAACTCACGCGCCATCCCACTTCCAGCCATCACCCCCACGCCTGCCCCGGAGCCAGCCCCACCACAGAGAGGCCGCTTCCTGCTCCCCTCTGTGCCTTCCCTTCCCGACCTGACTCCAGTGCAGGGGATAAGCTTCAGACAAGTCTTTCCATGTCCCTCTGCATGACAATAGACTTCCTCCCCTCTCCCATTCCACAGGCCCACCCGGGACATCCACCTTGGTCATTAGCTCAGGAGAGGATGCAAGATGAGAATCTCTGCTATTGTGTGGGGAGACTCAGTTTCCCGGGTTTCCCCCATGGACACATGTTCTTCAGCTGGGTCTGATTTTCTCCAGACAAGCTGTCTTGGGAAGGATTTGGCCAGCCCTAAGAACCTGAAGGGAAAGGGCGGAGGGGGGTTCTCTCTCTGCCCCCGACAGCCCCGAGCTGGGTCGCTCCCTCAGACCTGGCCAGGGGCAGCCCATCCCCCGGCGCCCTTCCCCGGGGCATCCAAGGGCAGGCTCGGCGCCAGCCCCACCACGCTCGCCACTGCCCGACCATCGTCCTCCCTCGGGGGGCCTGGGCAGGACAGGGACCCGGCTGTGGGAGGCCTCCAGATCTCAGGCCTGGCACACCGTTTACCAGGCTGCTTCCTCCTCTGACGGGGGCCCAGCACACGCCCCAGGAGACTTGGCAGCCGCCCCCAGGGCTCTATCCTCTGGAACTCGTCCCCTTGGAAGGGGCTGGCCCAGGTGCCAGGTTCGGCTGGTCGGCCAGCCTCCTTTGGAGAAAGCAGGCAAGCCGAGCCAGGCTTGCAGTGGCCCTGGCGTGACACCTGCCACCTCAGGCAGAGGGCCTCCCGCGTGCCCTCCATGGCGGATTTCTCCCCGGAGCCGTGGCCTGGGCACTAGGAAGGCCGGGCCTCCCCGACTTCCGGGAGGAGGGGCTAGCCCAGTTACGCCCTGGCCCCCAAACCCTCTGGTGCCATCTGCCTGTCTCGGCACTTCTGACTCCACAGAGCCTTTCCTACACCTGGGCTGCCTGCCGTGGCAAAGTGCAGGCGTGGGGTGAGGCCATGGCTTTGTCTTTCCAGGAAGAAATGAGCCCCTGGCCGAAGCAGCAGGCCCAGGCAGAGCCTTGAGCTTGAAGCCCAGTAGGTCTGTGGCCCTCAGGGCCACAGCAATGCTTTCAAGGCAGGGAAGCGGCCTGCAAGCTGAGTGGGAGTGGGGGAGGGGAGGGAGACAGCTGAAGCCGAGTCCAGAAGGGCGGCAAAGGAACAGCTGCAGCTGGGTCAGAGCCTGGAGGGAGGGCGGGGCATTCACTGAGGACCCCCGAGGTCAGCCCTAGGCCCAGGCGGTTGCGCAGGCGGCCTTGGCCTGTGCGGTGGGTTGGGGGTTGAAGCCAAGCCCGCAGGGCTCCCGGAGCGGCCAGAGAAAGAAGGGCCCATGGAGAGGTAGACGAGGTGGGTAGGGGGAGCCACCTTACTCTCCTCAGCTCCCTGAGGGAGAGAGAGAGAGACAGAGACAGAGAGAGAGATCCATGACCTCTGAGTCTAGGCCTCTACCGCTGGCTGGTGCCAACTCACGCGCCATCCCACTTCCAGCCATCACCCCCACGCCTGCCCCGGAGTCAGCCCCACCACAGAGAGGCCACTTCCTGCTCCCCTCTGTGCCTTCCCTTCCCGACCTGACTCCAGTGCAGGGGATAAGCTTCAGACAAGTCTTTCCATGTCCCTCTGCATGACAATAGACATCCTCCCCTCTCCCATTCCACAGGCCCACCCGGGACATCCACCTTGGTCATTAGCTCAGGAGAGGATGCAAGATGAGAATCTCTGCTATTGTGTGGGGAGACTCAGTTTCCCGGGTTTCCCCCATGGACACATGTTCTTCAGCTGGGTCTGATTTTCTCCAGACAAGCTGTCTTGGGAAGGATTTGGCCAGCCCTAAGAACCTGAAGGGAAAGGGCGGAGGGGGGTTCTCTCTCTGCCCCCGACAGCCCCGAGCTGGGTCGCTCCCTCAGACCTGGCCAGGGGCAGCCCATCCCCCGGCGCCCTTCCCCAGGGCATCCAAGGGCAGGCTCGGCGCCAGCCCCACCACGCTCGCCACTGCCCGACCATCGTCCTCCCTCGGGGGGCCTGGGCAGGACAGGGACCCGGCTGTGGGAGGCCTCCAGATCTCAGGCCTGGCACACCGTTTACCAGGCTGCTTCCTCCTCTGACGGGGGCCCAGCACACGCCCCAGGAGACTTGGCAGCCGCCCCCAGGGCTCTATCCTCTGGAACTCGTCCCCTTGGAAGGGGCTGGCCCAGGTGCCAGGTTCGGCTGGTCGGCCAGCCTCCTTTGGAGAAAGCAGGCAAGCCGAGCCAGGCTTGCAGTGGCCCTGGCGTGACACCTGCCACCTCAGGCAGAGGGCCTCCCGCGTGCCCTCCATGGCGGATTTCTCCCCGGAGCCGTGGCCTGGGCACTAGGAAGGCCGGGCCTCCCCGACTTCCGGGAGGAGGGGCTAGCCCAGTTACGCCCTGGCCCCCAAACCCTCTGGTGCCATCTGCCTGTCTCGGCACTTCTGACTCCACAGAGCCTTTCCTACACCTGGGCTGCCTGCCGTGGCAAAGTGCAGGCGTGGGGTGAGGCCATGGCTTTGTCTTTCCAGGAAGAAATGAGCCCCTGGCCGAAGCAGCAGGCCCAGGCAGAGCCTTGAGCTTGAAGCCCAGTAGGTCTGTGGCCCTCAGGGCCACAGCAATGCTTTCAAGGCAGGGAAGCGGCCTGCAAGCTGAGTGGGAGTGGGGGAGGGGAGGGAGACAGCTGAAGCCGAGTCCAGAAGGGCGGCAAAGGAACAGCTGCAGCTGGGTCAGAGCCTGGAGGGAGGGCGGGGCATTCACTGAGGACCCCCGAGGTCAGCCCTAGGCCCCGGCGGTCGCGCAGGCGCCCTTGGCCTGTGCGGTGGGTGGGTGCTTGAAGCCAAGCCCGCAGGGCTCCCGGAGCGGCCAGAGAAAGAAGGGCCCTTGGAGAGGTAGGCGAGGTGGGTAGGGGGAGCCACCTTACTCTCCTCAGCTCCCTGAGGGAGAGAGAGAGAGACAGAGACAGAGAGAGAGATCCATGACCTCTGAGTCTCTGCCTCTACCGCTGGCTGGTGCCAACTCACGCGCCATCCCACTTCCAGCCATCACCCCCACGCCTGCCCCGGAGCCAGCCCCACTACAGAGAGGCCGCTTCCTGCTCCCCTCTGTGCCTTCCCTTCCCGACCTGACTCCAGTGCAGGGGATAAGCTTCAGACAAGTCTTTCCATGTCCCTCTGCATGACAATAGACTTCCTCCCCTCTCCCATTCCACAGGCCCACCCGGGACATCCACCTTGGTCATTAGCTCAGGAGAGGATGCAAGATGAGAATCTCTGCTATTGTGTGGGGAGACTCAGTTTCCCGGGTTTCCCCCATGGACACATGTTCTTCAGCTGGGTCTGATTTTCTCCAGACAAGCTGTCTTGGGAAGGATTTGGCCAGCCCTAAGAACCTGAAGGGAAAGGGCGGAGGGGGGTTCTCTCTCTGCTCCCGACAGCCCCGAGCTGGGTCGCTCCCTCAGACCTGGCCAGGGGCAGCCCATCCCCCGGCGCCCTTCCCCGGGGCATCCAAGGGCAGGCTCGGCGCCAGCCCCACCACGCTCGCCACTGCCCGACCATCGTCCTCCCTCGGGGGGCCTGGGCAGGACAGGGACCCGGCTGTGGGAGGCCTCCAGATCTCAGGCCTGGCACACCGTTTACCAGGCTGCTTCCTCCTCTGACGGGGGCCCAGCACACGCCCCAGGAGACTTGGCAGCCGCCCCCAGGGCTCTATCCTCTGGAACTCGTCCCCTTGGCAGGGGCTGGCCCAGGTGCCAGGTTCGGCTGGTCGGCCAGCCTCCTTTGGAGAAAGCAGGCAAGCCGAGCCAGGCTTGCAGTGGCCCTGGCGTGACACCTGCCACCTCAGGCAGAGGGCCTCCCGCGTGCCCCCCATGGCGGATTTCTCCCCGGAGCCGTGGCCTGGGCACTAGGAAGGCCGGGCCTCCCCGACTTCCGGGAGGAGGGGCTAGCCCAGTTACGCCCTGGCCCCCAAACCCTCTGGTGCCATCTGCCTGTCTCGGCACTTCTGACTCCACAGAGCCTTTCCTACACCTGGGCTGCCTGCCGTGGCAAAGTGCAGGCGTGGGGTGAGGCCATGGCTTTGTCTTTCCAGGAAGAAATGAGCCCCTGGCCGAAGCAGCAGGCCCAGGCAGAGCCTTGAGCTTGAAGCCCAGTAGGTCTGTGGCCCTCAGGGCCACAGCAATGCTTTCAAGGCAGGGAAGCGGCCTGCAAGCTGAGTGGGAGTGGGGGAGGGGAGGGAGACAGCTGAAGCCGAGTCCAGAAGGGCGGCAAAGGAACAGCTGCAGCTGTGTCAGAGCCTGGAGGGAGGGCGGGGCATTCACTGAGGAACCCCGAGGTCAGCCCTAGGCCCCGGGGGTCGCGCAGGCGCCCTTGGCCTGTGCGGTGGGTGGGGGGTTGAAGCCAAGCCCGCAGGGCTCCCGGAGCGGCCAGAGAAAGAAGGGCCCTTGGAGAGGTAGGCGAGGTGGGTAGGGGGAGCCACCTTACTCTCCTCAGCTCCCTGAGGGAGAGAGAGAGAGACAGAGACAGAGAGAGAGATCCATGACCTCTGAGTCTCTGCCTCTACCGCTGGCTGGTGCCAACTCACGCGCCATCCCACTTCCAGCCATCACCCCCACGCCTGCCCCGGAGCCAGCCCCACCACAGAGAGGCCGCTTCCTGCTCCCCTCTGTGCCTTCCCTTCCCGACCTGACTCCAGTGCAGGGGATAAGCTTCAGACAAGTCTTTCCATGTCCCTCTGCATGACAATAGACTTCCTCCCCTCTCCCATTCCACAGGCCCACCCGGGACATCCACCTTGGTCATTAGCTCAGGAGAGGATGCAAGATGAGAATCTCTGCTATTGTGTGGGGAGACTCAGTTTCCCGGGTTTCCCCCATGGACACATGTTCTTCAGCTGGGTCTGATTTTCTCCAGACAAGCTGTCTTGGGAAGGATTTGGCCAGCCCTAAGAACCTGAAGGGAAAGGGCGGAGGGGGGTTCTCTCTCTGCTCCCGACAGCCCCGAGCTGGGTCGCTCCCTCAGACCTGGCCAGGGGCAGCCCATCCCCCGGCGCCCTTCCCCGGGGCATCCAAGGGCAGGCTCGGCGCCAGCCCCACCACGCTCGCCACTGCCCGACCATCGTCCTCCCTCGGGGGGCCTGGGCAGGACAGGGACCCGGCTGTGGGAGGCCTCCAGATCTCAGGCCTGGCACACCGTTTACCAGGCTGCTTCCTCCTCTGACGGGGGCCCAGCACACGCCCCAGGAGACTTGGCAGCCGCCCCCAGGGCTCTATCCTCTGGAACTCGTCCCCTTGGCAGGGGCTGGCCCAGGTGCCAGGTTCGGCTGGTCGGCCAGCCTCCTTTGGAGAAAGCAGGCAAGCCGAGCCAGGCTTGCAGTGGCCCTGGCGTGACACCTGCCACCTCAGGCAGAGGGCCTCCCGCGTGCCCCCCATGGCGGATTTCTCCCCGGAGCCGTGGCCTGGGCACTAGGAAGGCCGGGCCTCCCCGACTTCCGGGAGGAGGGGCTAGCCCAGTTACGCCCTGGCCCCCAAACCCTCTGGTGCCATCTGCCTGTCTCGGCACTTCTGACTCCACAGAGCCTTTCCTACACCTGGGCTGCCTGCCGTGGCAAAGTGCAGGCGTGGGGTGAGGCCATGGCTTTGTCTTTCCAGGAAGAAATGAGCCCCTGGCCGAAGCAGCAGGCCCAGGCAGAGCCTTGAGCTTGAAGCCCAGTAGGTCTGTGGCCCTCAGGGCCACAGCAATGCTTTCAAGGCAGGGAAGCGGCCTGCAAGCTGAGTGGGAGTGGGGGAGGGGAGGGAGACAGCTGAAGCCGAGTCCAGAAGGGCGGCAAAGGAACAGCTGCAGCTGTGTCAGAGCCTGGAGGGAGGGCGGGGCATTCACTGAGGAACCCCGAGGTCAGCCCTAGGCCCCGGGGGTCGCGCAGGCGCCCTTGGCCTGTGCGGTGGGTGGGGGGTTGAAGCCAAGCCCGCAGGGCTCCCGGAGCGGCCAGAGAAAGAAGGGCCCTTGGAGAGGTAGGCGAGGTGGGTAGGGGGAGCCACCTTACTCTCCTCAGCTCCCTGAGGGAGAGAGAGAGAGACAGAGACAGAGAGAGAGATCCATGACCTCTGAGTCTCTGCCTCTACCGCTGGCTGGTGCCAACTCACGCGCCATCCCACTTCCAGCCATCACCCCCACGCCTGCCCCGGAGCCAGCCCCACCACAGAGAGGCCGCTTCCTGCTCCCCTCTGTGCCTTCCCTTCCCGACCTGACTCCAGTGCAGGGGATAAGCTTCAGACAAGTCTTTCCATGTCCCTCTGCATGACAATAGACTTCCTCCCCTCTCCCATTCCACAGGCCCACCCGGGACATCCACCTTGGTCATTAGCTCAGGAGAGGATGCAAGATGAGAATCTCTGCTATTGTGTGGGGAGACTCAGTTTCCCGGGTTTCCCCCATGGACACATGTTCTTCAGCTGGGTCTGATTTTCTCCAGACAAGCTGTCTTGGGAAGGATTTGGCCAGCCCTAAGAACCTGAAGGGAAAGGGCGGAGGGGGGTTCTCTCTCTGCTCCCGACAGCCCCGAGCTGGGTCGCTCCCTCAGACCTGGCCAGGGGCAGCCCATCCCCCGGCGCCCTTCCCCGGGGCATCCAAGGGCAGGCTCGGCGCCAGCCCCACCACGCTCGCCACTGCCCGACCATCGTCCTCCCTCGGGGGGCCTGGGCAGGACAGGGACCCGGCTGTGGGAGGCCTCCAGATCTCAGGCCTGGCACACCGTTTACCAGGCTGCTTCCTCCTCTGACGGGGGCCCAGCACACGCCCCAGGAGACTTGGCAGCCGCCCCCAGGGCTCTATCCTCTGGAACTCGTCCCCTTGGCAGGGGCTGGCCCAGGTGCCAGGTTCGGCTGGTCGGCCAGCCTCCTTTGGAGAAAGCAGGCAAGCCGAGCCAGGCTTGCAGTGGCCCTGGCGTGACACCTGCCACCTCAGGCAGAGGGCCTCCCGCGTGCCCCCCATGGCGGATTTCTCCCCGGAGCCGTGGCCTGGGCACTAGGAAGGCCGGGCCTCCCCGACTTCCGGGAGGAGGGGCTAGCCCAGTTACGCCCTGGCCCCCAAACCCTCTGGTGCCATCTGCCTGTCTCGGCACTTCTGACTCCACAGAGCCTTTCCTACACCTGGGCTGCCTGCCGTGGCAAAGTGCAGGCGTGGGGTGAGGCCATGGCTTTGTCTTTCCAGGAAGAAATGAGCCCCTGGCCGAAGCAGCAGGCCCAGGCAGAGCCTTGAGCTTGAAGCCCAGTAGGTCTGTGGCCCTCAGGGCCACAGCAATGCTTTCAAGGCAGGGAAGCGGCCTGCAAGCTGAGTGGGAGTGGGGGAGGGGAGGGAGACAGCTGAAGCCGAGTCCAGAAGGGCGGCAAAGGAACAGCTGCAGCTGTGTCAGAGCCTGGAGGGAGGGCGGGGCATTCACTGAGGAACCCCGAGGTCAGCCCTAGGCCCCGGGGGTCGCGCAGGCGCCCTTGGCCTGTGCGGTGGGTGGGGGGTTGAAGCCAAGCCCGCAGGGCTCCCGGAGCGGCCAGAGAAAGAAGGGCCCTTGGAGAGGTAGGCGAGGTGGGTAGGGGGAGCCACCTTACTCTCCTCAGCTCCCTGAGGGAGAGAGAGAGAGACAGAGACAGAGAGAGAGATCCATGACCTCTGAGTCTCTGCCTCTACCGCTGGCTGGTGCCAACTCACGCGCCATCCCACTTCCAGCCATCACCCCCACGCCTGCCCCGGAGCCAGCCCCACCACAGAGAGGCCGCTTCCTGCTCCCCTCTGTGCCTTCCCTTCCCGACCTGACTCCAGTGCAGGGGATAAGCTTCAGACAAGTCTTTCCATGTCCCTCTGCATGACAATAGACTTCCTCCCCTCTCCCATTCCACAGGCCCACCCGGGACATCCACCTTGGTCATTAGCTCAGGAGAGGATGCAAGATGAGAATCTCTGCTATTGTGTGGGGAGACTCAGTTTCCCGGGTTTCCCCCATGGACACATGTTCTTCAGCTGGGTCTGATTTTCTCCAGACAAGCTGTCTTGGGAAGGATTTGGCCAGCCCTAAGAACCTGAAGGGAAAGGGCGGAGGGGGGTTCTCTCTCTGCCCCCGACAGCCCCGAGCTGGGTCGCTCCCTCAGACCTGGCCAGGGGCAGCCCATCCCCCGGCGCCCTTCCCCGGGGCATCCAAGGGCAGGCTCGGCGCCAGCCCCACCACGCTCGCCACTGCCCGACCATCGTCCTCCCTCGGGGGGCCTGGGCAGGACAGGGACCCGGCTGTGGGAGGCCTCCAGATCTCAGGCCTGGCACACCGTTTACCAGGCTGCTTCCTCCTCTGACGGGGGCCCAGCACACGCCCCAGGAGACTTGGCAGCCGCCCCCAGGGCTCTATCCTCTGGAACTCGTCCCCTTGGAAGGGGCTGGCCCAGGTGCCAGGTTCGGCTGGTCGGCCAGCCTCCTTTGGAGAAAGCAGGCAAGCCGAGCCAGGCTTGCAGTGGCCCTGGCGTGACACCTGCCACCTCAGGCAGAGGGCCTCCCGCGTGCCCTCCATGGCGGATTTCTCCCCGGAGCCGTGGCCTGGGCACTAGGAAGGCCGGGCCTCCCCGACTTCCGGGAGGAGGGGCTAGCCCAGTTACGCCCTGGCCCCCAAACCCTCTGGTGCCATCTGCCTGTCTCGGCACTTCTGACTCCACAGAGCCTTTCCTACACCTGGGCTGCCTGCCGTGGCAAAGTGCAGGCGTGGGGTGAGGCCATGGCTTTGTCTTTCCAGGAAGAAATGAGCCCCTGGCCGAAGCAGCAGGCCCAGGCAGAGCCTTGAGCTTGAAGCCCAGTAGGTCTGTGGCCCTCAGGGCCAGAGCAATGCTTTCAAGGCAGGGAAGCGGCCTGCAAGCTGAGTGGGAGTGGGGGAGGGGAGGGAGACAGCTGAAGCCGAGTCCAGAAGGGCGGCAAAGGAACAGCTGCAGCTGGGTCAGAGCCTGGAGTGAGGGCGGGGCATTCACTGAGGACCCCCGAGGTCAGCCCTAGGCCCCGGCAGTCGCGCAGGCGCCCTTGGCCTGTGCGGTGGGTGGGTGCTTGAAGCCAAGCCCGCAGGGCTCCCGGAGCGGCCAGAGAAAGAAGGGCCCTTGGAGAGGTAGGCGAGGTGGGTATGGGGAGCCACCTTACTCTCCTCGGCTCCCTGAGGGAGAGAGAGAGAGACAGAGACAGAGAGAGAGATCCATGACCTCTGAGTCTCTGCCTCTACCGCTGGCTGGTGCCAACTCACGCGCCATCCCACTTCCAGCCATCACCCCCACGCCTGCCCCGGAGCCAGCCCCACTACAGAGAGGCCGCTTCCTGCTCCCCTCTGTGCCTTCCCTTCCCGACCTGACTCCAGTGCAGGGGATAAGCTTCAGACAAGTCTTTCCATGTCCCTCTGCATGACAATAGACTTCCTCCCCTCTCCCATTCCACAGGCCCACCCGGGACATCCACCTTGGTCATTAGCTCAGGAGAGGATGCAAGATGAGAATCTCTGCTATTGTGTGGGGAGACTCAGTTTCCCGGGTTTCCCCCATGGACACATGTTCTTCAGCTGGGTCTGATTTTCTCCAGACAAGCTGTCTTGGGAAGGATTTGGCCAGCCCTAAGAACCTGAAGGGAAAGGGCGGAGGGGGGTTCTCTCTCTGCCCCCGACAGCCCCGAGCTGGGTCGCTCCCTCAGACCTGGCCAGGGGCAGCCCATCCCCCGGCGCCCTTCCCCGGGGCATCCAAGGGCAGGCTCGGCGCCAGCCCCACCACGCTCGCCACTGCCTGACCATCGTCCTCCCTCGGGGGGCCTGGGCAGGACAGGGACCCGGCTGTGGGAGGCCTCCAGATCTCAGGCCTGGCACACCGTTTACCAGGCTGCTTCCTCCTCTGACGGGGGCCCAGCACACGCCCCAGGAGACTTGGCAGCCGCCCCCAGGGCTCTATCCTCTGGAACTCGTCCCCTTGGCAGGGGCTGGCCCAGGTGCCAGGTTCGGCTGGTCGGCCAGCCTCCTTTGGAGAAAGCAGGCAAGCCGAGCCAGGCTTGCAGTGGCCCTGGCGTGACACCTGCCACCTCAGGCAGAGGGCCTCCCGCGTGCCCCCCATGGCGGATTTCTCCCCGGAGCCGTGGCCTGGGCACTAGGAAGGCCGGGCCTCCCCGACTTCCGGGAGGAGGGGCTAGCCCAGTTACGCCCTGGCCCCCAAACCCTCTGGTGCCATCTGCCTGTCTCGGCACTTCTGACTCCACAGAGCCTTTCCTACACCTGGGCTGCCTGCCGTGGCAAAGTGCAGGCGTGGGGTGAGGCCATGGCTTTGTCTTTCCAGGAAGAAATGAGCCCCTGGCCGAAGCAGCAGGCCCAGGCAGAGCCTTGAGCTTGAAGCCCAGTAGGTCTGTGGCCCTCAGGGCCACAGCAATGCTTTCAAGGCAGGGAAGCGGCCTGCAAGCTGAGTGGGAGTGGGGGAGGGGAGGGAGACAGCTGAAGCCGAGTCCAGAAGGGCGGCAAAGGAACAGCTGCAGCTGTGTCAGAGCCTGGAGGGAGGGCGGGGCATTCACTGAGGAACCCCGAGGTCAGCCCTAGGCCCCGGGGGTCGCGCAGGCGCCCTTGGCCTGTGCGGTGGGTGGAGGGTTGAAGCCAAGCCCGCAGGGCTCCCGGAGCGGCCAGAGAAAGAAGGGCCCATGGAGAGGTAGGCGAGGTGGGTAGGGGGAGCCACCTTACTCTCCTCAGCTCCCTGAGGGAGAGAGAGAGAGACAGAGACAGAGAGAGAGATCCATGACCTCTGAGTCTCTGCCTCTACCGCTGGCTGGTGCCAACTCACGCGCCATCCCACTTCCAGCCATCACCCCCACGCCTGCCCCGGAGCCAGCCCCACCACAGAGAGGCCGCTTCCTGCTCCCCTCTGTGCCTTCCCTTCCCGACCTGACTCCAGTGCAGGGGATAAGCTTCAGACAAGTCTTTCCATGTCCCTCTGCATGACAATAGACTTCCTCCCCTCTCCCATTCCACAGGCCCACCCGGGACATCCACCTTGGTCATTAGCTCAGGAGAGGATGCAAGATGAGAATCTCTGCTATTGTGTGGGGAGACTCAGTTTCCCGGGTTTCCCCCATGGACACATGTTCTTCAGCTGGGTCTGATTTTCTCCAGACAAGCTGTCTTGGGAAGGATTTGGCCAGCCCTAAGAACCTGAAGGGAAAGGGCGGAGGGGGGTTCTCTCTCTGCCCCCGACAGCCCCGAGCTGGGTCGCTCCCTCAGACCTGGCCAGGGGCAGCCCATCCCCCGGCGCCCTTCCCCGGGGCATCCAAGGGCAGGCTCGGCGCCAGCCCCACCACGCTCGCCACTGCCCGACCATCGTCCTCCCTCGGGGGGCCTGGGCAGGACAGGGACCCGGCTGTGGGAGGCCTCCAGATCTCAGGCCTGGCACACCGTTTACCAGGCTGCTTCCTCCTCTGACGGGGGCCCAGCACACGCCCCAGGAGACTTGGCAGCCGCCCCCAGGGCTCTATCCTCTGGAACTCGTCCCCTTGGAAGGGGCTGGCCCAGGTGCCAGGTTCGGCTGGTCGGCCAGCCTCCTTTGGAGAAAGCAGGCAAGCCGAGCCAGGCTTGCAGTGGCCCTGGCGTGACACCTGCCACCTCAGGCAGAGGGCCTCCCGCGTGCCCTCCATGGCGGATTTCTCCCTGGAGCCGTGGCCTGGGCACTAGGAAGGCCGGGCCTCCCCGACTTCCGGGAGGAGGGGCTAGCCCAGTTACGCCCTGGCCCCCAAACCCTCTGGTGCCATCTGCCTGTCTCGGCACTTCTGACTCCACAGAGCCTTTCCTACACCTGGGCTGCCTGCCGTGGCAAAGTGCAGGCGTGGGGTGAGGCCATGGCTTTGTCTTTCCAGGAAGAAATAAGCCCCTGGCCGAAGCAGCAGGCCCAGGCAGAGCCTTGAGCTTGAAGCCCAGTAGGTCTGTGGCCCTCAGGGCCAGAGCAATGCTTTCAAGGCAGGGAAGCGGCCTGCAAGCTGAGTGGGAGTGGGGGAGGGGAGGGAGACAGCTGAAGCCGAGTCCAGAAGGGCGGCAAAGGAACAGCTGCAGCTGGGTCAGAGCCTGGAGTGAGGGCGGGGCATTCACTGAGGACCCCCGAGGTCAGCCCTAGGCCCCGGCGGTCGCGCAGGCGCCCTTGGCCTGTGCGGTGGGTGGGTGCTTGAAGCCAAGCCCGCAGGGCTCCCGGAGCGGCCAGAGAAAGAAGGGCCCTTGGAGAGGTAGGCGAGGTGGGTATGGGGAGCCACCTTACTCTCCTCGGCTCCCTGAGGGAGAGAGAGAGAGACAGAGACAGAGAGAGAGATCCATGACCTCTGAGTCTCTGCCTCTACCGCTGGCTGGTGCCAACTCACGCGCCATCCCACTTCCAGCCATCACCCCCACGCCTGCCCCGGAGCCAGCCCCACTACAGAGAGGCCGCTTCCTGCTCCCCTCTGTGCCTTCCCTTCCCGACCTGACTCCAGTGCAGGGGATAAGCTTCAGACAAGTCTTTCCATGTCCCTCTGCATGACAATAGACTTCCTCCCCTCTCCCATTCCACAGGCCCACCCGGGACATCCACCTTGGTCATTAGCTCAGGAGAGGATGCAAGATGAGAATCTCTGCTATTGTGTGGGGAGACTCAGTTTCCCGGGTTTCCCCCATGGACACATGTTCTTCAGCTGGGTCTGATTTTCTCCAGACAAGCTGTCTTGGGAAGGATTTGGCCAGCCCTAAGAACCTGAAGGGAAAGGGCGGAGGGGGGTTCTCTCTCTGCCCCCGACAGCCCCGAGCTGGGTCGCTCCCTCAGACCTGGCCAGGGGCAGCCCATCCCCCGGCGCCCTTCCCCGGGGCATCCAAGGGCAGGCTCGGCGCCAGCCCCACCACGCTCGCCACTGCCCGACCATCGTCCTCCCTCGGGGGGCCTGGGCAGGACAGGGACCCGGCTGTGGGAGGCCTCCAGATCTCAGGCCTGGCACACCGTTTACCAGGCTGCTTCCTCCTCTGACGGGGGCCCAGCACACGCCCCAGGAGACTTGGCAGCCGCCCCCAGGGCTCTATCCTCTGGAACTCGTCCCCTTGGCAGGGGCTGGCCCAGGTGCCAGGTTCGGCTGGTCGGCCAGCCTCCTTTGGAGAAAGCAGGCAAGCCGAGCCAGGCTTGCAGTGGCCCTGGCGTGACACCTGCCACCTCAGGCAGAGGGCCTCCCGCGTGCCCCCCATGGCGGATTTCTCCCCGGAGCCGTGGCCTGGGCACTAGGAAGGCCGGGCCTCCCCGACTTCCGGGAGGAGGGGCTAGCCCAGTTACGCCCTGGCCCCCAAACCCTCTGGTGCCATCTGCCTGTCTCGGCACTTCTGACTCCACAGAGCCTTTCCTACACCTGGGCTGCCTGCCGTGGCAAAGTGCAGGCGTGGGGTGAGGCCATGGCTTTGTCTTTCCAGGAAGAAATGAGCCCCTGGCCGAAGCAGCAGGCCCAGGCAGAGCCTTGAGCTTGAAGCCCAGTAGGTCTGTGGCCCTCAGGGCCACAGCAATGCTTTCAAGGCAGGGAAGCGGCCTGCAAGCTGAGTGGGAGTGGGGGAGGGGAGGGAGACAGCTGAAGCCGAGTCCAGAAGGGCGGCAAAGGAACAGCTGCAGCTGTGTCAGAGCCTGGAGGGAGGGCGGGGCATTCACTGAGGAACCCCGAGGTCAGCCCTAGGCCCCGGGGGTCGCGCAGGCGCCCTTGGCCTGTGCGGTGGGTGGAGGGTTGAAGCCAAGCCCGCAGGGCTCCCGGAGCGGCCAGAGAAAGAAGGGCCCATGGAGAGGTAGGCGAGGTGGGTAGGGGGAGCCACCTTACTCTCCTCAGCTCCCTGAGGGAGAGAGAGAGAGACAGAGACAGAGAGAGAGATCCATGACCTCTGAGTCTCTGCCTCTACCGCTGGCTGGTGCCAACTCACGCGCCATCCCACTTCCAGCCATCACCCCCACGCCTGCCCCGGAGCCAGCCCCACCACAGAGAGGCCGCTTCCTGCTCCCCTCTGTGCCTTCCCTTCCCGACCTGACTCCAGTGCAGGGGATAAGCTTCAGACAAGTCTTTCCATGTCCCTCTGCATGACAATAGACTTCCTCCCCTCTCCCATTCCACAGGCCCACCCGGGACATCCACCTTGGTCATTAGCTCAGGAGAGGATGCAAGATGAGAATCTCTGCTATTGTGTGGGGAGACTCAGTTTCCCGGGTTTCCCCCATGGACACATGTTCTTCAGCTGGGTCTGATTTTCTCCAGACAAGCTGTCTTGGGAAGGATTTGGCCAGCCCTAAGAACCTGAAGGGAAAGGGCGGAGGGGGGTTCTCTCTCTGCCCCCGACAGCCCCGAGCTGGGTCGCTCCCTCAGACCTGGCCAGGGGCAGCCCATCCCCCGGCGCCCTTCCCCGGGGCATCCAAGGGCAGGCTCGGCGCCAGCCCCACCACGCTCGCCACTGCCCGACCATCGTCCTCCCTCGGGGGGCCTGGGCAGGACAGGGACCCGGCTGTGGGAGGCCTCCAGATCTCAGGCCTGGCACACCGTTTACCAGGCTGCTTCCTCCTCTGACGGGGGCCCAGCACACGCCCCAGGAGACTTGGCAGCCGCCCCCAGGGCTCTATCCTCTGGAACTCGTCCCCTTGGCAGGGGCTGGCCCAGGTGCCAGGTTCGGCTGGTCGGCCAGCCTCCTTTGGAGAAAGCAGGCAAGCCGAGCCAGGCTTGCAGTGGCCCTGGCGTGACACCTGCCACCTCAGGCAGAGGGCCTCCCGCGTGCCCCCCATGGCGGATTTCTCCCCGGAGCCGTGGCCTGGGCACTAGGAAGGCCGGGCCTCCCCGACTTCCGGGAGGAGGGGCTAGCCCAGTTACGCCCTGGCCCCCAAACCCTCTGGTGCCATCTGCCTGTCTCGGCACTTCTGACTCCACAGAGCCTTTCCTACACCTGGGCTGCCTGCCGTGGCAAAGTGCAGGCGTGGGGTGAGGCCATGGCTTTGTCTTTCCAGGAAGAAATGAGCCCCTGGCCGAAGCAGCAGGCCCAGGCAGAGCCTTGAGCTTGAAGCCCAGTAGGTCTGTGGCCCTCAGGGCCAGAGCAATGCTTTCAAGGCAGGGAAGCGGCCTGCAAGCTGAGTGGGAGTGGGGGAGGGGAGGGAGACAGCTGAAGCCGAGTCCAGAAGGGCGGCAAAGGAACAGCTGCAGCTGTGTCAGAGCCTGGAGGGAGGGCGGGGCATTCACTGAGGAACCCCGAGGTCAGCCCTAGGCCCCGGGGGTCGCGCAGGCGCCCTTGGCCTGTGCGGTGGGTGGAGGGTTGAAGCCAAGCCCGCAGGGCTCCCGGAGCGGCCAGAGAAAGAAGGGCCCATGGAGAGGTAGGCGAGGTGGGTAGGGGGAGCCACCTTACTCTCCTCAGCTCCCTGAGGGAGAGAGAGAGAGACAGAGACAGAGAGAGAGATCCATGACCTCTGAGTCTCTGCCTCTACCGCTGGCTGGTGCCAACTCACGCGCCATCCCACTTCCAGCCATCACCCCCACGCCTGCCCCGGAGCCAGCCCCACCACAGAGAGGCCGCTTCCTGCTCCCCTCTGTGCCTTCCCTTCCCGACCTGACTCCAGTGCAGGGGATAAGCTTCAGACAAGTCTTTCCATGTCCCTCTGCATGACAATAGACTTCCTCCCCTCTCCCATTCCACAGGCCCACCCGGGACATCCACCTTGGTCATTAGCTCAGGAGAGGATGCAAGATGAGAATCTCTGCTATTGTGTGGGGAGACTCAGTTTCCCGGGTTTCCCCCATGGACACATGTTCTTCAGCTGGGTCTGATTTTCTCCAGACAAGCTGTCTTGGGAAGGATTTGGCCAGCCCTAAGAACCTGAAGGGAAAGGGCGGAGGGGGGTTCTCTCTCTGCCCCCGACAGCCCCGAGCTGGGTCGCTCCCTCAGACCTGGCCAGGGGCAGCCCATCCCCCGGCGCCCTTCCCCGGGGCATCCAAGGGCAGGCTCGGCGCCAGCCCCACCACGCTCGCCACTGCCCGACCATCGTCCTCCCTCGGGGGGCCTGGGCAGGACAGGGACCCGGCTGTGGGAGGCCTCCAGATCTCTGGCCTGGCACACCGTTTACCAGGCTGCTTCCTCCTCTGACGGGGGCCCAGCACACGCCCCAGGAGACTTGGCAGCCGCCCCCAGGGCTCTATCCTCTGGAACTCGTCCCCTTGGCAGGGGCTGGCCCAGGTGCCAGGTTCGGCTGGTCGGCCAGCCTCCTTTGGAGAAAGCAGGCAAGCCGAGCCAGGCTTGCAGTGGCCCTGGCGTGACACCTGCCACCTCAGGCAGAGGGCCTCCCGCGTGCCCCCCATGGCGGATTTCTCCCCGGAGCCGTGGCCTGGGCACTAGGAAGGCCGGGCCTCCCCGACTTCCGGGAGGAGGGGCTAGCCCAGTTACGCCCTGGCCCCCAAACCCTCTGGTGCCATCTGCCTGTCTCGGCACTTCTGACTCCACAGAGCCTTTCCTACACCTGGGCTGCCTGCCGTGGCAAAGTGCAGGCGTGGGGTGAGGCCATGGCTTTGTCTTTCCAGGAAGAAATGAGCCCCTGGCCGAAGCAGCAGGCCCAGGCAGAGCCTTGAGCTTGAAGCCCAGTAGGTCTGTGGCCCTCAGGGCCAGAGCAATGCTTTCAAGGCAGGGAAGCGGCCTGCAAGCTGAGTGGGAGTGGGGGAGGGGAGGGAGACAGCTGAAGCGGAGTCCAGAAGGGCGGCAAAGGAACAGCTGCAGCTGTGTCAGAGCCTGGAGGGAGGGCGGGGCATTCACTGAGGACCCCCGAGGTCAGCCCTAGGCCCCGGCGGTCGCGCAGGCGCCCTTGGCCTCTGCGGTGGGTGGAGGGTTGAAGCCAAGCCCGCAGGGCTCCCGGAGTGGCCAGAGAAAGAAGGGCCCATGGAGAGGTAGGCGAGGTGGGTAGGGGGAGCCACCTTACTCTCCTCAGCTCCCTGAGGGAGAGAGAGAGAGACAGACAGAGAGAGAGATCCATTACCTCTGAGTCTCTGCCTCTACCGCTGGCTGGTGCCAACTCACGCGCCATCCCACTTCCAGCCATCACCCCCACGCCTGCCCCGGAGCCAGCCCCACCACAGAGAGGCCGCTTCCTGCTCCCCTCTGTGCCTTCCCTTCCCGACCTGACTCCAGTGCAGGGGATAAGCTTCAGACAAGTCTTTCCATGTCCCTCTGCATGACAATAGACTTCCTCCCCTCTCCCCTTCCACAGGCCCACCCGGGACATCCACCTTGGTCATTAGCTCAGGAGAGGATGCAAGATGAGAATCTCTGCTATTGTGTGGGGAGACTCAGTTTCCCGGGTTTCCCCCATGGACACATGTTCTTCAGCTGGGTCTGATTTTCTCCAGACAAGCTGTCTTGGGAAGGATTTGGCCAGCCCTAAGAACCTGAAGGGAAAGGGCGGAGGGGGGTTCTCTCTCTGCCCCCGACAGCCCCGAGCTGGGTCGCTCCCTCAGACCTGGCCAGGGGCAGCCCATCCCCCGGCGCCCTTCCCCGGGGCATCCAAGGGCAGGCTCGGCGCCAGCCCCACCACGCTCGCCACTGCCCGACCATCGTCCTCCCTCGGGGGGCCTGGGCAGGACAGGGACCCGGCTGTGGGAGGCCTCCAGATCTCAGGCCTGGCACACCGTTTACCAGGCTGCTTCCTCCTCTGACGGGGGCCCAGCACACGCCCCAGGAGACTTGGCAGCCGCCCCCAGGGCTCTATCCTCTGGAACTCGTCCCCTTGGAAGGGGCTGGCCCAGGTGCCAGGTTCAGCTGGTCGGCCAGCCTCCTTTGGAGAAAGCAGGCAAGCCGAGCCAGGCTTGCAGTGGCCCTGGCGTGACACCTGCCACCTCAGGCAGAGGGCCTCCCGCGTGCCCTCCATGGCGGATTTCTCCCCGGAGCCGTGGCCTGGGCACTAGGAAGGCCGGGCCTCCCCGACTTCCGGGAGGAGGGGCTAGCCCAGTTACGCCCTGGCCCCCAAACCCTCTGGTGCCATCTGCCTGTCTCGGCACTTCTGACTCCACAGAGCCTTTCCTACACCTGGGCTGCCTGCCGTGGCAAAGTGCAGGCGTGGGGTGAGGCCATGGCTTTGTCTTTCCAGGAAGAAATGAGCCCCTGGCCGAAGCAGCAGGCCCAGGCAGAGCCTTGAGCTTGAAGCCCAGTAGGTCTGTGGCCCTCAGGGCCAGAGCAATGCTTTCAAGGCAGGGAAGCGGCCTGCAAGCTGAGTGGGAGTGGGGGAGGGGAGGGAGACAGCTGAAGCCGAGTCCAGAAGGGCGGCAAAGGAACAGCTGCAGCTGGGTCAGAGCCTGGAGGGAGGGCGGGGCATTCACTGAGGACCCCCGAGGTCAGCCCTAGGCCCCGGCGGTCGCGCAGGCGCCCTTGGCCTGTGCGGTGGGTGGAGGGTTGAAGCCAAGCCCGCAGGGCTCCCGGAGCGGCCAGAGAAAGAAGGGCCCATGGAGAGGTAGGCGAGGTGGGTAGGGGGAGCCACCTTACTCTCCTCAGCTCCCTGAGAGAGAGAGAGATAGACAGAGACAGAGAGAGAGATCCATGACCTCTGAGTCTAGGCCTCTACCGCTGGCTGGTGCCAACTCACGCGCCATCCCACTTCCAGCCATCACCCCCACGCCTGCCCCGGAGCCAGCCCCACCACAGAGAGGCCGCTTCCTGCTCCCCTCTGTGCCTTCCCTTCCCGACCTGACTCCAGTGCAGGGGATAAGCTTCAGACAAGTCTTTCCATGTCCCTCTGCATGACAATAGACATCCTCCCCTCTCCCATTCCACAGGCCCACCCGGGACATCCACCTTGGTCATTAGCTCAGGAGAGGATGCAAGATGAGAATCTCTGCTATTGTGTGGGGAGACTCAGTTTCCCGGGTTTCCCCCATGGACACATGTTCTTCAGCTGGGTCTGATTTTCTCCAGACAAGCTGTCTTGGGAAGGATTTGGCCAGCCCTAAGAACCTGAAGGGAAAGGGCGGAGGGGGGTTCTCTCTCTGCCCCCGACAGCCCCGAGCTGGGTCGCTCCCTCAGACCTGGCCAGGGGCAGCCCATCCCCCGGCGCCCTTCCCCGGGGCATCCAAGGGCAGGCTCGGCGCCAGCCCCACCACGCTCGCCACTGCCCGACCATCGTCCTCCCTCGGGGGGCCTGGGCAGGACAGGGACCCGGCTGTGGGAGGCCTCCAGATCTCAGGCCTGGCACACCGTTTACCAGGCTGCTTCCTCCTCTGACGGGGGCCCAGCACACGCCCCAGGAGACTTGGCAGCCGCCCCCAGGGCTCTATCCTCTGGAACTCGTCCCCTTGGAAGGGGCTGGCCCAGGTGCCAGGTTCGGCTGGTCGGCCAGCCTCCTTTGGAGAAAGCAGGCAAGCCGAGCCAGGCTTGCAGTGGCCCTGGCGTGACACCTGCCACCTCAGGCAGAGGGCCTCCCGCGTGCCCTCCATGGCGGATTTCTCCCCGGAGCCGTGGCCTGGGCACTAGGAAGGCCGGGCCTCCCCGACTTCCGGGAGGAGGGGCTAGCCCAGTTACGCCCTGGCCCCCAAACCCTCTGGTGCCATCTGCCTGTCTCGGCACTTCTGACTCCACAGAGCCTTTCCTACACCTGGGCTGCCTGCCGTGGCAAAGTGCAGGCGTGGGGTGAGGCCATGGCTTTGTCTTTCCAGGAAGAAATGAGCCCCTGGCCAAAGCAGCAGGCCCAGGCAGAGCCTTGAGCTTGAAGCCCAGTAGGTCTGTGGCCCTCAGGGCCAGAGCAATGCTTTCAAGGCAGGGAAGCGGCCTGCAAGCTGAGTGGGAGTGGGGGAGGGGAGGGAGACAGCTGAAGCCGAGTCCAGAAGGGCGGCAAAGGAACAGCTGCAGCTGGGTCAGAGCCTGGAGGGAGGGCGGGGCATTCACTGAGGACCCCCGAGGTCAGCCCTAGGCCCTGGCGGTCGCGCAGGCGCCCTTGGCCTGTGCGGTGGGTGGGGGGTTGAAGCCAAGCCCGCAGGGCTCCCGGAGCGGCCAGAGAAAGAAGGGCCCTTGGAGAGGTAGGCGAGGTGGGTAGGGGGAGCCACCTTACTCTCCTCAGCTCCCTGAGGGAGAGAGAGAGAGACAGAGACAGAGAGAGAGATCCATGACCTCTGAGTCTCGGCCTCTACCGTTGGCTGGTGCCAACTCACGCGCCATCCCACTTCCAGCCATCACCCCCACGCCTGCCCGGGAGCCAGCCCCACCACAGAGAGGCCGCTTCCTGCTCCCCTCTGTGCCTTCCCTTCCCGACCTGACTCCAGTGCAGGGGATAAGCTTCAGACAAGTCTTTCCATGTCCCTCTGCATGACAATAGACTTCCTCCCCTCTCCCATTCCACAGGCCCACCCGGGACATCCACCTTGGTCATTAGCTCAGGAGAGGATGCAAGATGAGAATCTCTGCTATTGTGTGGGGAGACTCAGTTTCCCGGGTTTCCCCCATGGACACATGTTCTTCAGCTGGGTCTGATTTTCTCCAGACAAGCTGTCTTGGGAAGGATTTGGCCAGCCCTAAGAACCTGAAGGGAAAGGGCGGAGGGGGGTTCTCTCTCTGCCCCCGACAGCCCCGAGCTGGGTCGCTCCCTCAGACCTGGCCAGGGGCAGCCCATCCCCCGGCGCCCTTCCCCGGGGCATCCAAGGGCAGGCTCGGCGCCAGCCCCACCACGCTCGCCACTGCCCGACCATCGTCCTCCCTCGGGGGGCCTGGGCAGGACAGGGACCCGGCTGTGGGAGGCCTCCAGATCTCAGGCCTGGCACACCGTTTACCAGGCTGCTTCCTCCTCTGACGGGGGCCAGCACACGCCCCAGGAGACTTGGCAGCCGCCCCCAGGGCTCTATCCTCTGGAACTCGTCCCCTTGGAAGGGGCTGGCCCAGGTGCCAGGTTCGGCTGGTCGGCTAGCCTCCTTTGGAGAAAGCAGGCAAGCCGAGCCAGGCTTGCAGTGGCCCTGGCGTGACACCTGCCACCTCAGGCAGAGGGCCTCCCGCGTGCCCTCCATGGCGGATTTCTACCCGGAGCCGTGGCCTGGGCACTAGGAAGGCCGGGCCTCCCCGACTTCCGGGAGGAGGGGCTAGCCCAGTTACGCCCTGGCCCCCAAACCCTCTGGTGCCATCTGCCTGTCTCGGCACTTCTGACTCCACAGAGCCTTTCCTACACCTGGGCTGCCTGCCGTGGCAAAGTGCAGGCGTGGGGTGAGGCCATGGCTTTGTCTTTCCAGGAAGAAATGAGCCCCTGGCCAAAGCAGCAGGCCCAGGCAGAGCCTTGAGCTTGAAGCCCAGTAGGTCTGTGGCCCTCAGGGCCACAGCAATGATTTCAAGGCAGGGAAGCGGCCTGCAAGCTGAGTGGGAGTGGGGGAGGGGAGGGAGACAGCTGAAGCCCAGTCCAGAAGGGCGGCAAAGGAACAGCTGCAGCTGGGTCAGAGCCTAGAGGGAGGGCGGGGCATTCACTGAGGACCCCCGATGTCAGCCCTAGGCCCTGGCGGTCGCGCAGGCGCCCTTGGCCTGTGCGGTGGGTGGGGGGTTGAAGCCAAGCCCGCAGGGCTCCCGGAGCGGCCAGAGAAAGAAGGGCCCTTGGAGAGGTAGGCGAGGTGGGTAGGGGGAGCCACCTTACTCTCCTCAGCTCCCTGAGGGAGAGAGAGAGAGACAGAGACAGAGAGAGAGATCCATGACCTCTGAGTCTCGGCCTCTACCGTTGGCTGGTGCCAACTCACGCGCCATCCCACTTCCAGCCATCACCCCCACGCCTGCCCGGGAGCCAGCCCCACCACAGAGAGGCCGCTTCCTGCTCCCCTCTGTGCCTTCCCTTCCCGACCTGACTCCAGTGCAGGGGATAAGCTTCAGACAAGTCTTTCCATGTCCCTCTGCATGACAATAGACTTCCTCCCCTCTCCCATTCCACAGGCCCACCCGGGACATCCACCTTGGTCATTAGCTCAGGAGAGGATGCAAGATGAGAATCTCTGCTATTGTGTGGGGAGACTCAGTTTCCCGGGTTTCCCCCATGGACACATGTTCTTCAGCTGGGTCTGATTTTCTCCAGACAAGCTGTCTTGGGAAGGATTTGGCCAGCCCTAAGAACCTGAAGGGAAAGGGCGGAGGGGGGGTTCTCTCTCTGCCCCCGACAGCCCCGAGCTGGGTCGCTCCCTCAGACCTGGCCAGGGGCAGCCCATCCCCCGGCGCCCTTCCCCGGGGCATCCAAGGGCAGGCTCGGCGCCAGCCCCACCACGCTCGCCACTGCCCGACCATCGTCCTCCCTCGGGGGGCCTGGGCAGGACAGGGACCCGGCTGTGGGAGGCCTCCAGATCTCAGGCCTGGCACACCGTTTACCAGGCTGCTTCCTCCTCTGACGGGGGCCCAGCACACGCCCCAGGAGACTTGGCAGCCGCCCCCAGGGCTCTATCCTCTGGAACTCGTCCCCTTGGAAGGGGCTGGCCCAGGTGCCAGGTTCGGCTGGTCGGCCAGCCTCCTTTGGAGAAAGCAGGCAAGCCGAGCCAGGCTTGCAGTGGCCCTGGCGTGACACCTGCCACCTCAGGCAGAGGGCCTCCCGCGTGCCCTCCATGGCGGATTTCTCCCCGGAGCCGTGGCCTGGGCACTAGGAAGGCCGGGCCTCCCCGACTTCCGGGAGGAGGGGCTAGCCCAGTTACGCCCTGGCCCCCAAACCCTCTGGTGCCATCTGCCTGTCTCGGCACTTCTGACTCCACAGAGCCTTTCCTACACCTGGGCTGCCTGCCGTGGCAAAGTGCAGGCGTGGGGTGAGGCCATGGCTTTGTCTTTCCAGGAAGAAATGAGCCCCTGGCCGAAGCAGCAGGCCCAGGCAGAGCCTTGAGCTTGAAGCCCAGTAGGTCTGTGGCCCTCAGGGCCACAGCAATGCTTTCAAGGCAGGGAAGCGGCCTGCAAGCTGAGTGGGAGTGGGGGAGGGGAGGGAGACAGCTGAAGCCGAGTCCAGAAGGGCGGCAAAGGAACAGCTGCAGCTGGGTCAGAGCCTGGAGGGAGGGCGGGGCATTCACTGAGGACCCCCGAGGTCAGCCCTAGGCCCCGGCGGTCGCGCAGGCGCCCTTGGCCTGTGCGGTGGGTGGAGGGTTGAAGCCAAGCCCGCAGGGCTCCCGGAGCGGCCAGAGAAAGAAGAGCCCATGGAGAGGTAGGCGAGGTGGGTAGGGGGAGCCACCTTACTCTCCTCAGCTCCCTGAGGGAGAGAGAGAGAGACAGAGACAGAGAGAGAGATCCATGACCTCTGAGTCTAGGCCTCTACCGCTGGCTGGTGCCAACTCACGCGCCATCCCACTTCCAGCCATCACCCCCACGCCTGCCCCGGAGCCAGCCCCACCACAGAGAGGCCGCTTCCTGCTCCCCTCTGTGCCTTCCCTTCCCGAACTGACTCCAGTGCAGGGGATAAGCTTCAGACAAGTCTTTCCATGTCCCTCTGCATGACAATAGACATCTTCCCCTCTCCCATTCCACCGGCCCACCTGGGACATCCACCTTGGTCATTAGCTCAGGAGAGGATGCAAGATGAGAATCTCTGCTATTGTGTGGGGAGACTCAGTTTCCCGGGTTTCCCCCATGGACACATGTTCTTCAGCTGGGTCTGATTTTCTCCAGACAAGCTGTCTTGGGAAGGATTTGGCCAGCCCTAAGAACCTGAAGGGAAAGGGCGGAGGGGGGTTCTCTCTCTGCCCCCGACAGCCCCGAGCTGGGTCGCTCCCTCAGACCTGGCCAGGGGCAGCCCATCCCCCGGCGCCCTTCCCCGGGGCATCCAAGGGCAGGCTCGGCGCCAGCCCCACCACGCTCGCCACTGCTCCGACCATCGTCCTCCCTCGGGGGGCCTGGGCAGGACAGGGACCCGGCTGTGGGAGGCCTCCAGATCTCAGGCCTGGCACACCGTTTACCAGGCTGCTTCCTCCTCTGACGGGGGCCCAGCACACGCCCCAGGAGACTTGGCAGCCGCCCCCAGGGCTCTATCCTCTGGAACTCGTCCCCTTGGAAGGGGCTGGCCCAGGTGCCAGGTTCGGCTGGTCGGCCAGCCTCCTTTGGAGAAAGCAGGCAAGCCGAGCCAGGCTTGCAGTGGCCCTGGCGTGACACCTGCCACCTCAGGCAGAGGGCCTCCCGCGTGCCCTCTATGGCGGATTTCTCCCCGGAGCCGTGGCCTGGGCACTAGGAAGGCCGGGCCTCCCCGACTTCCGGGAGGAGGGGCTAGCCCAGTTACGCCCTGGTCCCCAAACCCTCTGGTGCCATCTGACTGTCTCGGCACTTCTGACTCCACAGAGCCTTTCCTACACCTGGGCTGCCTGCCGTGGCAAAGTGCAGGCGTGGGGTGAGGCCATGGCTTTGTCTTTCCAGGAAGAAATGAGCCCCTGGCCGAAGCAGCAGGCCCAGGCAGAGCCTTGAGCTTGAAGCCCAGTAGGTCTGTGGCCCTCAGGGCCACAGCAATGCTTTCAAGGCAGGGAAGCGGCCTGCAAGCTGAGTGGGAGTGGGGGAGGGGAGGGAGACAGCTGAAGCCGAGTCCAGAAGGGCGGCAAAGGAACAGCTGCAGCTGGGTCAGAGCCTGGAGGGAGGGCGGGGCATTCACTGAGGACCCCCGAGGGCAGCCCTAGGCCCTGGCGGTCGCGCAGGCGCCCTTGGCCTGTGCGGTGGGTGGGGGGTTGAAGCCAAGCCCGCAGGGCTCCCGGAGCGGCCAGAGAAAGAAGGGCCCTTGGAGAGGTAGGCGAGGTGGGTAGGGGGAGCCACCTTACTCTCCTCAGCTCCCTGAGGGAGAGAGAGAGAGACAGAGACAGAGAGAGAGATCCATGACCTCTGAGTCTCTGCCTCTACCGCTGGCTGGTGCCAACTCACGCGCCATCCCACTTCCAGCCATCACCCCCACGCCTGCCCCGGAGCCAGCCCCACCACAGAGAGGCCGCTTCCTGCTCCCCTCTGTGCCTTCCCTTCCCGACCTGACTCCAGTGCAGGGGATAAGCTTCAGACAAGTCTTTCCATGTCCCTCTGCATGACAATAGACTTCCTCCCCTCTCCCATTCCACAGGCCCACCCGGGACATCCACCTTGGTCATTAGCTCAGGAGAGGATGCAAGATGAGAATCTCTGCTATTGTGTGGGGAGACTCAGTTTCCCGGGTTTCCCCCCATGGACACATGTTCTTCAGCTGGGTCTGATTTTCTCCAGACAAGCTGTCTTGGGAAGGATTTGGCCAGCCCTAAGAACCTGAAGGGAAAGGGCGGAGGGGGGTTCTCTCTCTGCCCCCGACAGCCCCGAGCTGGGTCGCTCCCTCAGACCTGGCCAGGGGCAGCCCATCCCCCGGCGCCCTTCCCCGGGGCATCCAAGGGCAGGCTCGGCGCCAGCCCCACCACGCTCGCCACTGCCCGACCATCGTCCTCCCTCGGGGGGCCTGGGCAGGACAGGGACCCGGCTGTGGGAGGCCTCCAGATCTCAGGCCTGGCACACCGTTTACCAGGCTGCTTCCTCCTCTGACGGGGGCCCAGCACACGCCCCAGGAGACTTGGCAGCCGCCCCCAGGGCTCTATCCTCTGGAACTCGTCCCCTTGGAAGGGGCTGGCCCAGGTGCCAGGTTCGGCTGGTCGGCCAGCCTCCTTTGGAGAAAGCAGGCAAGCCGAGCCAGGCTTGCAGTGGCCCTGGCGTGACACCTGCCACCTCAGGCAGAGGGCCTCCCGCGTGCCCTCCATGGCGGATTTCTCCCCGGAGCCGTGGCCTGGGCACTAGGAAGGCCGGGCCTCCCCGACTTCCGGGAGGAGGGGCTAGCCCAGTTACGCCCTGGCCCCCAAACCCTCTGGTGCCATCTGCCTGTCTCGGCACTTCTGACTCCACAGAGCCTTTCCTACACCTGGGCTGCCTGCCGTGGCAAAGTGCAGGCGTGGGGTGAGGCCATGGCTTTGTCTTTCCAGGAAGAAATGAGCCCCTGGCCGAAGCAGCAGGCCCAGGCAGAGCCTTGAGCTTGAAGCCCAGTAGGTCTGTGGCCCTCAGGGCCACAGCAATGCTTTCAAGGCAGGGAAGCGGCCTGCAAGCTGAGTGGGAGTGGGGGAGGGGAGGGAGACAGCTGAAGCCGAGTCCAGAAGGGCGGCAAAGGAACAGCTGCAGCTGGGTCAGAGCCTGGAGGGAGGGCGGGGCATTCACTGAGGACCCCCGAGGTCAGCCCTAGGCCCCGGCGGTCGCGCAGGCGCCCTTGGCCTGTGCGGTGGGTGGAGGGTTGAAGCCAAGCCCGCAGGGCTCCCGGAGCGGCCAGAGAAAGAAGAGCCCATGGAGAGGTAGGCGAGGTGGGTAGGGGGAGCCACCTTACTCTCCTCAGCTCCCTGAGGGAGAGAGAGAGAGACAGAGACAGAGAGAGAGATCCATGACCTCTGAGTCTAGGCCTCTACCGCTGGCTGGTGCCAACTCACGCGCCATCCCACTTCCAGCCATCACCCCCACGCCTGCCCCGGAGCCAGCCCCACCACAGAGAGGCCGCTTCCTGCTCCCCTCTGTGCCTTCCCTTCCCGAACTGACTCCAGTGCAGGGGATAAGCTTCAGACAAGTCTTTCCATGTCCCTCTGCATGACAATAGACATCTTCCCCTCTCCCATTCCACCGGCCCACCTGGGACATCCACCTTGGTCATTAGCTCAGGAGAGGATGCAAGATGAGAATCTCTGCTATTGTGTGGGGAGACTCAGTTTCCCGGGTTTCCCCCATGGACACATGTTCTTCAGCTGGGTCTGATTTTCTCCAGACAAGCTGTCTTGGGAAGGATTTGGCCAGCCCTAAGAACCTGAAGGGAAAGGGCGGAGGGGGGTTCTCTCTCTGCCCCCGACAGCCCCGAGCTGGGTCGCTCCCTCAGACCTGGCCAGGGGCAGCCCATCCCCCGGCGCCCTTCCCCGGGGCATCCAAGGGCAGGCTCGGCGCCAGCCCCACCACGCTCGCCACTGCCCGACCATCGTCCTCCCTCGGGGGGCCTGGGCAGGACAGGGACCCGGCTGTGGGAGGCCTCCAGATCTCAGGCCTGGCACACCGTTTACCAGGCTGCTTCCTCCTCTGACGGGGGCCCAGCACACGCCCCAGGAGACTTGGCAGCCGCCCCCAGGGCTCTATCCTCTGGAACTCGTCCCCTTGGAAGGGGCTGGCCCAGGTGCCAGGTTCGGCTGGTCGGCCAGCCTCCTTTGGAGAAAGCAGGCAAGCCGAGCCAGGCTTGCAGTGGCCCTGGCGTGACACCTGCCACCTCAGGCAGAGGGCCTCCCGCGTGCCCTCTATGGCGGATTTCTCCCCGGAGCCGTGGCCTGGGCACTAGGAAGGCCGGGCCTCCCCGACTTCCGGGAGGAGGGGCTAGCCCAGTTACGCCCTGGTCCCCAAACCCTCTGGTGCCATCTGACTGTCTCGGCACTTCTGACTCCACAGAGCCTTTCCTACACCTGGGCTGCCTGCCGTGGCAAAGTGCAGGCGTGGGGTGAGGCCATGGCTTTGTCTTTCCAGGAAGAAATGAGCCCCTGGCCGAAGCAGCAGGCCCAGGCAGAGCCTTGAGCTTGAAGCCCAGTAGGTCTGTGGCCCTCAGGGCCACAGCAATGCTTTCAAGGCAGGGAAGCGGCCTGCAAGCTGAGTGGGAGTGGGGGAGGGGAGGGAGACAGCTGAAGCCGAGTCCAGAAGGGCGGCAAAGGAACAGCTGCAGCTGGGTCAGAGCCTGGAGGGAGGGCGGGGCATTCACTGAGGACCCCCGAGGGCAGCCCTAGGCCCTGGCGGTCGCGCAGGCGCCCT
Organism: Diceros bicornis minor; assembly: GCF_020826845.1. Classification (NCBI taxonomy): domain Eukaryota; kingdom Metazoa; phylum Chordata; class Mammalia; order Perissodactyla; family Rhinocerotidae; genus Diceros; species Diceros bicornis. The sequence continues at coordinate 229,656 of NW_026691166.1, forward strand.
TGGCCTGTGCGGTGGGTGGGGGGTTGAAGCCAAGCCCGCAGGGCTCCCGGAGCGGCCAGAGAAAGAAGGGCCCTTGGAGAGGTAGGCGAGGTGGGTAGGGGGAGCCACCTTACTCTCCTCAGCTCCCTGAGGGAGAGAGAGAGAGACAGAGACAGAGAGAGAGATCCATGACCTCTGAGTCTCTGCCTCTACCGCTGGCTGGTGCCAACTCACGCGCCATCCCACTTCCAGCCATCACCCCCACGCCTGCCCCGGAGCCAGCCCCACCACAGAGAGGCCGCTTCCTGCTCCCCTCTGTGCCTTCCCTTCCCGACCTGACTCCAGTGCAGGGGATAAGCTTCAGACAAGTCTTTCCATGTCCCTCTGCATGACAATAGACTTCCTCCCCTCTCCCATTCCACAGGCCCACCCGGGACATCCACCTTGGTCATTAGCTCAGGAGAGGATGCAAGATGAGAATCTCTGCTATTGTGTGGGGAGACTCAGTTTCCCGGGTTTCCCCCATGGACACATGTTCTTCAGCTGGGTCTGATTTTCTCCAGACAAGCTGTCTTGGGAAGGATTTGGCCAGCCCTAAGAACCTGAAGGGAAAGGGCGGAGGGGGGTTCTCTCTCTGCCCCCGACAGCCCCGAGCTGGGTCGCTCCCTCAGACCTGGCCAGGGGCAGCCCATCCCCCGGCGCCCTTCCCCGGGGCATCCAAGGGCAGGCTCGGCGCCAGCCCCACCACGTTCGCCACTGCCCGACCATCGTCCTCCCTCGGGGGGCCTGGGCAGGACAGGGACCCGGCTGTGGGAGGCCTCCAGATCTCAGGCCTGGCACACCGTTTACCAGGCTGCTTCCTCCTCTGACGGGGGCCCAGCACACGCCCCAGGAGACTTGGCAGCCGCCCCCAGGGCTCTATCCTCTGGAACTCGTCCCCTTGGAAGGGGCTGGCCCAGGTGCCAGGTTCGGCTGGTCGGCCAGCCTCCTTTGGAGAAAGCAGGCAAGCCGAGCCAGGCTTGCAGTGGCCCTGGCGTGACACCTGCCACCTCAGGCAGAGGGCCTCCCGCGTGCCCTCCATGGCGGATTTCTCCCCGGAGCCGTGGCCTGGGCACTAGGAAGGCCGGGCCTCCCCGACTTCCGGGAGGAGGGGCTAGCCCAGTTACGCCCTGGCCCCCAAACCCTCTGGTGCCATCTGCCTGTCTCGGCACTTCTGACTCCACAGAGCCTTTCCTACACCTGGGCTGCCTGCCGTGGCAAAGTGCAGGCGTGGGGTGAGGCCATGGCTTTGTCTTTCCAGGAAGAAATGAGCCCCTGGCCGAAGCAGCAGGCCCAGGCAGAGCCTTGAGCTTGAAGCCCAGTAGGTCTGTGGCTCTCAGGGCAAGAGCAATGCTTTCAAGGCAGGGAAGCGGCCTGCAAGCTGAGTGGGAGTGGGGGAGGGGAGGGAGACAGCTGAAGCCGAGTCCAGAAGGGCGGCAAAGGAACAGCTGCAGCTGGGTCAGAGCCTGGAGGGAGGGCGGGGCATTCACTGAGGACCCCCGAGGTCAGCCCTAGGCCCCGGCGGTCGCGCAGGCGCCCTTGGCCTGTGCTGTGGGTGGAGGGTTGAAGCCAAGCCCGCAGGGCTCCCGGAGCGGCCAGAGAAAGAAGGGCCCTTGGAGAGGTAGGCGAGGTGGGTAGGGGGAGCCACCTTACTCTCCTCAGCTCCCTGAGGGAGAGAGAGAGACAGAGACAGAGAGAGAGATCCATGACCTCTGAGTCTCTGCCTCTACCACTGGCTGGTGCCAACTCACGCGCCATCCCACTTCCAGCCATCACCCCCACGCCTGCCCCGGAGCCAGCCCCACCACAGAGAGGCCGCTTCCTGCTCCCCTCTGTGCCTTCCCTTCCCGACCTGACTCCAGTGCAGGGGATAAGCTTCAGACAAGTCTTTCCATGTCCCTCTGCATGACAATAGACTTCCTCCCCTCTCCCATTCCACAGGCCCACCCGGGACATCCACCTTGGTCATTAGCTCAGGAGAGGATGCAAGATGAGAATCTCTGCTATTGTGTGGGGAGACTCAGTTTCCCGGGTTTCCCCCATGGACACATGTTCTTCAGCTGGGTCTGATTTTCTCCAGACAAGCTGTCTTGGGAAGGATTTGGCCAGCCCTAAGAACCTGAAGGGAAAGGGCGGAGGGGGGTTCTCTCTCTGCCCCCGACAGCCCCGAGCTGGGTCGCTCCCTCAGACCTGGCCAGGGGCAGCCCATCCCCCGGCGCCCTTCCCGGGGCATCCAAGGGCAGGCTCGGCGCCAGCCCCACCCCGCTCTCCACTGCCCGACCATCGTCCTCCCTCGGGGGGCCTGGGCAGGACAGGGACCCGGCTGTGGGAGGCCTCCAGATCTCAGGCCTGGCACACCGTTTACCAGGCTGCTTCCTCCTCTGACGGGGGCCCAGCACACGCCCCAGGAGACTTGGCAGCCGCCCCCAGGGCTCTATCCTCTGGAACTCGTCCCCTTGGAAGGGGCTGGCCCAGGTGCCAGGTTCGGCTGGTCGGCCAGCCTCCTTTGGAGAAAGCAGGCAAGCCGAGCCAGGCTTGCAGTGGCCCTGGCGTGACACCTGCCACCTCAGGCAGAGGGCCTCCCGCGTGCCCTCCATGGCGGATTTCTCCCCGGAGCCGTGGCCTGGGCACTAGGAAGGCCGGGCCTCCCTGAGTTCCGGGAGGAGGGGCTAGCCCAGTTACGCCCTGGCCCCCAAACCCTCTGGTGCCATCTGCCTGTCTCGGCACTTCTGACTCCACAGAGCCTTTCCTACACCTGGGCTGCCTGCCGTGGCAAAGTGCAGGCGTGGGGGTGAGGCCATGGCTTTGTCTTTCCAGGAAGAAATGAGCCCCTGGCCGAAGCAGCAGGCCCAGGCAGAGCCTTGAGCTTGAAGCCCAGTAGGTCTGTGGCCCTCAGGGCCACAGCAATGCCTTCAAGGCAGGGAAGCGGCCTGCAAGCTGAGTGGGAGTGGGGGAGGGGAGGGAGACAGCTGAAGCCGAGTCCAGAAGGGCGGCAAAGGAACAGCTGCAGCTGGGTCAGAGCCTGGAGGGAGGGCGGGGCATTCACTGAGGACCCCCGAGGTCAGCCCTAGGCCCTGGCGGTCGCGCAGGCGCCCTTGGCCTGTGCTGTGGGTGGAGGGTTGAAGCCAAGCCCGCAGGGCTCCCGGAGCGGCCAGAGAAAGAAGGGCCCTTGGAGAGGTAGGCGAGGTGGGTAGGGGGAGCCACCTTACTCTCCTCAGCTCCCTGAGGGAGAGAGAGAGACAGAGACAGAGAGAGAGATCCATGACCTCTGAGTCTCTGCCTCTACCGCTGGCTGGTGCCAACTCACGCGCCATCCCACTTCCAGCCATCACCCCCACGCCTGCCCCGGAGCCAGCCCCACCACAGAGAGGCCGCTTCCTGCTCCCCTCTGTGCCTTCCCTTCCCGACCTGACTCCAGTGCAGGGGATAAGCTTCAGACAAGTCTTTCCATGTCCCTCTGCATGACAATAGACTTCCTCCCCTCTCCCATTCCACAGGCCCACCCGGGACATCTACCTTGGTCATTAGCTCAGGAGAGGATGCAAGATGAGAATCTCTGCTATTGTGTGGGGAGACTCAGTTTCCCGGGTTTCCCCCATGGACACATGTTCTTCAGCTGGGTCTGATTTTCTCCAGACAAGCTGTCTTGGGAAGGATTTGGCCAGCCCTAAGAACCTGAAGGGAAAGGGCGGAGGGGGGTTCTCTCTCTGCCCCCGACAGCCCCGAGCTGGGTCGCTCCCTCAGACCTGGCCAGGGGCAGCCCATCCCCCGGCGCCCTTCCCCGGGGCATCCAAGGGCAGGCTAGGCGCCAGCCCCACCCCGCTCGCCACTGCCCGACCATCGTCCTCCCTCGGGGGGCCTGGGCAGGACAGGGACCCGGCCGTGGGAGGCCTCCAGATCTCAGGCCTGGCACACCGTTTACCAGGCTGCTTCCTCCTCTGACGGGGGCCCAGCACACGCCCCAGGAGACTTGGCAGCCGCCCCCAGGGCTCTATCCTCTGGAACTCGTCCCCTTGGAAGGGGCTGGCCCAGGTGCCAGGTTCGGCTGGTCGGCCAGCCTCCTTTGGAGAAAGCAGGCAAGCCGAGCCAGGCTTGCAGTGGCCCTGGCGTGACACCTGCCACCTCAGGCAGAGGGCCTCCCGCGTGCCCTCCATGGCGGATTTCTCCCCGGAGCCGTGGCCTGGGCACTAGGAAGGCCGGGCCTCCCCCACTTCCGGGAGGAGGGGCTAGCCCAGTTACGCCCTGGCCCCCAAACCCTCTGGTGCCATCTGCCTGTCTCGGCACTTCTGACTCCACAGAGCCTTTCCTACACCTGGGCTGCCTGCCGTGGCAAAGTGCAGGCGTGGGGTGAGGCCATGGCTTTGTCTTTCCAGGAAGAAATGAGCCCCTGGCCGAAGCAGCAGGCCCAGGCAGAGCCTTGAGCTTGAAGCCCAGTAGGTCTGTGGCCCTCAGGGCCACAGCAATGCTTTCAAGGCAGGGAAGCGGCCTGCAAGCTGAGTGGGAGTGGGGGAGGGGAGGGAGACAGCTGAAGCCGAGTCCAGAAGGGCGGCAAAGGAACAGCTGCAGCTGGGTCAGAGCCTGGAGGGAGGGCGGGGCATTCACTGAGGACCCCCGTGGTCAGCCCTAGGCCCTGGCGGTCGCGCAGGCGCCCTTGGCCTGTGCGGTGGGTGGGGGGTTGAAGCCAAGCCCGCAGGGCTCCCGGAGCGGCCAGAGAAAGAAGGGCCCTTGGAGAGGTTGGCGAGGTGGGTAGGGGGAGCCACCTTACTCTCCTCAGCTCCCTGAGGGAGAGAGAGAGAGACAGAGACAGAGAGAGAGATCCATGACCTCTGAGTCTCTGCCTCTACCGCTGGCTGGTGCCAACTCACGCGCCATCCCACTTCCAGCCATCACCCCCACGCCTGCCCCGGAGCCAGCCCCACCACAGAGAGGCCGCTTCCTGCTCCCCTCTGTGCCTTCCCTTCCCGACCTGACTCCAGTGCAGGGGATAAGCTTCAGACAAGTCTTTCCATGTCCCTCTGCATGACAATAGACTTCCTCCCCTCTCCCATTCCACAGGCCCACCCGGGACATCCACCTTGGTCATTAGCTCAGGAGAGGATGCAAGATGAGAATCTCTGCTATTGTGTGGGGAGACTCAGTTTCCCGGGTTTCCCCCATGGACACATGTTCTTCAGCTGGGTCTGATGTTCTCCAGACAAGCTGTCTTGGGAAGGATTTGGCCAGCCCTAAGAACCTGAAGGGAAAGGGCGGAGGGGGGTTCTCTCTCTGCCCCCGACAGCCCCGAGCTGGGTCGCTCCCTCAGACCTGGCCAGGGGCAGCCCATCCCCCGGCGCCCTTCCCCGGGGCATCCAAGGGCAGGCTCGGTGCCAGCCCCACCACGCTCGCCACTGCCCGACCATCGTCCTCCCTCGGGGGGCCTGGGCAGGACAGGGACCCGGCTGTGGGAGGCCTCCAGATCTCAGGCCTGGCACACCGTTTACCAGGCTGCTTCCTCCTCTGACGGGGGCCCAGCACACGCCCCAGGAGACTTGGCAGCTGCCCCCAGGGCTCTATCCTCTGGAACTCGTCCCCTTGGAAGGGGCTGGCCCAGGTGCCAGGTTCGGCTGGTCGGCCAGCCTCCTTTGGAGAAAGCAGGCAAGCCGAGCCAGGCTTGCAGTGGCCCTGGCGTGACACCTGCCACCTCAGGCAGAGGGCCTCCCGCGTGCCCTCCATGGCGGATTTCTCCCCGGAGCCGTGGCCTGGGCACTAGGAAGGCCGGGCCTCCCCGACTTCCGGGAGGAGGGGCTAGCCCAGTTACGCCCTGGCCCCCAAACCCTCTGGTGCCATCTGCCTGTCTCGGCACTTCTGACTCCACAGAGCCTTTCCTACACCTGGGCTGCCTGCCGTGGCAAAGTGCAGGCGTGGGGTGAGGCCATGGCTTTGTCTTTCCAGGAAGAAATGAGCCCCTGGCCGAAGCAGCAGGCCCAGGCAGAGCCTTGAGCTTGAAGCCCAGTAGGTCTGTGGCTCTCAGGGCAAGAGCAATGCTTTCAAGGCAGGGAAGCGGCCTGCAAGCTGAGTGGGAGTGGGGGAGGGGAGGGAGACAGCTGAAGCCGAGTCCAGAAGGGCGGCAAAGGAACAGCTGCAGCTGGGTCAGAGCCTGGAGGGAGGGCGGGGCATTCACTGAGGACCCCCGAGGTCAGCCCTAGGCCCCGGCGGTCGCGCAGGCGCCCTTGGCCTGTGCTGTGGGTGGAGGGTTGAAGCCAAGCCCGCAGGGCTCCCGGAGCGGCCAGAGAAAGAAGGGCCCTTGGAGAGGTAGGCGAGGTGGGTAGGGGGAGCCACCTTACTCTCCTCAGCTCCCTGAGGGAGAGAGAGAGACAGAGACAGAGAGAGAGATCCATGACCTCTGAGTCTCTGCCTCTACCGCTGGCTGGTGCCAACTCACGCGCCATCCCACTTCCAGCCATCACCCCCACGCCTGCCCCGGAGCCAGCCCCACCACAGAGAGGCCGCTTCCTGCTCCCCTCTGTGCCTTCCCTTCCCGACCTGACTCCAGTGCAGGGGATAAGCTTCAGACAAGTCTTTCCATGTCCCTCTGCATGACAATAGACTTCCTCCCCTCTCCCATTCCACAGGCCCACCCGGGACATCCACCTTGGTCATTAGCTCAGGAGAGGATGCAAGATGAGAATCTCTGCTATTGTGTGGGGAGACTCAGTTTCCCGGGTTTCCCCCATGGACACATGTTCTTCAGCTGGGTCTGATTTTCTCCAGACAAGCTGTCTTGGGAAGGATTTGGCCAGCCCTAAGAACCTGAAGGGAAAGGGCGGAGGGGGGTTCTCTCTCTGCCCCCGACAGCCCCGAGCTGGGTCGCTCCCTCAGACCTGGCCAGGGGCAGCCCATCCCCCGGCGCCCTTCCCCGGGGCATCCAAGGGCAGGCTCGGCGCCAGCCCCACCACGCTCGCCACTGCCCGACCATCGTCCTCCCTCGGGGGTCCTGGGCAGGACAGGGACCCGGCTGTGGGAGGCCTCCAGATCTCAGGCCTGGCACACCGTTTACCAGGCTGCTTTCTCCTCTGACGGGGGCCCAGCACACGTTCCCAGGAGACTTGGCAGCCGCCCCCAGGGCTCTATCCTCTGGAACTCGTCCCCTTGGAAGGGGCTGGCCCAGGTGCCAGGTTCGGCTGGTCGGCCAGCCTCCTTTGGAGAAAGCAGGCAAGCCGAGCCAGGCTTGCAGTGGCCCTGGCGTGACACCTGCCACCTCAGGCAGAGGGCCTCCCGCGTGCCCTCCATGGCGGATTTCTCCCCGGAGCCGTGGCCTGGGCACTAGGAAGGCCGGGCCTCCCCGACTTCCGGGAGGAGGGGCTAGCCCAGTTACGCCCTGGCCCCCAAACCCTCTGGTGCCATCTGCCTGTCTCGGCACTTCTGACTCCACAGAGCCTTTCCTACACCTGGGCTGCCTGCCGTGGCAAAGTGCAGGCGTGGGGTGAGGCCATGGCTTTGTCTTTCCTGGAAGAAATGAGCCCCTGGCCGAAGCAGCAGGCCCAGGCAGAGCCTTGAGCTTGAAGCCCAGTAGGTCTGTGGCCCTCAGGGCCAGAGCAATGCTTTCAAGTCAGGGAAGCGGCCTGCAACCTGAGTGGGAGTGGGGGAGGGGAGGGAGACAGCTGAAGCCGAGTCCAGAAGGGCGGCAAAGGAACAGCTGCAGCTGTGTCAGAGCCTGGAGGGAGGGCGGGGCATTCACTGAGGACCCCCGAGGTCAGCCCTATGCCCTGGCGGTCGCGCAGGCGCCCTTGGCCTGTGCGGTGGGTGGGGGGTTGAAGCCAAGCCCGCAGGGCTCCCGGAGCGGCCAGAGAAAGAAGGGCCCTTGGAGAGGTAGGCGAGGTGGGTAGGGGGAGCCACCTTACTCTCCTCAGCTCCCTGAGGGAGAGAGAGAGAGACAGAGACAGAGAGAGAGATCCATGCCCTCTGAGTCTCTGCCTCTACCGCTGGCTGGTGCCAACTCACGCGCCATCCCACTTCCAGCCATCACCCCCACGCCTGCCCCGGAGCCAGCCCCACCACAGAGAGGCCGCTTCCTGCTCCCCTCTGTGCCTTCCCTTCCCGACCTGACTCCAGTGCAGGGGATAAGCTTCAGACAAGTCTTTCCATGTCCCTCTGCATGACAATAGACTTCCTCCCCTCTCCCATTCCACAGGCCCACCCGGGACATCCACCTTGGTCATTAGCTCAGGAGAGGATGCAAGATGAGAATCTCTGCTATTGTGTGAGGAGACTCAGTTTCCCGGGTTTCCCCCATGGACACATGTTCTTCAGCTGGGTCTGATTTTCTCCAGACAAGCTGTCTTGGGAAGGATTTGGCCAGCCCTAAGAACCTGAAGGGAAAGGGCGGAGGGGGGTTCTCTCTCTGCCCCCGACAGCCCCGAGCTGGGTCGCTCCCTCAGACCTGGCCAGGGGCAGCCCATCCCCCGGCGCCCTTCCCCAGGGCATCCAAGGGCAGGCTCGGCGCCAGCCCCACCACGCTCGCCACTGCCCGACCATCGTCCTCCCTCGGGGGGCCTGGGCAGGACAGGGACCCGGCTGTGGGAGGCCTCCAGATCTCAGGCCTGGCACACCGTTTACCAGGCTGCTTCCTCCTCTGACGGGGGCCCAGCACACGCCCCAGGAGACTTGGCAGCCGCCCCCAGGGCTCTATCCTCTGGAACTCGTCCCCTTGGAAGGGGCTGGCCCAGGTGCCAGGTTCGGCTGGTCGGCCAGCCTCCTTTGGAGAAAGCAGGCAAGCCGAGCCAGGCTTGCAGTGGCCCTGGCGTGACACCTGCCACCTCAGGCAGAGGGCCTCCCGCGTGCCCCCCATGGCGGATTTCTCCCCGGAGCCGTGGCCTGGGCACTAGGAAGGCCGGGCCTCCCCGACTTCCGGGAGGAGGGGCTAGCCCAGTTACGCCCTGGCCCCCAAACCCTCTGGTGCCATCTGCCTGTCTCGGCACTTCTGACTCCACAGAGCCTTTCCTACACCTGGGCTGCCTGCCGTGGCAAAGTGCAGGCGTGGGGTGAGGCCATGGCTTTGTCTTTCCTGGAAGAAATGAGCCCCTGGCCGAAGCAGCAGGCCCAGGCAGAGCCTTGAGCTTGAAGCCCAGTAGGTCTGTGGCCCTCAGGGCCAGAGCAATGCTTTCAAGTCAGGGAAGCGGCCTGCAACCTGAGTGGGAGTGGGGGAGGGGAGGGAGACAGCTGAAGCCCTGTCCAGAAGGGCGGCAAAGGAACAGCTGCAGCTGTGTCAGAGCCTGGAGGGAGGGCGGGGCATTCACTGAGGACCCCCGAGGTCAGCCCTATGCCCTGGCGGTCGCGCAGGCGCCCTTGGCCTGTGCGGTGGGTGGGGGGTTGAAGCCAAGCCCGCAGGGCTCCCGGAGCGGCCAGAGAAAGAAGGGCCCTTGGAGAGGTAGGCGAGGTGGGTAGGGGGAGCCACCTTACTCTCCTCAGCTCCCTGAGGGAGAGAGAGAGAGACAGAGACAGAGAGAGAGATCCATGCCCTCTGAGTCTCGGCCTCTACCGCTGGCTGGTGCCAACTCACGCGCCATCCCACTTCCAGCCATCACCCCCACGCCTGCCCTGGAGCCAGCCCCACCACAGAGAGGCCGCTTCCTGCTCCCCTCTGTGCCTTCCCTTCCCGACCTGACTCCAGTGCAGGGGATAAGCTTCAGACAAGTCTTTCCATGTCCCTCTGCATGACAATAGACTTCCTCCCCTCTCCCATTCCACAGGCCCACCCGGGACATCCACCTTGGTCATTAGCTCAGGAGAGGATGCAAGATGAGAATCTCTGCTATTGTGTGAGGAGACTCAGTTTCCCGGGTTTCCCCCATGGACACATGTTCTTCAGCTGGGTCTGATTTTCTCCAGACAAGCTGTCTTGGGAAGGATTTGGCCAGCCCTAAGAACCTGAAGGGAAAGGGCGGAGGGGGGTTCTCTCTCTGCCCCCGACAGCCCCGAGCTGGGTCGCTCCCTCAGACCTGGCCAGGGGCAGCCCATCCCCCGGCGCCCTTCCCCGGGGCATCCAAGGGCAGGCTGGGCGCCAGCCCCACCACGCTCGCCACTGCCCGACCATCGTCCTCCCTCGGAGGGCCTGGGCAGGACAGGGACCCGGCTGTGGGAGGCCTCCAGATCTCAGGCCTGGCACACCGTTTACCAGGCTGCTTCCTCCTCTGACGGGGGCCCAGCACACGCCCCAGGAGACTTGGCAGCCGCCCCCAGGGCTCTATCCTCTGGAACTCGTCCCCTTGGAAGGGGCTGGCCCAGGTGCCAGGTTCGGCTGGTCGGCCAGCCTCCTTTGGAGAAAGCAGGCAAGCCGAGCCAGGCTTGCAGTGGCCCTGGCGTGACACCTGCCACCTCAGGCAGAGGGCCAACCGCGTGCCCTCCATGGCGGATTTCTCCCCGGAGCCGTGGCCTGGGCACTAGGAAGGCCGGGCCTCCCCGACTTCCGGGAGGAGGGGCTAGCCCAGTTACGCCCTGGCCCCCAAACCCTCTGGTGCCATCTGCCTGTCTCGGCACTTCTGACTCCACAGAGCCTTTCCTACACCTGGGCTGCCTGCCGTGGCAAAGTGCAGGCGTGGGGTGAGGCCATGGCTTTGTCTTTCCAGGAAGAAATGAGCCCCTGGCCGAAGCAGCAGGCCCAGGCAGAGCCTTGAGCTTGAAGCCCAGTAGGTCTGTGGCCCTCAGGGCCACAGCAATGCTTTCAAGGCAGGGAAGCGGCCTGCAAGCTGAGTGGGAGTGGGGGAGGGGAGGGAGACAGCTGAAGCCCAGTCCAGAAGGGCGGCAAAGGAACAGCTGCAGCTGGGTCAGAGACTGGAGGGAGGGCGGGGCATTCACTGAGGACCCCCGAGGTGAGCCCTAGGCCCTGGCTGTCGCGCAGGCGCCCTTGGCCTGTGCGGTGGGTGGGGGGTTGAAGCCAAGCCCGCAGGGCTCCCGGAGCGGCCAGAGAAAGAAGGGCCCTTGGAGAGGTAGGCGAGGTGGGTAGGGGGAGCCACCTTACTCTCCTCAGCTCCCTGAGGGAGAGAGAGAGAGACAGAGACAGAGAGAGAGATCCATGACCTCTGAGTCTCTGCCTCTACCGCTGGCTGGTGCCAACTCACGCGCCATCCCACTTCCAGCCATCACCCCCACGCCTGCCCCGGAGCCAGCCCCACCACAGAGAGGCCGCTTCCTGCTCCCCTCTGTGCCTTCCCTTCCCGACCTGACTCCAGTGCAGGGGATAAGCTTCAGACAAGTCTTTCCATGTCCCTCTGCATGACAATAGACTTCCTCCCCTCTCCCATTCCACAGGCCCACCCGGGACATCCACCTTGGTCATTAGCTCAGGAGAGGATGCAAGATGAGAATCTCTGCTATTGTGTGGGGAGACTCAGTCTCCCGGGTTTCCCCCATGGACACATGTTCTTCAGCTGGGTCTGATTTTCTCCAGACAAGCTGTCTTGGGAAGGATTTGGCCAGCCCTAAGAACCTGAAGGGAAAGGGCGGAGGGGGGTTCTCTCTCTGCCCCCGACAGCCCCGAGCTGGGTCGCTCCCTCAGACCTGGCCAGGGGCAGGCCATCCCCCGGCGCCCTTCCCCGGGGCATCCAAGGGCAGGCTCGGCGCCAGCCCCACCACGCTCGCCACTGCCCGACCATCGTCCTCCCTCGGGGGCCTGGGCAGGACAGGGACCCGGCTGTGGGAGGCCTCCAGATCTCAGGCCTGGCACACCGTTTACCAGGCTGCTTCCTCCTCTGACGGGGGCCCAGCACACGCCCCAGGAGACTTGGCAGCCGTCCCCAGGGCTCTATCCTCTGGAACTCGTCCCCTTGGAAGGGGCTGGCCCAGGTGCCAGGTTCGGCTGGTCGGCCAGCATCCTTTGGAGAAAGCAGGCAAGCCGAGCCAGGCTTGCAGTGGCCCTGGCGTGACACCTGCCACCTCAGGCAGAGGGCCTCCCGCGTGCCCTCCATGACGGATTTCTCCCCGGAGCCGTGGCCTGGGCACTAGGAAGGCCGGGCCTCCCCGACTTCCGGGAGGAGTGGCTAGCCCAGTTACGCCCTGGCCCCCAAACCCTCTGGTGCCATCTGCCTGTCTCGGCACTTCTGACTCCACAGAGCCTTTCCTACACCTGGGCTGCCTGCCGTGGCAAAGTGCAGGCGTGGGGTGAGGCCATGGCTTTGTCTTTCCAGGAAGAAATGAGCCCCTGGCCGAAGCAGCAGGCCCAGGCAGAGCCTTGAGCTTGAAGCCCAGTAGGTCTGTGGCCCTCAGGGCCAGAGCAATGCTTTCAAGGCAGGGAAGCGGCCTGCAAGCTGAGTGGGAGTGGGGGAGGGGAGGGAGACAGCTGAAGCCCAGTCCAGAAGGGCGGCAAAGGAACAGCTGCAGCTGGGTCAGAGCCTGGAGGGAGGGCGGGGCATTCACTGAGGACCCCCGAGGTCAGCCCTATGCCCTGGCGGTCGCGCAGGCTCCCTTTGCCTGTGCGGTGGGTGGGGGGTTGAAGCCAAGCCCGCAGGGCTCCCGGAGCGGCCAGAGAAAGAAGGGCCCTTGGAGAGGTAGGCGAGGTGGGTAGGGGGAGCCACCTTACTCTCCTCAGCTCCCTGAGGGAGAGAGAGAGAGACAGAGACAGAGAGAGAGATCCATGACCTCTGAGTCTCGGCGTCTACCGCTGGCTGGTGCCAACTCACGCGCCATCCCACTTCCAGCCATCACCCCCACGCCTGCCCCGGAGCCAGCCCCACCACAGAGAGGCCGCTTCCTGCTCCCCTCTGTGCCTTCCCTTCCCGACCTGACTCCAGTGCAGGGGATAAGCTTCAGACAAGTCTTTCCATGTCCCTCTGCATGACAATAGACTTCCTCCCCTCTCCCATTCCACAGGCCCACCCGGGACATCCACCTTGGTCATTAGCTCAGGAGAGGATGCAAGATGAGAATCTCTGCTATTGTGTGAGGAGACTCAGTTTCCCGGGTTTCCCCCATGGACACATGTTCTTCAGCTGGGTCTGATTTTCTCCAGACAAGCTGTCTTGGGAAGGATTTGGCCAGCCCTAAGAACCTGAAGGGAAAGGGCGGAGGGGGGTTCTCTCTCTGCCCCCGACAGCCCCGAGCTGGGTCGCTCCCTCAGACCTGGCCAGGGGCAGCCCATCCCCCGGCGCCCTTCCCCGGGGCATCCAAGGGCAGGCTGGGCGCCAGCCCCACCACGCTCGCCACTGCCCGACCATCGTCCTCCCTCGGAGGGCCTGGGCAGGACAGGGACCCGGCTGTGGGAGGCCTCCAGATCTCAGGCCTGGCACACCGTTTACCAGGCTGCTTCCTCCTCTGACGGGGGCCCAGCACACGCCCCAGGAGACTTGGCAGCCGCCCCCAGGGCTCTATCCTCTGGAACTCGTCCCCTTGGAAGGGGCTGGCCCAGGTGCCAGGTTCGGCTGGTCGGCCAGCCTCCTTTGGAGAAAGCAGGCAAGCCGAGCCAGGCTTGCAGTGGCCCTGGCGTGACACCTGCCACCTCAGGCAGAGGGCCAACCGCGTGCCCTCCATGGCGGATTTCTCCCCGGAGCCGTGGCCTGGGCACTAGGAAGGCCGGGCCTCCCCGACTTCCGGGAGGAGGGGCTAGCCCAGTTACGCCCTGGCCCCCAAACCCTCTGGTGCCATCTGCCTGTCTCGGCACTTCTGACTCCACAGAGCCTTTCCTACACCTGGGCTGCCTGCCGTGGCAAAGTGCAGGCGTGGGGTGAGGCCATGGCTTTGTCTTTCCAGGAAGAAATGAGCCCCTGGCCGAAGCAGCAGGCCCAGGCAGAGCCTTGAGCTTGAAGCCCAGTAGGTCTGTGGCCCTCAGGGCCACAGCAATGCTTTCAAGGCAGGGAAGCGGCCTGCAAGCTGAGTGGGAGTGGGGGAGGGGAGGGAGACAGCTGAAGCCCAGTCCAGAAGGGCGGCAAAGGAACAGCTGCAGCTGGGTCAGAGCCTGGAGGGAGGGCGGGGCATTCACTGAGGACCCCCGAGGTGAGCCCTAGGCCCTGGCTGTCGCGCAGGCGCCCTTGGCCTGTGCGGTGGGTGGGGGGTTGAAGCCAAGCCCGCAGGGCTCCCGGAGCGGCCAGAGAAAGAAGGGCCCTTGGAGAGGTAGGCGAGGTGGGTAGGGGGAGCCACCTTACTCTCCTCAGCTCCCTGAGGGAGAGAGAGAGAGACAGAGACAGAGAGAGAGATCCATGACCTCTGAGTCTCTGCCTCTACCGCTGGCTGGTGCCAACTCACGCGCCATCCCACTTCCAGCCATCACCCCCACGCCTGCCCCGGAGCCAGCCCCACCACAGAGAGGCCGCTTCCTGCTCCCCTCTGTGCCTTCCCTTCCCGACCTGACTCCAGTGCAGGGGATAAGCTTCAGACAAGTCTTTCCATGTCCCTCTGCATGACAATAGACTTCCTCCCCTCTCCCATTCCACAGGCCCACCCGGGACATCCACCTTGGTCATTAGCTCAGGAGAGGATGCAAGATGAGAATCTCTGCTATTGTGTGGGGAGACTCAGTCTCCCGGGTTTCCCCCATGGACACATGTTCTTCAGCTGGGTCTGATTTTCTCCAGACAAGCTGTCTTGGGAAGGATTTGGCCAGCCCTAAGAACCTGAAGGGAAAGGGCGGAGGGGGGTTCTCTCTCTGCCCCCGACAGCCCCGAGCTGGGTCGCTCCCTCAGACCTGGCCAGGGGCAGGCCATCCCCCGGCGCCCTTCCCCGGGGCATCCAAGGGCAGGCTCGGCGCCAGCCCCACCACGCTCGCCACTGCCCGACCATCGTCCTCCCTCGGGGGCCTGGGCAGGACAGGGACCCGGCTGTGGGAGGCCTCCAGATCTCAGGCCTGGCACACCGTTTACCAGGCTGCTTCCTCCTCTGACGGGGGCCCAGCACACGCCCCAGGAGACTTGGCAGCCGTCCCCAGGGCTCTATCCTCTGGAACTCGTCCCCTTGGAAGGGGCTGGCCCAGGTGCCAGGTTCGGCTGGTCGGCCAGCATCCTTTGGAGAAAGCAGGCAAGCCGAGCCAGGCTTGCAGTGGCCCTGGCGTGACACCTGCCACCTCAGGCAGAGGGCCTCCCGCGTGCCCTCCATGACGGATTTCTCCCCGGAGCCGTGGCCTGGGCACTAGGAAGGCCGGGCCTCCCCGACTTCCGGGAGGAGTGGCTAGCCCAGTTACGCCCTGGCCCCCAAACCCTCTGGTGCCATCTGCCTGTCTCGGCACTTCTGACTCCACAGAGCCTTTCCTACACCTGGGCTGCCTGCCGTGGCAAAGTGCAGGCGTGGGGTGAGGCCATGGCTTTGTCTTTCCAGGAAGAAATGAGCCCCTGGCCGAAGCAGCAGGCCCAGGCAGAGCCTTGAGCTTGAAGCCCAGTAGGTCTGTGGCCCTCAGGGCCAGAGCAATGCTTTCAAGGCAGGGAAGCGGCCTGCAAGCTGAGTGGGAGTGGGGGAGGGGAGGGAGACAGCTGAAGCCCAGTCCAGAAGGGCGGCAAAGGAACAGCTGCAGCTGGGTCAGAGCCTGGAGGGAGGGCGGGGCATTCACTGAGGACCCCCGAGGTCAGCCCTATGCCCTGGCGGTCGCGCAGGCTCCCTTTGCCTGTGCGGTGGGTGGGGGGTTGAAGCCAAGCCCGCAGGGCTCCCGGAGCGGCCAGAGAAAGAAGGGCCCTTGGAGAGGTAGGCGAGGTGGGTAGGGGGAGCCACCTTACTCTCCTCAGCTCCCTGAGGGAGAGAGAGAGAGACAGAGACAGAGAGAGAGATCCATGACCTCTGAGTCTCTGCCTCTACCGCTGGCTGGTGCCAACTCACGCGCCATCCCACTTCCAGCCATCACCCCCACGCCTGCCCCGGAGCCAGCCCCACCACAGAGAGGCCGCTTCCTGCTCCCCTCTGTGCCTTCCCTTCCCGACCTGACTCCAGTGCAGGGGATAAGCTTCAGACAAGTCTTTCCATGTCCCTCTGCATGACAATAGACTTCCTCCCCTCTCCCATTCCACAGGCCCACCCGGGACATCCACCTTGGT
Source organism: Diceros bicornis minor (assembly GCF_020826845.1). NCBI lineage: Eukaryota > Metazoa > Chordata > Mammalia > Perissodactyla > Rhinocerotidae > Diceros > Diceros bicornis. The sequence continues at coordinate 245,657 of NW_026691166.1, forward strand.
CATTAGCTCAGGAGAGGATGCAAGATGAGAATCTCTGCTATTGTGTGGGGAGACTCAGTTTCCCGGGTTTCCCCCATGGACACATGTTCTTCAGCTGGGTCTGATTTTCTCCAGACAAGCTGTCTTGGGAAGGATTTGGCCAGCCCTAAGAACCTGAAGGGAAAGGGCGGAGGGGGGTTCTCTCTCTGCCCCGGACAGCCCCGAGCTGGGTCGCTCCCTCAGACCTGGCCAGGGGCAGCCCATCCCCCGGCGCCCTTCCCCGGGGCATCCAAGGGCAGGCTCGGTGCCAGCCCCACCACGCTCGCCACTGCCCGACCATCGTCCTCCCTCGGGGGGCCTGGGCAGGACAGGGACCCGGCTGTGGGAGGCCTCCAGATCTCAGGCCTGGCACACCGTTTACCAGGCTGCTTCCTCCTCTGACGGGGGCCCAGCACACGCCCCAGGAGACTTGGCAGCCGCCCCCAGGGCTCTATCCTCTGGAACTCGTCCCCTTGGAAGGGGCTGGCCCAGGTGCCAGGTTCGGCTGGTCGGCCAGCCTCCTTTGGAGAAAGCAGGCAAGCCGAGCCAGGCTTGCAGTGGCCCTGGCGTGACACCTGCCACCTCAGGCAGAGGGCCTCCCGCGTGCCCCCCATGGCGGATTTCTCCCCGGAGCCGTGGCCTGGGCACTAGGAAGGCCGGGCCTCCCCGACTTCCGGGAGGAGGGGCTAGCCCAGTTACGCCCTGGCCCCCAAACCCTCTGGTGCCATCTGCCTGTCTCGGCACTTCTGACTCCACAGAGCCTTTCCTACACCTGGGCTGCCTGCCGTGGCAAAGTGCAGGCGTGGGGTGAGGCCATGGCTTTGTCTTTCCAGGAAGAAATGAGCCCCTGGCCGAAGCAGCAGGCCCAGGCAGAGCCTTGAGCTTGAAGCCCAGTAGGTCTGTGGCCCTCAGGGCCAGAGCCATGCTTTCAGGGCAGGGAAGCGGCCTGCAAGCTGAGTGGGAGTGGGGGAGGGGAGGGAGACAGCTGAAGCCGTGTCCAGAAGGGCGGCAAAGGAACAGCTGCAGCTGGGTCAGAGCCTGGAGGGAGGGCGGGGCATTCACTGAGGACCCCCGAGGTCAGCCCTAGGCCCTGGCGGTCGCGCAGGCGCCCTTGGCCTGTGCGGTGGGTGGGGGGTTGAAGCCAAGCCCGCAGGGCTCCCGGAGCGGCCAGAGAAAGAAGGGCCCTTGGAGAGGTAGGCGAGGTGGGTAGGGGGAGCCACCTTACTCTCCTCAGCTCCCTGAGGGAGAGAGAGAGAGACAGAGACAGAGAGAGAGATCCATGACCTCTGAGTCTCTGCCTCTACCGCTGGCTGGTGCCAACTCACGCGCCATCCCACTTCCAGCCATCACCCCCACGCCTGCCCCGGAGCCAGCCCCACCACAGAAAGGCCGCTTCCTGCTCCCCTCTGTGCCTTCCCTTCCTGACCTGACTCCAGTGCAGGGGATAAGCTTCAGACAAGTCTTTCCATGTCCCTCTGCATGACAATAGACTTCCTCCCCTCTCCCATTCCACAGGCCCACCCGGGACATCCACCTTGGTCATTAGCTCAGGAGAGGATGCAAGATGAGAATCTCTGCTATTGTGTGGGGAGACTCAGTTTCCCGGGTTTCCCCCATGGACACATGTTCTTCAGCTGGGTCTGATTTTCTCCAGACAAGCTGTCTTGGGAAGGATTTGGCCAGCCCTAAGAACCTGAAGGGAAAGGGCGGAGGGGGGTTCTCTCTCTGCCCCCGACAGCCCCGAGCTGGGTCGCTCCCTCAGACCTGGCCAGGGGCAGCCCATCCCCCGGCGCCCTTCCCCGGGGCATCCAAGGGCAGGCTCGGCGCCAGCCCCACCACGCTCGCCACTGCCCGACCATCGTCCTCCCTCGGTGGTCCTGGGAAGGACAGGGACCCGGCTGTGGGAGGCCTCCAGATCTCATGCCTGGCACACCGTTTACCAGGCTGCTTCCTCCTCTGACGGGGACCCAGCACACGTTCCCAGGAGACTTGGCAGCCGCCCCCAGGGCTCTATCCTCTGGAACTCGTCCCCTTGGAAGGGGCTGGCCCAGGTGCCAGGTTCGGCTGGTCGGCCAGCCTCCTTTGGAGAAAGCAGGCAAGCCGAGCCAGGCTTGCAGTGGCCCTGGCGTGACACCTGCCACCTCAGGCAGAGGGCCTCCCGCGTGCCCTCCATGGCGGATTTCTCCCCGGAGCCGTGGCCTGGGCACTAGGAAGGCCGGGCCTCCCCGACTTCCGGGAGGAGGGGCTAGCCCAGTTACGCCCTGGCCCCCAAACCCTCTGGTGCCATCTGCCTGTCTCGGCACTTCTGACTCCACAGAGCCTTTCCTACACCTGGGCTGCCTGCCGTGGCAAAGTGCAGGCGTGGGGTGAGGCCATGGCTTTGTCTTTCCTGGAAGAAATGAGCCCCTGGCCGAAGCAGCAGGCCCAGGCAGAGCCTTGAGCTTGAAGCCCAGTAGGTCTGTGGCCCTCAGGGCCAGAGCAATGCTTTCAAGTCAGGGAAGCGGCCTGCAAGCTGAGTGGGAGTGGGGGAGGGGAGGGAGACAGCTAAAGCCCTGTCCAGAAGGGCGGCAAAGGAACAGCTGCAGCTGGGTCAGAGCCTGGAGGGAGGGCGGGGCATTCACTGAGGACCCCCGAGGTCAGCCCTATGCCCTGGCGGTGGCGCAGGCGCCCTTGGCCTGTGCGGTGGGTGGGGAGTTGAAGCCAAGCCCGCAGGGCTCCCGGAGCGGCCAGAGAAAGAAGGGCCCTTGGAGAGGTAGGCGAGGTGGGTAGGGGGAGCCACCTTACTCTCCTCAGCTCCCTGAGGGAGAGAGAGAGAGACAGAGACAGAGAGAGAGATCCATGCCCTCTGAGTCTCGGCGTCTACCGCTGGCTGGTGCCAACTCACGCGCCATCCCACTTCCAGCCATCACCCCCACGCCTGCCCCGGAGCCAGCCCCACCACAGAGAGGCCGCTTCCTGCTCCCCTCTGTGCCTTCCCTTCCCGACCTGACTCCAGTGCAGGGGATAAGCTTCAGACAAGTCTTTCCATGTCCCTCTGCATGACAATAGACTTCCTCCCCTCTCCCATTCCACAGGCCCACCCGGGACATCCACCTTGGTCATTAGCTCAGGAGAGGATGCAAGATGAGAATCTCTGCTATTGTGTGGGGAGACTCAGTTTCCCGGGTTTCCCCCATGGACACATGTTCTTCAGCTGGGTCTGATTTTCTCCAGACAAGCTGTCTTGGGAAGGATTTGGCCAGCCCTAAGAACCTGAAGGGAAAGGGCGGAGGGGGGTTCTCTCTCTGCCCCCGACAGCCCCGAGCTGGGTCGCTCCCTCAGACCTGGCCAGGGGCAGCCCATCCCCCGGCGCCCTTCCCCGGGGCATCCAAGGGCAGGCTCGGCGCCAGCCCCACCACGCTCGCCACTGCCCGACCATCGTCCTCCCTCGGGGGGCCTGGGCAGGACAGGGACCCGGCTGTGGGAGGCCTCCAGATCTCAGGCCTGGCACACCGTTTACCAGGCTGCTTCCTCCTCTGACGGGGGCCCAGCACACGCCCCAGGAGACTTGGCAGCCGCCCCCAGGGCTCTATCCTCTGGAACTCGTCCCCTTGGAAGGGGCTGGCCCAGGTGCCAGGTTCGGCTGGTCGGCCAGCCTCCTTTGGAGAAAGCAGGCAAGCCGAGCCAGGCTTGCAGTGGCCCTGGCGTGACACCTGCCACCTCAGGCAGAGGGCCTCCCGCGTGCCCTCCATGGCGGATTTCTCCCCGGAGCCGTGGCCTGGGCACTAGGAAGGCCGGGCCTCCCCGACTTCCGGGAGGAGGGGCTAGCCCAGTTACGCCCTGGCCCCCAAACCCTCTGGTGCCATCTGCCTGTCTCGGCACTTCTGACTCCACAGAGCCTTTCCTAGACCTGGGCTGCCTGCCGTGGCAAAGTGCAGGCGTGGGGTGAGGCCATGGCTTTGTCTTTCCAGGAAGAAATGAGCCCCTGGCCGAAGCAGCAGGCCCGGGCAGAGCCTTGAGCTTGAAGCCCAGTAGGTCTGTGGCCCTCAGGGCCAGAGCAATGCTTTCAAGGCAGGGAAGCGGCCTGCAAGCTGAGTGGGAGTGGGGGAGGGGAGGGAGACAGCTGAAGCCGTGTCCAGAAGGGCGGCAAAGGAACAGCTGCAGCTGGGTCAGAGCCTGGAGGGAGGGCGGTGCATTCACTGAGGACCCCCGAGGTCAGCCCTAGGCCCCGGCGGTCGCGCAGGCGCCCTTGGCCTGTGCGGTGGGTGGGGGGTTGAAGCCAAGCCCGCAGGGCTCCGGGAGCGGCCAGAGAAAGAAGGGCCATTGGAGAGGTAGGCGAGGTGGGTAGGGGGAGCCACCTTACTCTCCTCAGCTCCCTGAGGGAGAGAGAGAGACAGAGACAGAGAGAGAGATCCATGACCTCTGAGTCTCTGCCTCTACCGCTGGCTGGTGCCAACTCACGCGCCATCCCACTTCCAGCCATCACCCCCACGCCTGCCCCGGAGCCAGCCCCACCACAGAGAGGCCGCTTCCTGCTCCCCTCTGTGCCTTCCCTTCCTGACCTGACTCCAGTGCAGGGGATAAGCTTCAGACAAGTCTTTCCATGTCCCTCTGCATGACAATAGACTTCCTCCCCTCTCCCATTCCACAGGCCCACCCGGGACATCCACCTTGGTCATTAGCTCAGGAGAGGATGCAAGATGAGAATCTCTGCTATTGTGTGGGGAGACTCAGTTTCCCGGGTTTCCCCCATGGACACATGTTCTTCAGCTGGGTCTGATTTTCTCCAGACAAGCTGTCTTGGGAAGGATTTGGCCAGCCCTAAGAACCTGAAGGGAAAGGGCGGAGGGGGGTTCTCTCTCTGCCCCCGACAGCCCCGAGCTGGGTCGCTCCCTCAGACCTGGCCAGGGGCAGCCCATCCCCCGGCGCCCTTCCCCGGGGCATCCAAGGGCAGGCTCGGCGCCAGCCCCACCACGCTCGCCACTGCCCGACCATCGTCCTCCCTCGGGGGGCCTGGGCAGGACAGGGACCCGGCTGTGGGAGGCCTCCAGATCTCAGGCCTGGCACATCGTTTACCAGGCTGCTTCCTCCTCTGACGGGGGCCCAGCACACGCCCCAGGAGACTTGGCAGCCGCCCCCAGGGCTCTATCCTCTGGAACTCGTCCCCTTGGAAGGGGCTGGCCCAGGTGCCAGGTTCGGCTGGTCGGCCAGCCTCCTTTGGAGAAAGCAGGCAAGCCGAGCCAGGCTTGCAGTGGCCCTGGCGTGACACCTGCCACCTCAGGCAGAGGGCCTCCCGCGTGCCCTCCATGGCGGATTTCTCCCCGGAGCCGTGGCCTGGGCACTAGGAAGGCCGGGCCTCCCCGACTTCCGGGAGGAGGGGCTAGCCCAGTTACGCCCTGGCCCCCAAACCCTCTGGTGCCATCTGCCTGTCTCGGCACTTCTGACTCCACAGAGCCTTTCCTACACCTGGGCTGCCTGCCGTGGCAAAGTGCAGGCGTGGGGTGAGGCCATGGCTTTGTCTTTCCAGGAAGAAATGAGCCCCTGGCCGAAGCAGCAGGCCCAGGCAGAGCCTTGAGCTTGAAGCCCAGTAGGTCTGTGGCCCTCAGGGCCAGAGCAATGCTTTCAAGGCAGGGAAGCGGCCTGCAAGCTGAGTGGGAGTGGGGGAGGGGAGGGAGACAGCTGAAGCCCAGTCCAGAAGGGCGGCAAAGGAACAGCTGCAGCTGGGTCAGAGCCTGGAGGGAGGGCGGGGCATTCACTGAGGACCCCCGAGGTCAGCCCTAGGCCCCGGCGGTCGCGCAGGCGCCCTTGGCCTGTGCTGTGGGTGGAGGGTTGAAGCCAAGCCCGCAGGGCTCCCGGAGCGGCCAGAGAAAGAAGGGCCCTTGGAGAGGTAGGCGAGGTGGGTAGGGGGAGCCACCTTACTCTCCTCAGCTCCCTGAGGGAGAGAGAGAGAGACAGAGACAGAGAGAGAGATCCATGACCTCTGAGTCTCTGCCTCTACCGCTGGCTGGTGCCAACTCACGCGCCATCCCACTTCCAGCCATCACCCCCCACGCCTGCCCCGGAGCCAGCCCCACCACAGAGAGGCCGCTTCCTGCTCCCCTCTGTGCCTTCCCTTCCCGACCTGACTCCAGTGCAGGGGATAAGCTTCAGACAAGTCTTTCCATGTCCCTCTGCATGACAATAGACTTCCTCCCCTCTCCCATTCCACAGGCCCACCCGGGACATCCACCTTGGTCTTTAGCTCAGGAGAGGATGCAAGATGAGAATCTCTGCTATTGTGTGGGGAGACTCAGTTTCCCGGGTTTCCCCCATGGACACATGTTCTTCAGCTGGGTCTGATTTTCTCCAGACAAGCTGTCTTGGGAAGGATTTGGCCAGCCCTAAGAACCTGAAGGGAAAGGGCGGAGGGGGGTTCTCTCTCTGCCCCCGACAGCCCCGAGCTGGGTCGCTCCCTCAGACCTGGCCAGGGGCAGCCCATCCCCCGGCGCCCTTCCCCGGGGCATCCAAGGGCAGGCTCGGCGCCAGCCCCACCACGCTCGCCACTGCCCGACCATCGTCCTCCCTCGGGGAGCCTGGGCAGGACAGGGACCCGGCTATGGGAGGCCTCCAGATCTCAGGCCTGGCACATCGTTTACCAGGCTGCTTCCTCCTCTGACGGGGGCCCAGCACACGCCCCAGGAGACTTGGCAGCCGCCCCCAGGGCTCTATCCTCTGGAACTCGTCCCCTTGGAAGGGGCTGGCCCAGGTGCCAGGTTCGGCTGGTCGGCCAGCCTCCTTTGGAGAAAGCAGGCAAGCCGAGCCAGGCTTGCAGTGGCCCTGGCGTGACACCTGCCACCTCAGGCAGAGGGCCTCCCGCGTGCCCTCCATGGCGGATTTCTCCCCGGAGCCGTGGCCTGGGCACTAGGAAGGCCGGGCCTCCCCGACTTCCGGGAGGAGGGGCTAGCCCAGTTACGCCCTGGCCCCCAAACCCTCTGGTGCCATCTGCCTGTCTCGGCACTTCTGACTCCACAGAGCCTTTCCTACACCTGGGCTGCCTGCCGTGGCAAAGTGCAGGCGTGGGGTGAGGCCATGGCTTTGTCTTTCCAGGAAGAAATGAGCCCCTGGCCGAAGCAGCAGGCCCAGGCAGAGCCTTGAGCTTGAAGCCCAGTAGGTCTGTGGCCCTCAGGGCCACAGCAATGCTTTCAAGGCAGGGAAGCGGCCTGCAAGCTGAGTGGGAGTGGGGGAGGGGAGGGAGACAGCTGAAGCCGAGTCCAGAAGGGCGGCAAAGGAACAGCTGCAGCTGGGTCAGAGCCTGGAGGGAGGGCGGGGCATTCACTGAGGACCCCCGAGGTCAGCCCTAGGCCCTGGCGGTCGCGCAGGCGCCCTTGGCCTGTGCGGTGGGTGGGGGGTTGAAGCCAAGCCCGCAGGGCTCCCGGAGCGGCCAGAGAAAGAAGGGCCCTTGGAGAGGTTGGCAAGGTGGGTAGGGGGAGCCACCTTACTCTCCTCAGCTCCCTGAGGGAGAGAGAGAGAGACAGAGACAGAGAGAGAGATCCATGACCTCTGAGTCTCTGCCTCTACCGCTGGCTGGTGCCAACTCACGCGCCATCCCACTTCCAGCCATCACCCCCACGCCTGCCCCGGAGCCAGCCCCACCACAGAGAGGCCGCTTCCTGCTCCCCTCTGTGCCTTCCCTTCCCGACCTGACTCCAGTGCAGGGGATAAGCTTCAGACAAGTCTTTCCATGTCCCTCTGCATGACAATAGACTTCCTCCCCTCTCCCATTCCACAGGCCCACCCGGGACATCCACCTTGGTCATTAGCTCAGGAGAGGATGCAAGATGAGAATCTCTGCTATTGTGTGGGGAGACTCAGTTTCCCGGGTTTCCCCCATGGACACATGTTCTTCAGCTGGGTCTGATTTTCTCCAGACAAGCTGTCTTGGGAAGGATTTGGCCAGCCCTAAGAACCTGAAGGGAAAGGGCGGAGGGGGGTTCTCTCTCTGCCCCCGACAGCCCCGAGCTGGGTCGCTCCCTCAGACCTGGCCAGGGGCAGCCCATCCCCCGGCGCCCTTCCCCGGGGCATCCAAGGGCAGGCTCGGCGCCAGCCCCACCACGCTCGCCACTGCCCGACCATCGTCCTCCCTCGGGGGGCCTGGGCAGGACAGGGACCCGGCTGTGGGAGGCCTCCAGATCTCAGGCCTGGCACACCGTTTACCAGGCTGCTTCCTCCTCTGACGGGGGCCCAGCACACGCCCCAGGAGACTTGGCAGCCGCCCCCAGGGCTCTATCCTCTGGAACTCGTCCCCTTGGAAGGGGCTGGCCCAGGTGCCAGGTTCGGCTGGTCGGCCAGCCTCCTTTGGAGAAAGCAGGCAAGCCGAGCCAGGCTTGCAGTGGCCCTGGCGTGACACCTGCCACCTCAGGCAGAGGGCCTCCCGCGTGCCCTCCATGGCGGATTTCTCCCCGGAGCCGTGGCCTGGGCACTAGGAAGGCCGGGCCTCCCCGACTTCCGGGAGGAGGGGCTAGCCCAGTTACGCCCTGGCCCCCAAACCCTCTGGTGCCATCTGCCTGTCTCGGCACTTCTGACTCCACAGAGCCTTTCCTACACCTGGGCTGCCTGCCGTGGCAAAGTGCAGGCGTGGGGTGAGGCCATGGCTTTGTCTTTCCAGGAAGAAATGAGCCCCTGGCCTAAGCAGCAGGCCCAGGCAGAGCCTTGAGCTTGAAGCCCAGTAGGTCTGTGGCCCTCAGGGCCAGAGCAATGCTTTCAAGGCAGGGAAGCGGCCTGCAAGCTGAGTGGGAGTGGGGGAGGGGAGGGAGACAGCTGAAGCCCAGTCCAGAAGGGCGGCAAAGGAACAGCTGCAGCTGGGTCAGAGCCTGGAGGGAGGGCGGGGCATTCACTGAGGACCCCAGAGGTCAGCCCTAGGCCCCGGCGGTCGCGCAGGCGCCCTTGGCCTGTGCTGTGGGTGGAGGGTTGAAGCCAAGCCCGCAGGGCTCCCGGAGCGGCCAGAGAAAGAAGGGCCCTTGGAGAGGTAGGCGAGGTGGGTAGGGGGAGCCACCTTACTCTCCTCAGCTCCCTGAGGGAGAGAGAGAGAGACAGAGACAGAGAGAGAGATCCATGACCTCTGAGTCTCTGCCTCTACCGCTGGCTGGTGCCAACTCACGCGCCATCCCACTTCCAGCCATCACCCCCACGCCTGCCCCGGAGCCAGCCCCACCACAGAGAGGCCGCTTCCTGCTCCCCTCTGTGCCTTCCCTTCCCGACCTGACTCCAGTGCAGGGGATAAGCTTCAGACAAGTCTTTCCATGTCCCTCTGCATGACAATAGACTTCCTCCCCTCTCCCATTCCACAGGCCCACCCGGGACATCCACCTTGGTCTTTAGCTCAGGAGAGGATGCAAGATGAGAATCTCTGCTATTGTGTGGGGAGACTCAGTTTCCCGGGTTTCCCCCATGGACACATGTTCTTCAGCTGGGTCTGATTTTCTCCAGACAAGCTGTCTTGGGAAGGATTTGGCCAGCCCTAAGAACCTGAAGGGAAAGGGCGGAGGGGGGTTCTCTCTCTGCCCCCGACAGCCCCGAGCTGGGTCGCTCCCTCAGACCTGGCCAGGGGCAGCCCATCCCCCGGCGCCCTTCCCCGGGGCATCCAAGGGCAGGCTCGGCGCCAGCCCCACCACGCTCGCCACTGCCCGACCATCGTCCTCCCTCGGGGGGCCTGGGCAGGACAGGGACCCGGCTGTGGGAGGCCTCCAGATCTCAGGCCTGGCACACCGTTTACCAGGCTGCTTCCTCCTCTGACGGGGGCCCAGCACACGCCCCAGGAGACTTGGCAGCCGCCCCCAGGGCTCTATCCTCTGGAACTCGTCCCCTTGGAAGGGGCTGGCCCAGGTGCCAGGTTCGGCTGGTCGGCCAGCCTCCTTTGGAGAAAGCAGGCAAGCCGAGCCAGGCTTGCAGTGGCCCTGGCGTGACACCTGCCACCTCAGGCAGAGGGCCTCCCGCGTGCCCTCCATGGCGGATTTCTCCCCGGAGCCGTGGCCTGGGCACTAGGAAGGCCGGGCCTCCCCGACTTCCGGGAGGAGGGGCTAGCCCAGTTACGCCCTGGCCCCCAAACCCTCTGGTGCCATCTGCCTGTCTCGGCACTTCTGACTCCACAGAGCCTTTCCTACACCTGGGCTGCCTGCCGTGGCAAAGTGCAGGCGTGGGGTGAGGCCATGGCTTTGTCTTTCCAGGAAGAAATGAGCCCCTGGCCGAAGCAGCAGGCCCAGGCAGAGCCTTGAGCTTGAAGCCCAGTAGGTCTGTGGCCCTCAGGGCCACAGCAATGCTTTCAAGGCAGGGAAGCGGCCTGCAAGCTGAGTGGGAGTGGGGGAGGGGAGGGAGACAGCTGAAGCCCAGTCCAGAAGGGCAGCAAAGGAACAGCTGCAGCTGTGTCAGAGCCTGGAGGGAGGGCGGGGCATTCACTGAGGACCCCCGAGGTCAGCCCTAGGCCCCGGCGGTCGCGCAGGCGCCCTTGGCCTGTGCTGTGGGTGGAGGGTTGAAGCCAAGCCCGCAGGGCTCCCGGAGCGGCCAGAGAAAGAAGGGCCCTTGGAGAGGTAGGCGAGGTGGGTAGGGGGAGCCACCTTACTCTCCTCAGCTCCCTGAGGGAGAGAGAGAGAGACAGAGACAGAGAGAGAGATCCATGACCTCTGAGTCTCTGCCTCTACCGCTGGCTGGTGCCAACTCACGCGCCATCCCACTTCCAGCCATCACCCCCAAGCCTGCCCCGGAGCCAGCCCCACCACAGAGAGGCCGCTTCCTGCTCCCCTCTGTGCCTTCCCTTCCCGACCTGACTCCAGTGCAGGGGATAAGCTTCAGACAAGACTTTCCATGTCCCTCTGCATGACAATAGACTTCCTCCCCTCTCCCATTCCACAGGCCCACCCGGGACATCCACCTTGGTCTTTAGCTCAGGAGAGGATGCAAGATGAGAATCTCTGCTATTGTGTGGGGAGACTCAGTTTCCCGGGTTTCCCCCATGGACACATGTTCTTCAGCTGGGTCTGATTTTCTCCAGACAAGCTGTCTTGGGAAGGATTTGGCCAGCCCTAAGAACCTGAAGGGAAAGGGCGGAGGGGGGTTCTCTCTCTGCCCCCGACAGCCCCGAGCTGGGTCGCTCCCTCAGACCTGGCCAGGGGCAGCCCATCCCCCGGCGCCCTTCCCCGGGGCATCCAAGGGCAGGCTCGGCGCCAGCCCCACCACGCTCGCCACTGCCCGACCATCGTCCTCCCTCGGGGGGCCTGGGCAGGACAGGGACCCGGCTGTGGGAGGCCTCCAGATCTCAGGCCTGGCACACCGTTTACCAGGCTGCTTCCTCCTCTGACGGGGGCCCAGCACACGCCCCAGGAGACTTGGCAGCCGCCCCCAGGGCTCTATCCTCTGGAACTCGTCCCCTTGGAAGGGGCTGGCCCAGGTGCCAGGTTCGGCTGGTCGGCCAGCCTCCTTTGGAGAAAGCAGGCAAGCCGAGCCAGGCTTGCAGTGGCCCTGGCGTGACACCTGCCACCTCAGGCAGAGGGCCTCCCGCGTGCCCTCCATGGCGGATTTCTCCCCGGAGCCGTGGCCTGGGCACTAGGAAGGCCGGGCCTCCCCGACTTCCGGGAGGAGGGGCTAGCCCAGTTACGCCCTGGCCCCCAAACCCTCTGGTGCCATCTGCCTGTCTCGGCACTTCTGACTCCACAGAGCCTTTCCTACACCTGGGCTGCCTGCCGTGGCAAAGTGCAGGCGTGGGGTGAGGCCATGGCTTTGTCTTTCCAGGAAGAAATGAGCCCCTGGCCGAAGCAGCAGGCCCAGGCAGAGCCTTGAGCTTGAAGCCCAGTAGGTCTGTGGCCCTCAGGGCCACAGCAATGCTTTCAAGGCAGGGAAGCGGCCTGCAAGCTGAGTGGGAGTGGGGGAGGGGAGGGAGACAGCTGAAGCCTAGTCCAGAAGGGCGGCAAAGGAACAGCTGCAGCTGGGTCAGAGCCTGGAGGGAGGGCGGGGCATTCACTGAGGACCCCCGAGGTCAGCCCTAGGCCCTGGCGGTCGCGCAGGCGCCCTTGGCCTGTGCGGTGGGTGGGGGGTTGAAGCCAAGCCCGCAGGGCTCCCGGAGCGGCCAGAGAAAGAAGGGCCCTTGGAGAGGTAGGCGAGGTGGGTAGGGGGAGCCACCTTACTCTCCTCAGCTCCCTGAGGGAGAGAGAGAGAGACAGAGACAGAGAGAGAGATCCATGACCTCTGAGTCTCGGCCTCTACCGCTGGCTGGTGCCAACTCACGTGCCATCCCACTTCCAGCCATCACCCCCACGCCTGCCCCGGAGCCAGCCCCACCACAGAGAGGCCGCTTCCTGCTCCCCTCTGTGCCTTCCCTTCCCGACCTGACTCCAGTGCAGGGGATAAGCTTCAGACAAGTCTTTCCATGTCCCTCTGCATGACAATAGACTTCCTCCCCTCTCCCATTCCACAGGCCCACCCGGGACATCCACCTTGGTCATTAGCTCAGGAGAGGATGCAAGATGAGAATCTCTGCTATTGTGTGGGGAGACTCAGTTTCCCGGGTTTCCCCCATGGACACATGTTCTTCAGCTGGGTCTGATTTTCTCCAGACAAGCTGTCTTGGGAAGGATTTGGCCAGCCCTAAGAACCTGAAGGGAAAGGGCGGAGGGGGGTTCTCTCTCTGCCCCCGACAGCCCCGAGATGGGTCGCTCCCTCAGACCTGGCCAGGGGCAGCCCATCCCCCGGCGCCCTTCCCCGGGGCATCCAAGGGCAGGCTCGGCGCCAGCCCCACCACGCTCGCCACTGCCCGACCATCGTCCTCCCTCGGGGGGCCTGGGCAGGACAGGGACCCGGCTGTGGGAGGCCTCCAGATCTCAGGCCTGGCACACCGTTTACCAGGCTGCTTCCTCCTCTGACGGGGGCCCAGCACACGCCCCAGGAGACTTGGCAGCCGCCCCCAGGGCTCTATCCTCTGGAACTCGTCCCCTTGGAAGGGGCTGGCCCAGGTGCCAGGTTCGGCTGGTCGGCCAGCCTCCTTTGGAGAAAGCAGGCAAGCCGAGCCAGGCTTGCAGTGGCCCTGGCGTGACACCTGCCACCTCAGGCAGAGGGCCTCCCGCGTGCCCTCCATGGCGGATTTCTCCCCGGAGCCGTGGCCTGGGCACTAGGAAGGCCGGGCCTCCCCGACTTCCGGGAGGAGGGGCTAGCCCAGTTACGCCCTGGCCCCCAAACCCTCTGGTGCCATCTGCCTGTCTCGGCACTTCTGACTCCACAGAGCCTTTCCTACACCTGGGCTGCCTGCCGTGGCAAAGTGCAGGCGTGGGGTGAGGCCATGGCTTTGTCTTTCCAGGAAGAAATGAGCCCCTGGCCGAAGCAGCAGGCCCAGGCAGAGCCTTGAGCTTGAAGCCCAGTAGGTCTGTGGCCCTCAGGGCCACAGCATGCTTTCAAGGCAGGGAAGCGGCCTGCAAGCTGAGTGGGAGTGGGGGAGGGGAGGGAGACAGCTGAAGCCCAGTCCAGAAGGGCGGCAAAGGAACAGCTGCAGCTGGGTCAGAGCCTGGAGGGAGGGCGGGGCATTCACTGAGGACCCCAGAGGTCAGCCCTATGCCCTGGCGGTCGCGCAGGCGCGCTTGGCCTGTGCGGTGGGTGGGGGGTTGAAGCCAAGCCCGCAGGGCTCCCGGAGCGGCCAGAGAAAGAAGGGCCCTTGGAGAGGTAGGCGAGGTGGGTAGGGGGAGCCACCTTACTCTCCTCAGCTCCCTGAGGGAGAGAGAGAGAGACAGAGACAGAGAGAGAGATCCATGACCTCTGAGTCTCTGCCTCTACCGCTGGCTGGTGCCAACTCACGCGCCATCCCACTTCCAGCCATCACCCCCACGCCTGCCCCGGAGCCAGCCCCACCACAGAGAGGCCGCTTCCTGCTCCCCTCTGTGCCTTCCCTTCCCGACCTGACTCCAGTGCAGGGGATAAGCTTCAGACAAGTCTTTCCATGTCCCTCTGCATGACAATAGACTTCCTCCCCTCTCCCATTCCACAGGCCCACCCGGGACATCCACCTTGGTCATTAGCTCAGGAGAGGATGCAAGATGAGAATCTCTGCTATTGTGTGGGGAGACTCAGTTTCCCGGGTTTCCCCCATGGACACATGTTCTTCAGCTGGGTCTGATTTTCTCCAGACAAGCTGTCTTGGGAAGGATTTGGCCAGCCCTAAGAACCTGAAGGGAAAGGGCGGAGGGGGGTTCTCTCTCTGCCCCCGACAGCCCCGAGCTGGGTCGCTCCCTCAGACCTGGCCAGGGGCAGCCCATCCCCCGGCGCCCTTCCCCGGGGCATCCAAGGGCAGGCTCGGCGCCAGCCCCACCACGCTCGCCACTGCCCGACCATCGTCCTCCCTCGGGGGGCCTGGGCAGGACAGGGACCCGGCTGTGGGAGGCCTCCAGATCTCAGGCCTGGCACACCGTTTACCAGGCTGCTTCCTCCTCTGACGGGGGCCCAGCACACGCCCCAGGAGACTTGGCAGCCGCCCCCAGGGCTCTATCCTCTGGAACTCGTCCCCTTGGAAGGGGCTGGCCCAGGTGCCAGGTTCGGCTGGTCGGCCAGCCTCCTTTGGAGAAAGCAGGCAAGCCGAGCCAGGCTTGCAGTGGCCCTGGCGTGACACCTGCCACCTCAGGCAGAGGGCCTCCCGCGTGCCCTCCATGGCGGATTTCTCCCCGGAGCCGTGGCCTGGGCACTAGGACGGCCGGGCCTCCCCGACTTCCGGGAGGAGGGGCTAGCCCAGTTACGCCCTGGCCCCCAAACCCTCTGGTGCCATCTGCCTGTCTCGGCACTTCTGACTCCACAGAGCCTTTCCTACACCTGGGCTGCCTGCCGTGGCAAAGTGCAGGCGTGGGGTGAGGCCATGGCTTTGTCTTTCCAGGAAGAAATGAGCCCCTGGCCGAAGCAGCAGGCCCAGGCAGAGCCTTGAGCTTGAAGCCCAGTAGGTCTGTGGCCCTCAGGGCCAGAGCAATGCTTTCAAGGCAGGGAAGCGGCCTGCAAGCTGAGTGGGAGTGGGGGAGGGGAGGGAGACAGCTGAAGCCCAGTCCAGAAGGGCGGCAAAGGAACAGCTGCAGCTGGGTCAGAGCCTGGAGGGAGGGCGGGGCATTCACTGAGGACCCCCGAGGTCAGCCCTAGGCCCCGGCGGTCGCGCAGGCGCCCTTGGCCTGTGCTGTGGGTGGAGGGTTGAAGCCAAGTCCGCAGGGCTCCCGGAGCAGCCAGAGAAAGAAGGGCCCATGGAGAGGTAGGCGAGGTGGGTAGGGGGAGCCACCTTACTCTCCTCAGCTCCCTGAGGGAGAGAGAGAGAGACAGAGACAGAGAGAGAGATCCATGACCTCTGAGTCTCTGCCTCTACCGCTGGCTGGTGCCAACTCACGCGCCATCCCACTTCCAGCCATCACCCCCACGCCTGCCCCGGAGCCAGCCCCACCACAGAGAGGCCGCTTCCTGCTCCCCTCTGTGCCTTCCCTTCCCGACCAGACTCCAGTGCAGGGGATAAGCTTCAGACAAGTCTTTCCATGTCCCTCTGCATGACAATAGACTTCCTCCCCTCTCCCATTCCACAGGCCCACCCGGGACATCCACCTTGGTCATTAGCTCAGGAGAGGATGCAAGATGAGAATCTCTGCTATTGTGTGGGGAGACTCAGTTTCCCGGGTTTCCCCCATGGACACATGTTCTTCAGCTGGGTCTGATTTTCTCCAGACAAGCTGTCTTGGGAAGGATTTGGCCAGCCCTAAGAACCTGAAGGGAAAGGGCGGAGGGGGGTTCTCTCTCTGCCCCCGACAGCCCCGAGCTGGGTCGCTCCCTCAGACCTGGCCAGGGGCAGCCCATCCCCCGGCGCCCTTCCCCGGGGCATCCAAGGGCAGGCTCGGCGCCAGCCCCACCACGCTCGCCACTGCCCGACCATCGTCCTCCCTCGGGGGGCCTGGGCAGGACAGGGACCCGGCTGTGGGAGGCCTCCAGATCTCAGGCCTGGCACACCGTTTACCAGGCTGCTTCCTCCTCTGACGGGGGCCCAGCACACGCCCCAGGAGACTTGGCAGCCGCCCCCAGGGCTCTATCCTCTGGAACTCGTCCCCTTGGAAGGGGCTGGCCCAGGTGCCAGGTTCGGCTGGTCGGCCAGCCTCCTTTGGAGAAAGCAGGCAAGCCGAGCCAGGCTTGCAGTGGCCCTGGCGTGACACCTGCCACCTCAGGCAGAGGGCCTCCCGCGTGCCCTCCATAGCGGATTTCTCCCCGGAGCCATGGCCTGGGCACTAGGAAGGCCGGGCCTCCCCGACTTCCGGGAGGAGGGGCTAGCCCAGTTACGCCCTGGCCCCCAAACCCTCTGGTGCCATCTGCCTGTCTCGGCACTTCTGACTCCACAGAGCCTTTCCTACACCTGGGCTGCCTGCCGTGGCAAAGTGCAGGCGTGGGGTGAGGCCATGGCTTTGTCTTTCCAGGAAGAAATGAGCCCCTGGCCGAAGCAGCAGGCCCAGGCAGAGCCTTGAGCTTGAAGCCCAGTAGGTCTGTGGCCCTCAGGGCCAGAGCAATGCTTTCAAGGCAGGGAAGCGGCCTGCAAGCTGAGTGGGAGTGGGGGAGGGGAGGGAGACAGCTGAAGCCGAGTCCAGAAGGGCGGCAAAGGAACAGCTGCAGCTGGGTCAGAGTCTGGAGGGAGGGCGGGGCATTCACTGAGGACCCCCGAGGTCAGCCCTATGCCCTGGCGGTCGCGCAGGCGCCCTTGGCCTGTGCGGTGGGTGGGGGGTTGAAGCCAAGCCCGCAGGGCTCCCGGAGCGGCCAGAGAAAGAAGGGCCCTTGGAGAGGTAGGCAAGGTGGGTAGGGGGAGCCACCTTACTCTCCTCAGCTCCCTGAGGGAGAGAGAGAGAGACAGAGACAGAGAGAGAGATCCATGACCTCTGAGTCTCTGCCTCTACCGCTGGCTGGTGCCAACTCACGCGCCATCCCACTTCCAGCCATCACCCCCACGCCTGCCCCGGAGCCAGCCCCACCACAGAGAGGCCGCTTCCTGCTCCCCTCTGTGCCTTCCCTTCCCGACCTGACTCCAGTGCAGGGGATAAGCTTCAGACAAGTCTTTCCATGTCCCTCTGCATGACAATAGACTTCCTCCCCTCTCCCATTCCACAGGCCCACCCGGGACATCCACCTTGGTCATTAGCTCAGGAGAGGATGCAAGATGAGAATCTCTGCTATTGTGTGGGGAGACTCAGTTTCCCGGGTTTCCCCCATGGACACATGTTCTTCAGCTGGGTCTGATTTTCTCCAGACAAGCTGTCTTGGGAAGGATTTGGCCAGCCCTAAGAACCTGAAGGGAAAGGGAGGAGGGGGGTTCTCTCTCTGCCCCCGACAGCCCCGAGCTGGGTCGCTCCCTCAGACCTGGCCAGGGGCAGCCCATCCCCCGGCGCCCTTCCCCGGGGCATCCAAGGGCAGGCTCGGCGCCAGCCCCACCACGCTCGCCACTGCCCGACCATCGTCCTCCCTCGGGGAGCCTGGGCAGGACAGGGACCCGGCTATGGGAGGCCTCCAGATCTCAGGCCTGGCACATCGTTTACCAGGCTGCTTCCTCCTCTGACGGGGGCCCAGCACACGCCCCAGGAGACTTGGCAGCCGCCCCCAGGGCTCTATCCTCTGGAACTCGTCCCCTTGGAAGGGGCTGGCCCAGGTGCCAGGTTCGGCTGGTCGGCCAGCCTCCTTTGGAGAAAGCAGGCAAGCCGAGCCAGGCTTGCAGTGGCCCTGGCGTGACACCTGCCACCTCAGGCAGAGGGCCTCCCGCGTGCCCTCCATGGCGGATTTCTCCCCGGAGCCGTGGCCTGGGCACTAGGAAGGCCGGGCCTCCCCGACTTCCGGGAGGAGGGGCTAGCCCAGTTACGCCCTGGCCCCCAAACCCTCTGGTGCCATCTGCCTGTCTCGGCACTTCTGACTCCACAGAGCCTTTCCTACACCTGGGCTGCCTGCCGTGGCAAAGTGCAGGCGTGGGGTGAGGCCATGGCTTTGTCTTTCCAGGAAGAAATGAGCCCCTGGCCGAAGCAGCAGGCCCAGGCAGAGCCTTGAGCTTGAAGCCCAGTAGGTCTGTGGCCCTGAGGGCCACAGCAATGCTTTCAAGGCAGGGAAGCGGCCTGCAAGCTGAGTGGGAGTGGGGGAGGGGAGGGAGACAGCTGAAGCCGAGTCCAGAAGGGCGGCAAAGGAACAGCTGCAGCTGGGTCAGAGCCTGGAGGGAGGGCGGGGCATTCACTGAGGACCCCCGAGGTCAGCCCTAGGCCCTGGCGGTCGCGCAGGCGCCCTTGGCCTGTGCGGTGGGTGGGGGGTTGAAGCCAAGCCCGCAGGGCTCCCGGAGCGGCCAGAGAAAGAAGGGCCCTTGGAGAGGTTGGCGAGGTGGGTAGGGGGAGCCACCTTACTCTCCTCAGCTCCCTGAGGGAGAGAGAGAGAGACAGAGACAGAGAGAGAGATCCATGACCTCTGAGTCTCTGCCTCTACCGCTGGCTGGTGCCAACTCACGCGCCATCCCACTTCCAGCCATCACCCCCACGCCTGCCCCGGAGCCAGCCCCACCACAGAGAGGCCGCTTCCTGCTCCCCTCTGTGCCTTCCCTTCCCGACCTGACTCCAGTGCAGGGGATAAGCTTCAGACAAGTCTTTCCATGTCCCTCTGCATGACAATAGACTTCCTCCCCTCTCCCATTCCACAGGCCCACCCGGGACATCCACCTTGGTCATTAGCTCAGGAGAGGATGCAAGATGAGAATCTCTGCTATTGTGTGGGGAGACTCAGTTTCCCGGGTTTCCCCCATGGACACATGTTCTTCAGCTGGGTCTGATTTTCTCCAGACAAGCTGTCTTGGGAAGGATTTGGCCAGCCCTAAGAACCTGAAGGGAAAGGGCGGAGGGGGGTTCTCTCTCTGCCCCCGACAGCCCCGAGCTGGGTCGCTCCCTCAGACCTGGCCAGGGGCAGCCCATCCCCCGGCGCCCTTCCCCGGGGCATCCAAGGGCAGGCTCGGCGCCAGCCCCACCACGCTCGCCACTGCCCGACCATCGTCCTCCCTCGGGGGGCCTGGGCAGGACAGGGACCCGGCTGTGGGAGGCCTCCAGATCTCAGGCCTGGCACACCGTTTACCAGGCTGCTTCCTCCTCTGACGGGGGCCCAGCACACGCCCCAGGAGACTTGGCAGCCGCCCCCAGGGCTCTATCCTCTGGAACTCGTCCCCTTGGAAGGGGCTGGCCCAGGTGCCAGGTTCGGCTGGTCGGCCAGCCTCCTTTGGAGAAAGCAGGCAAGCCGAGCCAGGCTTGCAGTGGCCCTGGCGTGACACCTGCCACCTCAGGCAGAGGGCCTCCCGCGTGCCCTCCATGGCGGATTTCTCCCCGGAGCCGTGGCCTGGGCACTAGGAAGGCCGGGCCTCCCCGACTTCCGGGAGGAGGGGCTAGCCCAGTTACGCCCTGGCCCCCAAACCCTCTGGTGCCATCTGCCTGTCTCGGCACTTCTGACTCCACAGAGCCTTTCCTACACCTGGGCTGCCTGCCGTGGCAAAGTGCAGGCGTGGGGTGAGGCCATGGCTTTGTCTTTCCAGGAAGAAATGAGCCCCTGGCCGAAGCAGCAGGCCCAGGCAGAGCCTTGAGCTTGAAGCCCAGTAGGTCTGTGGCCCTCAGGGCCAGAGCAATGCTTTCAAGGCAGGGAAGCGGCCTGCAAGCTGAGTGGGAGTGGGGGAGGGGAGGGAGACAGCTGAAGCCGAGTCCAGAAGGGCGGCAAAGGAACAGCTGCAGCTGGGTCAGAGCCTGGATGGAGGGCGGGGCATTCACTGAGGTCCCCCGAGGTCAGCCCTATGCCCTGGCGGTCGCGCAGGCGCCCTTGGCCTGTGCGGTGGGTGGGGGGTTGAAGCCAAGCCCGCAGGGCTCCCGGAGCGGCCAGAGAAAGGGCCCATGGAGAGATAGGTGAGGTGTGCAGGGGGCGCCATCTTACTCTCCTCAGCTCCCCACCACAGAGAGGCCTGTTCCTGCTCACCTCTGTGCCAGTCCCTCCCCTCTCCCATTCCACAGGCCCACCCAGGACATCCACATTTGTCATTAGCTGGGTCGCTCCCTCAGACCTGGCCAGGGGCAGCCCATCCCTAGACGCCCTTCCCCGGGGCATCTAAGGGCAGGCTGGGCCCCAGCCCGCTCGCCACTGCCATGACCATCGTCCTCCCTCGGGGGGCCTGGGCAGGACAGGACCTGGGTGTGGGAGGCCCCTCCGCCTCTTCCCTGAAGCTTCTTATGGCTGGCCAAATACTTCACAAGACAGGTTCGCTGGAGAAAATAATACCCAGCTTAAGAACACTTGTACAGGGGAGAAACCCGCGAAACTGAGTCTCTCAACACAATGGCAGAGATTCTCCTCCTATCTCCAGCTGCAGACAAAGGAGGATGTTGGGGGTGCGGTTTGGGCATGTGAGACTGGACAAGACAATTGTCATGGAGAGGGACATGTAGACGATTGGATTGTCTGAACCGGTTCCCCTGCAGTGGGGTCAGGCCAGGAAGGGACAGCACGGAGGTGACCATGAAGGGGCCTCTCTGTGGTGTGGCTGGCCCCGGGGGGCCTCGCCTGGGGATGGGGATGGAGGGGGGGAAGTGGGATGGCCTGTGAGTTGGCAGCAGTGGTGGATGCAGATACTCAGAGGTCAGGGATCTCTCACTCTTTCCCTGCCTGTCTGTCTGTCTGTCTCTCACTCTCTCTCTCTCTCTCTCTCTTTCTCTCTCGGGGACCTGAGGAGAAGAGGTGGGCGAGCCCTGCCCGCCTCGCCTACATGCCTTCCTCTCCCCTGGCCCCTTCTTTCTCCAGCTGCTTTGAGTGCCCTGTGGGCTTGGGTTCAACCCCTGAGGCCAAGGGCGCATGGGCCACCCGCCACCGCCAGGGCCTAGGGCGGGCCTCGGGGGTCCTCAGTGAAGGCCCCGCCCACCCGCCAGGCCAGGCCATGCCAGTCCCAGCTGAAGAAGGAACGCCAACGCCCTGCTGGACTTGGCTTCAGCCGTTGTCTCCCTCCCATCCCCCACTTGCAATCAGCTGGCCGGCCGCTTCCCTTCTTTGGAAGCGGTGGTCTGCACCTGGTGGCCAAAGGCCGACTGGGGTGCCAAGTCAAGGCTCTGCCTCGGCCAGCTGCTTTTGCCCGGGCCTCATTTCTTCCTGGAAAGGCAAAACCACGGCCTCACCCCACGCCCGCACTTGTCGACTCCAGCCAGGTGGAGGAAAGGCTCTGTGGAATCCGAAGGGCCGAGACAGGCTTATGGCCAAGCAGTGAGTGAGGCCCCAGCAGGCCGCCGGCTTGGGGAGCCGCTGCCACACGGGCAGGCCCTTCCGGCGACGGGTCCCAGCATCATCTCTGGAGTCGGGAGGGCCTGGCCTTCCTAGTGCCCAGGCCACGGCTCTGAGGAGAAATCCGCGTTGGAGGGCACGCGTGAGGCCCTCGGCC
Source organism: Diceros bicornis minor (assembly GCF_020826845.1). Lineage (NCBI taxonomy): Eukaryota > Metazoa > Chordata > Mammalia > Perissodactyla > Rhinocerotidae > Diceros > Diceros bicornis. The sequence goes on from NW_026691166.1 coordinate 267,081, forward strand.
TGAGGGCGCTGGTGCCACGCCGGGGGCGCTTGGAAGGCTGGCTGGGCTCGCCTGCTTTGTCCAAAGGAGGCTGGCCAACCAGCCCAACCGGCCACCTGGGCCAGGCCCCTTTCAAGTGGACAAGATCCGGGGGAAAGGGCCCTGGGGCCTGCCGCCAAGTCCCCTGGGGCGTGTGCTGGGCCCCCTCAGAGGAGGGAGCCACCTGGCAACCTGTGTGCCAGACCTTAGATCTGGCGGCCTGCCACACCCGGCTCCCTGCTCTGCCCACGCCTGCCTCCATCCACTCCACGGAGGACGATGGTGTTGGCAGTGCGAGCGGAGATAGCCGTTAGAGACTTCACTTGGAGTTGTAGTCCAAGAGCATCACAGAAGAGCACTGAGCCTGGGCTCGGCCATTTATCCGCTTTGTAACCTGGCTGAGTTTTCTAGCCACTGTACCCAGTCTCTTCATCTAGCAAATGGTGCAAAGAACAACATTGACTACGTCGGGATGTTTTCAGGGTCATGTGAGTTAAGATATGTTCCAGCACAGCGTTTACATTCAGGGTGCAGTCCTTGGCTCAGTAGAAGTGTTCGCTGCTGTTCTTATAATTTTCATTATTTCACGTCCTTATCTTCCTCGTGAGTTCCCTGTCAAACCAACCACGATCCACGGTGTCAGCAGTTTGATTCCAGGTCCCTGCTTCAAGGGCTGCAGAGGGAACCTCGTGCTCATAACCTCCTGTTTTTCTCCCAGTCTCTGGAGGGATGCATTGACCTCTAGCTTGTCTGCACTGAGGCACGGAATGGGGTCCCACACCCAACCCCGCGTCTCCTCCTTTTCATATCTGATGCTTTGGGAAGACTGCTTACTGTTCACTCGGTGGACTATACTCCCTGACATGAGCAACGCACGGGAGAGAGGCGGTAGGAAACACTGATCCATGTAGGGCTCTGAGTTGACCATAACACAGAGTACAGTTGATCAAGGGCCGAGGTAGAGTTCCTTAAGGCAAAGATCTGCCGAGATGAGGGTGTTCTGATGTGACGCCGCCTGAAAATAAAGCAAACACATAAAAGCATATGTAGTGGTCAAAGGGAAAGCACGCCGCTAAAAGAATTGATCCCATGAAATACACTATTCTATTTGTTTATGTATCAAATGACTGATAGGAAAGAGCCAGGCGTAGAGATAGTAGACTTGATCAATGTCATAGAGAATTCTTTTCACAGTTGTTCATGCCTTGTGTTTTACATCATTGATTAGGGGAGTATTTTCGTCTTTTCCTTTCCTAGTGTCTCCATCTTTCTCAACTTTTCCAGGAGACATATTTACATTATCCTCTAAAATGTTAGGGAAATTTTAAAAAAGTTATGACACATTGGAAGTTGTTGATTTTGTATATGGGAGGAGCACTAGATTGCAAGTGAATTAGTGATCATTAGAGTTTTAGTTTGGTAAAAGACGGTAGTTGGAGTTGATACCAGGATGTTTGTAACCCAGTTTTTACTTCATTATTTGATGTAGTTTTCCAAATGCCAGAGCCGGTCATTTTTAATGTAATAACTTGTCTCATTTTAGAATATGTGTTCTTGGAGAGGGTGATGCAGGTAAGTAGAAAATAATTTAATGTAGTGACTTGTTTTTCTCCAATGGATCTCTTATAAACCCAACAGCCATATAGCATTCTTTTGTCCAAATGACCTGATGGCACTTTCTTAACTTTTCTTGCTGTGACTCTAGCAATCTAGGGTCACACCACCTTCTCTCTCCTAGTCATGCTTTCAGTTGTAAGAGTGATATTGTCAATAGTACAGTGAGCAATTGGCACACACTCTACTCTTTTCTTACATGTATATATATGTATATGTGTGTGTGTCTATATTTCTCAACTGCGAACTTTGGTAACATAATTGTTAAGGTGTGAACTATTTGCAGTGCACTTAACAACTGATGGCTACACATGATTGTGTAGTGACATCACGGTTAAAACCCTTCTTTGCAACATGTGGCCCCTTTCAGTTTTATTTTCAAGGAAAGGGTTCAATGACTTTTTTCTTTTGGAAGAAGAAAGACTTGCATTTCCATCTTAGAAAATCGAGAACTGGTTTCTTGCCTTTTTTCTTTTTTTGTCTTCAGCTCCTCGTCCTACTGGTTACTAATTCACATGTCCAGTCACTTCAGATTCATGGTGCTAACCCTTTGCCTTGTTCAAGGCTCTGACTTTAATTATTCCATAATCCCTTCTGTGAAGGAGGTTTCTCTCCACGCTCATCTAGCGAGGAAGGAACCGACCCTCCTTTATGTGAACTTGGAGACAGAGGCCAAGGTGAAGCCTCGGTGCCCCTCCACACCAGTGAGCTGCAGAAGGGCTGCAGAGTCCTGTGAATCTTTGGCTCCCCTCCTGGCTCCCTCCGGAGTTGGCATTGCCTGCACGGAGGAGCCCAGCTCCTTACAATCGAATTGGTGAAGTCTCCTGAAGCCGGCTGAAGGATAAGACTGGCCGGAAAGGACATCAGCAAGCAGTGTGCTCCAAAAGTGGGTGGCAGAAACACTCAGAAGAAGAAAACCTTTCCGTTTCTCTTGTTTTCTCTTTATCTTCTCTCCCTTCCTTTTCCTTTCCTTAGATGGTACAGAGCCTGTCCACCCCCCATGGTGGCTGTTTTTCTCCTCAGAGCCCCAGGACAGAGCTGTATCTCTTAGTTGTAGGTCAACCCATGGGGGTTCTTTGCCTGGAGTCCCACGGCAGTTTATTCACATCTCTTTCATTCAAATGATTTCAGTAGTGTAATTTATCTGTTTAGGCATATCTGTCTTCCTTGCAGACCCCCAACATTTCAAGACCTTTGGGCACATAGTAGATACTTAAGTACTTGAGTGAATCCGTGAAGATCTTTTGTTGAATACGATCTAAATAAATACAATACCTACTCAGCACAAGAATGCAGGCACTTGAGAGAGAGTTTGGTGTCTGCTGAAGCAGGCTGTGGACCAGCTTAGGGGCTCAGTGCCAAAGTGACCCAATAGATTTAGACAAAATGAACGAGATAATTAACTTCAATTTTACAATTCATGGAGAACAGGAGCAGGATATCTAGGTGTGAATCGAGACTTGATCATTCTTGTTACATCTTTGGAAAACCCAGCCCTTTTTCTTTCTATGGATATTTGACTCATCCCAAGCAGCTGCCTTATTGGTATTTATGGGTAGATCAAATTGAAAAGAAAACCCAGAATAGTATTATGGCTAGCCTTAGGGAATATCTTTATAATATAAAAGAACAAAAGTCGGAGTTAGAGCAAAGATTGAAAGTCAAATTTACTGAAAATTCCCTGTCTCCTCCCTCCTACACTCCCTTATATCCCCAACTCCCTGTCCCTGACTCCCAAGAATATCTTTTGGATTTCTGGGTCCCTGGCCCAAATCCTCCCCTTCAAGACTTATCTCCTCAGTCACCTCCTCAGCCAGTTCCCTTAGGTCCCAGAACTCCAACTTCTCCGCAGTTCATCCAGCTGCCTGTTTTATCTTCTCTCACTGTTGAAGATTTACAGGGGGCGCTTAGGCCTGACCTCCAAGCAAGGGGCATACAGGTTACTTGTGTAAATGTTATAAACCAAGAAATAAATTTAGTAGAAACACCCAGGAAGGGCAAGAAGGTTCGTTTTGCTGTGTCTTACAACTCCTCCTACTTTCCAGGGCTCTGTAATCAGGGTCTGTCAGCTTCAGACATTCCTATGCAGTATCCACTGAAGATGTATCCTGGACCTCTGCTGTAGAGAATTCATGTCCCCTGGACAGCAGCTGATCTTTTAAATTATGAAACTCTCCTGCCTCCATTGCCAGAAGACCCTACTAAATTTAGAGAAGTATTAGAAAGATTAGTGGCTATTCATAGCCCCACCCACCGAGACCTTGACTGGCTGCTAAGGGGCGTTCTTCCATCCCATGACTACACTGTAGTTATCAGACAGGCCAGACGGCCCCCTAGCAAAAACCCCCCTCATAGAGGAAATACATGGCCAGACCCTCTCCCAGACCCTCCTGCAGATGACCAGGAAGTGGCACAGCTACAGGCTGATATTCAAGGTTTAATAGGAGCGATTCTAGAGGCGTTTCCTCCTAAAGTTAATCGGTCAAAAATTGAATTATGCACTCAGAACGAGGGGGAACAACATAAAGCTTTTGTTGAACGGTTTACTCAGACTTTCCAAAGGCACACTGCATTGAATCTGGAAGCTCCAGAGCATAAGAATCTCCTAATTTCTGCTTTAGTTGGAAATTTTCTTCCTGATATAAAGAAACAAATTCAAAACAGTGTGGTTGTTTGGGCAGGGCAACCATTAAGTGTAATAATGGAGGCTGCTACACAATTCTTTGAAAATTGTCAGAAAGAAAGCAAAAAAAATAAAAATAATTAAAGACAACTCTTCTTGCTTTGCAAATTTAATCTTTTGAAAAGCAAAAATTCAACCCTGAAAGTAAACTAAAGCCCACTCAGAGGTCTCCCTATTTGCCTTCAGACAATTATAGGTATTGCAAGAAACCAAGGCATTGGAAAAGGGCGTGTGCCGCTCTTAAGAGAAGGGAAAGTTTTGTGGGAGATCGGGATTTGGCCACCCTGAAATCTATCTCTTTACCTTGGTTGTTTTTTCTAGGGACATTTGACTTCCCCCACTAACTTCCTAAAGAATTTGACATGGTGGCTCCTTCCTGGAACAGATCTATCATGATGGCTGTAAAGATAACGTAAGGTAAATGTTACAATAGGAAAGGCACCAACAAGCCCCTCTTATCAGAAGTTCTGTCTCTCTGGCCACATTCTCTGGATGACCCTGTGAAGAGTTGCCAGACAATTATTTACATTTACAAGGGAAATCTCCATTTGTAAAGGTATCTCCCTCTCTGTTTGGAGAAGAGAGGGGGATGAGCTCATTTCAAGTGACTTATCAATGTAGAAGATGAGGCCTTGAGCTACATAATAAACCTTACTCTTGTTTACTGTGCTTTAGTGGTAATCTCCTGTAACTGACTCCCCCCACCCCCAAAATCCTCCTTTGTCATTGGCTGAAAATGATATTTAAGATGAGAATTTCTGCTATTGTGTTGAGAAACGCAGTGTCCCTGCTTTCTACCATGTATACATGTTATTAAACTTGGTATTATTTTCTCCTGCTAACCTGTCTTGTTGATTATTTGGCCAGCCAGAAGAACCTTAATGGAAAGGGCAGAGGGAGATTCTCTCTCTTCCCCTGACAGTTTAAAAAATGTTCCCGCTTGACCCCAGCACCACCAAAAGGCTCATTTTTCTCTACCTGAGGGGCATTTCTTCCTCAAATGATGGGGTCAGCCGATCCTTAGTCGCACTCCTGAGCCTACAGTTAAACTTAAAATAGAGGTTCGAAAACTGGATTTCTTAATTGACACTGGTGCGACATTCTCTACTATCTGTTCAAAGGATTTATCTCTACCTGTTACCTCTGATTCTATCAAGCTGTTTGAGTCTCTAGACAGCCTATTTCACTGCCTATATCTAAGCCCACTCCAATATATTTAGGCCCCCTTAACACTCATCATGCTTTTTTAGTTTCTGACTGTTCACCAGCAAACCTCTTTGGCCGAGATTTGTTATGTAAATTCAATGCCACTATAAATTGTAATGAAAAAGGTGTTTTTATCGCCTTGCCTTCTGACCAAGCCCCAAGTCTCCTACTTTCCATGATGGAAACTTGTCCTGATTTAAATCCTTCTGAGGAAGATGAGTCTTTAAAGAATGTCCCAACCAGTCTTTGGGCTACACATGCAAATGAGGTACGATTGTTGCTTAGTGCTGAGCCCGTGCATGTTACTTGGAAAAAAAATAAACCGTTTCCATCAGTAGCCCAATACCCGCTCTCCAGAGATGCCGAGCGAGGAATTCAACCCATAATAGACTCCCTTTTGCAACAGGGTGTACTAGCTTTTACTTCCTTGCCCTGTAACACTCCAATCTTGCCAGTAAAAAAGGAAGGCAAATTTGACTCAGACGGGAACCAAATCTATAGATTTGTACAAGACCTCAGAGCCATAAAATCTTTTGTAATTCCTCGGCATCCTGTGGTCCCTAATCCAGCTGTCTTCCTGACCTCAATACCTGCTGATGCAGCCTGCTTTACAGTAGTTGACCTCTGCTCAGCTTTCTTTTCAATCCCATTACACCCTGACTCACAATTTCTTTTCACATTTACATTTAAAGGGAGACAATTTACATGGACTCGAATACCTCAGGGATATTGTGAGTCCCCCTCAATATTTTCCCAGGTCCTTAAAGCTGACTTGGATTCTGTAGTCTTTACTCAAAGCTCCACTCTTGTTTAATATGTTGATGACCTTTTACTCTGTAATCCAACTAAGCAGGGGGCTCTTACAGATTCGCTCATTCTCCTGAAAGCCCTAGCTGAACGAGGCCATAAAGCCTCCAGGTTTAAACTTCAGTGGGTGCAAATGACTGTTACCTACTTAGGGCATGAGATATCTCAAGGCATTCAAAAGCTAACCCCTAAACGCCTTGAGTCAATTTTATCCATCCATCTCCCCAAAACAAAGAAACAGCTACGTCAATTTCTAGGAGCTGCTGGTTACTGCTGCCAATGGATTCCTAATTTTGCAGCCCTTGCTAAACCTCTGTATTCTCTTCTCCCAGATATCACCCCAGAGCCTATTTCCTGGCCCTCAGAGGCATTAAACTCCTTAGAGGCCTTAAAAATATCTTTGTCCATGCCTCCAGCTCTTGGCTTACCTAATTTTGACAAGCCTTTTCATCTATACTGTCATGAAAATAATGAAATTGCTACAGGCATTCTAGGGCAATCTTTTGCCTCTCAAATACGTCCTATAGCATATTTCTCATGCCAACTAGACCCTGTGGCATCAGGCATGCCCCCATGCTTACGTGCGGTGGCTGCAGCTGCCACCCTGATTGATAAGGCCAGTACTCTTACATTAGGCTCTCCCATTCACCTCTATGTCCCACATTCTGTGTCAGCTATTTTGCAAGTTCATAGGACACAACACGTCTCTACACGGCGACAGACCACCTATGAGCAGGCTCTTTTAACTAACCCTTCCATCATCTTACATCGTTGCAACACTTTAAATCCAGCTACTTTACTGCCCCTTCCTGATGATGGAGAGCCCCACTCCATTCCATATGATTGCCTTGCAACTATAGAAATGGTCTCAAAGCCATGAGAGGATCTCTCAGACATCCCTTTAGACAATCCAGACTTACTTCTGTTTTGTGACGGCTCCTGTAAACGGAATTCCTGGGGAACCATAATAACTGGTTATGCCACAGTTTCCCCACATGAAACTCTTGAAGCTTATTCTTGGCCCACCATAAGATCAGCCCAAGCTGCTGAAGTCATAGCTCTTACTAGGGCCTGCACATTAACAAAAGAAAAAACTGCCACTATTTACACAGACTCCAAATAGGCTTTTGGAGTCTGCCATGTTGTTGGCACAATTTGGAAATCCCGTAGATTCTTAACCTCTGCAAGAACTCCTATTGCTAATGGACACTTAATTACAGCCTTATTACAAGCTATTCACTTTCCTTCAAAAATTGCCATTGTTCCTTGTTCAGCCCATACTAAGGAGACTGATGTCATATCTTTAGGGAATGACAGGGCTGACAGAGCTGCTAAACATGCAGCTCACTATATACCCCCTTATCCGTTTTCCACCCAATTTTTAAACCTGCCTTTATCCCTGACTGATGTTATTAACTATCAGACAAATGCCCCACAATCTGAAAAAGACAATTGGATACAAAAGGGTGCCACACAATTATCAGATGGATTATACATTGGACCAAATGGACTTCCAGCAGCTCCTTTTCTTTTGACTTTTTGGCTTGCACTTATCTCCCACCAAATGGGACATATGTGCAAACGGGGGATAGCTAAAGAACTAAAAGACAATTGGTTTTACCCTGGCATCCATAAAATTTCTGACCAAATCACCTCCCAGTGCACAACTTGCAAATCTTACCAAGTTTCTGGGAGAAATCGGTGTGATCCAGGAAGTCCTCCCAGGCCCATGCTGCCTTTTGCGGCACTCCAAATGGATTTTATGGACTTGCCCTCAGCTTTAGGTTACTCTCACTGTTTGGTTATTGTCTGCATGTTTAGTAGATGGACTGAATGCTATCCGACCAGACATGCCGATGCCACAACAGTGGTAAAGAAATTAATATCTGAAGTTATTCCTCGCTTTGGCATTCCTTTATAGATTGAACCAGACCAAGGAACTTACAGCAGAGATAAACCACTTGCTTGCAAAAACTCTGGGATATTCATTAAAATTTCATACCCCATATCACCCTCAGTCATCAGGGCAAGTGGAACATAAAAATCTAGATATAAAAAGAACTCTAGGAAAAGTCTGTCAAGAAACTGGACTTAAATGGCCAGAATCTCTGCCCTTGGCCCTTATGAAGATTCAAAATACTCCAAACAAAAAGCATGAACTGACTCATTTGAAATAGTTTTTGGATGTCTGATGCCTACTGGCGTCTCTAAACCTTCAATTCCTGGATTAAATGACTATTATGGGAACTTAAGTGAACAATTTGATGCTATGACTAGTTATATACAAAAATTAACTAGTATACTTGAAGCATATCGTCAACAGGTAAAAGAGGCGTGGCCCCCACCTTCTGACAAGCCTTGCCATCCCTTTCGACCAGGAGACCGGGTGTACATCAAGGTCTTTAGAAGAAAACACGCACTGTCACCTCGCTGGGAAGGACCTTATGAAGCCTTACTGACGACCTGCACTGCCATCAAAATAAAAAAAAAATCTTCCTGGATCCATGCAAGCCACACCAAAATCACCCAGAACATCACTCTCAAGACAACTGAGAGATAATCCCCACAAGTGACCTTAAACTAAGGATTTCGAAGGTCAAAACCCAGGCCCCAGAAGCAGCCGACATCATGAAGTAGACAGCTCTTCCCAAGATCACGGATCAAGAAAACCTACTTTGACCCATTTCCTCTCCCTTGCTTTAAAACTCAGGATATATATACACACTCACACACACAAACTATTAGTGGATATATATATATATATATTTTTTTTTAATTGATATTTTAATGGTTTCTAACATTGTGAAATTTTGGGTTGTACATTTTTGTTTGTCCATCACCCCATATATGACTCCCTTCACCCCTTGTGCCCACCCCCCACCCCCACTTCCCGGGTAACCACAGTCCAGTTTTCTCTGTCCATGTGTTGGTTTATATTCCACATATGAGTGAGATCATACAGTGTTTGTCTTTCTCTTTCTGGCTTATTTCACTTAACATAATACGCTCCAGGCCCATCCATGTTGTTGCAAATGGGACGATTTTGTCTTTTTTTATGGCTGAGTAGTATTCCATTGTATATATATACCACATTTTCTTAATCCAATCGTCAGTCGAGGGACACTTAGGTTGCTTCCACTTCTTGGCTATGGTTAATAATGCTGCAATGAACATAGGGGTGCATAAGCCTCTTTGGATTGTTGATTTCAGGTGCGTTGGATAGATTCCCAGTAGTGGGATGGCTGGATCATAGGGCATCTCTATTTTTAATTCTTTGAGGAATCTCCATACCGTTTTCCATAGAGGCTGTACCAATTCGCATTCCCACCAGCTGTGTATGAGGGTTCCTGTTTCTCCACATCCTCTCCAACATTTGTTGTTTTTTGTCTTGGTGATTATAGCCATTCTAACGGGCGTGAGGTGGTATCTTAGTGTTGTTTTGATTTGCATTTCCCTGATGATTAGTGATGTTGAGCATCTTTTCATGTGCCTATTGGCCATCTGTATATCTTCCTTGGAGAAGTGTCTGTTCATTTCCTCTGCCCATTTTTTGATGGGGTTGTTTGTTTTTTTTGTTGTTCAATTGTGTGAGTTCTTTATATATTATGGAGATCAACCCCTTGTCAGATGTATGTTTTGCAAATATTCTCTCCCAGCTGGTTGGTTGTTTGTTCATCTTGATTCTGGTTTCATTTGTCTTATAAAAGCTCTTTAGTCTGATAAAGTCCCACTTGTTTATTTTTTCTTTAGTTTCCCTAGTCTGGGTAGGCATGTCATCCGAAAAGATTCCTTTAAACCCAATGTCAAATAGCGTGTTGCCTATATTTTCTTCTATGAATTTTATAGTTTCAGGTCTCATCTTCAGGTCTTTGATCCATTTTGAGTTAATTTTTGTGAATGGCGATAGCACATAGTCCACTTTCATTCTTTTGCATGTGGATGTCCAGTTTTCCCAACACCATTTATTGAAGAAACTTTCCTTTCTCCATTGCATGTCCTTAGCACCTTTGTCGAAAATTAGCTGTCCGTATGTGTGTGGTTTTATTTCTGGGCTTTCAATTCTGTTCCATTGATCTGTGTGTCTGTTTTTGTACCAGTAACATGCTGTTTTGATTACTATTGCTTTGTAGTATGTTTTGAAGTCAGGAATTGTGATGCCTCCTGCTTTGTTCGTTTTCTTTAGGATTTCTTTAGCTATTCGGGGTCTTTTGTTGCCCCATATAAATTTCAGTATTCTTTTTTCTATTTCTGTGAAGAATGTCATTGGGATTCTGATTGGGATTGCATTGAATCTGTAGATTGCTTTAGGTAATATAGACATTTTAACTATGTTTATTCTTCCAATCCACGTGCATGGGATATCTTTCCATTTCTTTATGTCATCGTAGATTTCCCTCAATAATGTCTTGTAGTTCTCATTGTATAGGTCCTTCACCTCCTTGGTAAGATTTATTCCTAGGTATTTTATTCTTTTTGATGCAATTGTAAATGGTATTATCTTTTTGAGCTCTCTTTCTGTTAGTTCATTATTAGCATATAGAAATGCAACTGATTTTTGTAGATTGATTTTGTACCCTGCAACTTTGCTGTAGTTGTTGATTGTTTCTAACAGTTTTCCAACAGATTCTGTAGGGTTTTCTATATATACAATCATGTCATCTGCAAATAGTGAGAGTTTCACTTCTTCGTTACCTATTTGGATTCCTTTTATTCCTTTTTCTTGCCTAATTGCTCTGGCCAAAACCTCCAGTACTATGTTGAACAGGAGTGGTGAGAGTGGGCAGCCCTGCCTCGTTCCTGTTCTCAGAGGAATGGCTTTCAATCTTTCCCCGTTGAGTATGATGTTAGCTGTGGGTTTGTCATATATGGCCTTTATTATGTTGAGGTACTTTCCTTCTATTCCCATTTTATTGAGAGTTTTTATCATAAATGGATGTTGTATCTTGTCAAATGCCTTCTCTGCGTCTATTGAGATGATCATGTGGTTTTTATTCTTTGTTTTGTTGATGTGATGTATCACGTTGATTGATTTGCGGATGTTGAACCATCCCTGCGTCTCTGGTATAAATCCCACTTGATCATGGTGTATGATCTTTTTAATATATTGTTGTATTCGGTTTGCCAATATTTTGTTGAGGATTTTTGCATCAATGTTCATCAGCGATATTGGCCTGTAATTTTCTTTCTTTGTATTGTCTTTGTCTGGTTTTGGTATCAGGGTGATGTTGGCCTCATAGAATGATTCAGGAAGTGTTCCATCTTCCTCTATTTTTTGGAATAGTTTGAGGAGGATGGGTATTAAATCTTCTTTGAATGTTTGGTAAAATTCACTGGAGAAGCCATCTGGTCCTGGACTTTTATTTTTTGGGAGGTTTTTGATTACTATTTCAATCTCTTTACTTGTGATTGGTCTATTCAGATTCTCCATTTCTTCTTGGTTCAATTTTGGGAGGTTGTATAAGTCTAAGAATTTATCCATTTCTTCTAGATTGTCCAATTTGTTGGCATATAATTTCTCATAGTATTCTCTTATAATCCTCTGTATTTCCATGGTATCCGTTGTAATTTCTCCTCTTTCATTTCTAATTTTATTTACTTGAGCCTTTTCTCTTTTTTTCTTAGTTAGCCTGGCTAAGGGTTTGTCTATTTTGTTTATCTTCTCGAAGAACCAACTCTTTGTTTCATTAATACTTTCTACTGTTTTTTTGGTCTCAATATCATTTATTTCTGCTCTGATTTTTATTATTTCTCTCCTTCTGCTGGCTTTGGGCTTTGTTTGTTCTTCTTTTTCTAGTTCTGTTAGCTGTAATTTAAGGTTGCCTATTAGGGCTTTTTCTTGTTTGTTAAGGTGGGCTTGTATTGCTATGAGTTTCCCTCTCAGGACCGCTTTTGCTGCGTCCCATATGGTTTGATATGGCATGTTATCATTTTCGTTTGTTTCCAGATAGTTTTTGATTTCTCCTTTAATTTCATCAATGATCCATTGGTTGTTCAGTAGCATGTTGTTTAATCTCCACATTTTTGTCACTTTCCCAGTTTTTTTTTCCTGGTTCATTTCCAGTTTCATAGCCTTATGGTCTGAAAAGATGCTTGTTATGATTTCAATCTTCTTAAATTTATTGAGGCTTGCTTTGTTTCCCAACATATGGTCTATCCTAGAGAATGTTCCATGCGCGCTTGAGAAGAATGTGTAGTCAGCTGTTTTTGGGTGGAGTGCTCTGTATATGTCTACTAGGTCCATCTCGTCCAGTTTTTCATTTAAGTCTAATATTTCTTTATTAACTTTTTGTCTGGATGATCTATCCATTGCTGTAAGTGGGGTGTTAAGATCCCCTACTATTATTGTGTTGTTGTTGATTTCTCCTTTTAGGTTTGTTAATAGTTGTTTTATGTACATTGGTGCTCCTATGTTGGGTGCATATATATTTATAAGTGATATGTCTTCTTGATGGAGTGTCCCTTTTATCATTATATATTTCCCTTCTTTGTCTTTCTTAACCTGTTTTATCTTGAAGTCTACTTTGTCTGATATGAGTATGGCAACACCTGCTTTCTTTTGTTTGCCATTAGCTTGGAGTATTGTCTTCCATCCTTTCACTCTGAGCCTGTGCTTGTCTTTAGTGCTAAGATGTGTTTCCTGAAGGCAGCATATTGTTGGGTCTTGCTTTTTAATCCATCCTGCCACTCTGTATCTTTTGATTGGAGAGTTCAATCCATTTACATTTAGGGTAATTATTGAAATATGAGGGTTGAATGTTGCTGTTTTGTCACTTATTTTCTGGTTCTTTTGCATTTCCTTTGTTTCTTGTCCCATTTGTTTTGGACTGCCAATTCAGTTTGGTTGTTCTGTCTTATGACTCTTCTACTTTTCTCTTTGTTTATCATATGTGGTTTTAATTTGATTATTTGTTTAGTGGTTACCTTGAGGTTTGGGCGAAAAATCTTCTGTATGAGATAGTCCATTATCTGATAGCCTCCTATTTCCTTATACTAAGTCAATTCAGTCACTTTCCTCTTCCCCTTCTAAGTTGCTCTTGTTATACCTTATTCTATCTTGTGTTGTGGCTGTGTGTTTACAGTGATGAGGTTAAATTTATTTTTGGTGAATTTCTTCCTTTGATCTTTGAGTTTAGTATTTAAGTGGTTGCTAACCTATTCCGGTAAAGATCTACTATTTCTCTGATTTTGTCTACCTACTTTTCTCCTTACTCCAAGCTTTGTGTTCCCTTTCTCTTCTTGTTTTCAGGCCTGAGGGCCTTCTTGAGTATTTCTTGTAGTGGCGGTCTCGTGGCCATGAACTCCCTTAGCTTTTGTTTATCTGGGAGAGTTACTATTTCTCCATCATATTTGAAGGATATTTTTGCTGGATAGAGTATTCTTGGCTGAAAGTTTTTGTCTTTTAGTATTTTGAATATATCATTCCAGTCTCTTCTAGCCTGAAAAGTTTCTGTTGAGAAATCCGCTGAGAGCCTGATGGGAGTTCCTTTGTACGTTATTTTTTGTTTTTGTCTAGCTGCCCTTAATATTGTTTCTTTGTCGTTGACCCTGGCTAGCCTTACCACTAGGTGTCGTGGTGAAGGCCTTTGTCTGTTAATATATATAGGAGTCCTGTTGGCTTCACTTACTGGTATTTCCTGCTCCTTCCCCAGATTTGGGAAATTTTCAGCTATTATTTCCTTGAATAGGCTCTCTGTTCCTCTTTCCCTCTCCTCTCCCTCAGGAATACCTATAATTCTTATGTTACATTTTCTAATAGAGTCCGATATTTCTCGGAGTCTTTCTTCATTTCTTTTTAGTCTTAGTTCTCTCTCTTCTTCCATCTGGAGTATATCTGTATTCCTATCCTCTAAAGTACTAATTCTTTCCTCCATATTGTCAGCTCTGTTCTTTAAAGATTCCAGATTCTCCTTTATCTCCTCCATTGTGTTCTTCATCTCCATCAGCCCTGATAGGTTTTTCTTTATGATTTCAATCTCTTTTGTGAAGAAACTCCTAATCTCATTGAATTGTTTGTCTGTGTTGTCTCGTATTTCGTTGAGTGTTTTTATGATAGCTATTTTGAAATCTCTGTCATTTAGTTTATGGATTTCTGTGTCTTCGGGGTTGATTTCTGGGTGCTTGTCATTTTGTTTCTGGTCTGGTGATTTCATATATTTTTGCATTGTGGTTCCTGTGTTGGTTTTGATTTTCCTCATCCTGGAAGTCTCTGGTTGCAATTTCCACCTGCCGCCACTGTCTGGTGGTAAAGGGCTGTGTAGTCTAAGCCCCCTGCACTCTGCCCCAGTTTTTCTGCTGCGATCCGCAGTTTTGTTTTGTTTTGTTTTGTTTCTTTTCCCCACTGCGATCCACGGGTCCAGTCCAGTTTATTCAGGTCTGCCTCGGACCGCTAGATCTGGTCGAGCTGCAGACTCCGGGTTGCGGGGAGGGGGGAGCTCTCTCTTTTGCCCTCTGGGTCCCTGACGTGGGAGGCTTCTCGTTTGCCCCTCTTTATCCGCTCTCTGGGTTGCTCAGATGTTGATGGTAGCCCTGTGGCTCCTCTGAGCCCTCTGTGCGGGAGTTTCCCACTGGCTGAGAGAGCCCGAAGAGCTACAGTTTCCCGCCGAGGGCCGCCACTCCCCCCTGTCTGGGAGCCGCGCGGACCGGATCGCTGATCTGATGGGGAGGGAGCAGAGTTCTCCTTACCTCTCCCCACTTCCTCCGGGGGCCCAGCACGTTCCGCTCTCAGATGTGCGGCAGTGTGGATCCCTCCGCTCCAGCTTTTCACTGTCTGGGATTCCGTTGTTGGTCTGTGGCTGTTACTTTTGTTGTATTTTGTGGGGGAAGAATTCACGGGAAAGCTCACTCCGCCATGATGCTGACGTCACTCCCTATATATATATTTTTAATCATTTATTAGAAAGCTGACTGGAGAGTGCTGGTCTCTATCTGTCACTCTTCCCCTCTCTAAGTCTCTGCTATGGGCTCTTTTCCAATATGTGTCTTGCTTTTACTAACCCTCTCTTTTTCAACAGGTCGGGCACAGACCAAACATCCCCTTATGCCAGTTTACCAAGCCCTAGTAACGCTAACTAATCAATCTGACTGTTGGTTATGTCAACAGCTAGATAGTGCAAAAGAACCTGAACTAGTCTTTGTTCCTGCTGATATGAACACCTGGTGGACTAAGTATGGAAAATGGATGAATAACAGAGTATGATATCCGCAACAAGGGAAACTTCACTCTGCTTCGTCTCCTGGTGAGTCACTTGGGCCCCAGAAAGACTACTTAAAAAGTCAAAGACTGTCCCTTGCCCAAGTACAAACAATAAGTGAAAGTTTTTCCCTCTGCATTGAAAGTAAACATGGCGCTGGACCTTTCCTGGGTGACATACCGAGACAATATTGCAGTCAAACTCTGTGGTTTGATTCCGCAGGTGGCATCTTCAGAACTCTCAAGGGAATTGTAAGTGACTCTATCACTACTCCCTCTGGCACAAACATTTGCCAAATCACCAAGTGCTCTGGATGGCTTACGAGCCACCCGTGTGCAACTTGGGGTATCGCAGCTATCCGCATGGTTAAGGTGCCCAATGCCACAGACTATATACGGGTGGATCAAAGATCTGGACTCACCTGGTCAGGTGACAAGACCAGGCTTTATAGCTGCCAAAATCAGACTGCAGGCCTCCTCTACCAGCTATTCTGCAATCTGTTCTGTTCTCGCAGACTGACAGGAGCTCATGGGAAATGGAGATGTTTAGGTAGTAACAGTGCAAGTGGCACAGATCATGAAATAGTCCAGATCCTGGGAACTACAGACTCAATTCTAACTTTGTCTTTAAACTACACTGGTCTTTTCATTTTATGCGGCAACAAAGTGTATAAAGGATTCCCATCTAATTGGTCAGGACGATGCGGACTTGGATACCTGGCTCCTTCTGTCACCAAACACTCCACCTGAAATGCCAGCCAAATTACAAACCTGGGTTCGTTTGTTAATAAGATTGTGCCACATAAACGTGCCAGTTGAGAAATCGTGGAAAATCCACTTGTATATCGCAACTCCAAGTTCTTTTCAGCCTTGAGAGTCCTATTCCGCAGCTTTGGAGACTGTGAGTTGGAAAAGGCAACCTTAAATCTCTCTATGGTAATGGAGCAAGAGTTCAACACCACCATGCAAACCTTGAACATACTCCAGTCAGGTATTAACAGCCTAGCATCTGTGGTGCCCCAAAATTGACGTGCTCTGGATGTACTCACTGCCCAGCAAGGAGGAGCATGTGCAATCATTGGAGAAAAATGTTGCTTTTATGTGAATCAAACAGGTCAAGTAATATCTAACTTAAATCTATTAAAAGAGAAGATTGACATTTTTCATCAGATAAACGAAGCTCACACATTTTATTGGACTGACTTATTTCCAGGATTGGGGGACTGGTTTAATGGGGTGTGGGGAAATGTGCTCCGATTTGTTCTTTTCTGCTTGTTCATCCTCATCCTAATCTGCGTTCTTTTCTCTCTTTGCAGACTTCTTATCACTCAGATACTAAAACGATTTCTCTCTCCACAGTTACCAGCTCAGCTTTTAATATGTGAAACTTCTAGGGAAGTTTCAGAGGAGGGAACTGATGGTGCTCAGGGCAAGCTACCCCAGGAAGCACCGCTCTGGTATACGGATTATTTCCAGCTGAAGACAATAAGGACTCAGAGAACTCAGGAAGAATATTTGAGTTTCCCCTCCCAAACTGCCTTAAGAATTTAAAACAAAAGATCTGTTTCAGGAAGGAGTTATTATCATGACTGCTATAAAGATAATGTAGGATAGAGGTTACAATAGAAAAGGCACCATCAAGCCCATCTTATCGGAAGTTCTGTCTCTCTGGCCACAGGCTCTGGATGGCCCTGTGAGGAGTTACCAGACAATCATTTACAAGGGAAGTCTCCATTTGTAAAAGTATCTTCCTCTCTGTATTGGGAAGAGGGGGGACGACCTCATTTCTAGAGACTTATCAATGTAGAAGGTGAGGCCTTATAACGGCATAATAAATCTTACTCTTGTTTACAGTGCTTTAGTGATAATCTCCTGTAACTAACACTCCCACCCCCAACATCCTCCTTGTCTTTGTTTGGACATGGTATTTAAGACGAGAATCTGCTATTGTGTTGAGAAA
Source organism: Diceros bicornis minor (assembly GCF_020826845.1). Taxonomy (NCBI): domain Eukaryota; kingdom Metazoa; phylum Chordata; class Mammalia; order Perissodactyla; family Rhinocerotidae; genus Diceros; species Diceros bicornis. The sequence continues at coordinate 284,559 of NW_026691166.1, forward strand.
CGCAGTGTCCCTGCTTTCTCCCATGTATACATGTTATTAAACTTGGTATTATTTTCTCCTGCTACCCTGTCTTGTTAATTATTTAGCCAGTCATAAGAACCTTAAGGAAAAGGGCAGAAGGAGATTCGCCCTCTTCCCCTGACAGTGGTGATGCAGGTGGGCTCTCAAGGTTATGCCTATATTGTGGAAGCAAGCAATCAAGTATTTAATGGAAGCATTTCTATGTAAACGAAAGAAAAAGAAGGTTAATGGTTGGAGCAATTTGTAAAGCAGTTTCTGAGTATAGGGGACAGCTAGTTAAGAAGATTTTTAGATGTCAGCATCAAAGCATCTTTTGCAGTTTAAAATGTCTCTGATGATTTCATCGGGTAACCTCTTAAGTTTATATCAAGTCCATCAGCTTCAGTTTGTAAGGCTTCAGGAAAAAGGGGAGGTTCAGTTTTCAGTGATTTCAAATGAAAATGATGGAAAAAATCAAAAACGTTAGTTTGGACATCTGTAGGCAGATATTTTAGACTAGAAGAAATCAGGATCCAGTCCAGTCAACAGATATAAAACAAAAACCTTAACAGACAATTAACAAAACTAGGATCTAATATCCGCAAATGTACACTATAGTTTTTACTGAAATATAATTTTTCTTTCTAAGATCACCCTCATTTTTATCAAAGATAGACAAATTAAAACTAACTAGTTTGCAAAATAAGTCTAGTTCCAATAGTGTTGGCCCAATTATTTACATAAGTACAGCAAGAATAGCAATTGATCACATAGGCTCTTTTAAATCTGCTTTGCTGGAACTTTTTATAAGGAATCTCAGATTGAACTTTAAAGGCCTCTCCAGGCCAGAAAAGTCAAGCCAAGGATTTTGTCATCAGACTTTGCCTGTAATACCTACAGATTTGGGTGAATTCCTCTGTTCCTAGGTTCCCCCAAAATATTTCGAGGTTCCTTGTGTTTGCCAGATAAGTGACATTCTTTACTTATCCTGGTAAGTGCTGCTTGGAACATAAGGTACCAGGCCAATATTTCCACGTGGCTTTATTCCATAAAGTCCAATCTTCATTCCTCAAAAGCTGTATGGTTATATCGCAAATATGATCTTCCAGTCACAGCCTTGGTAATATAACCAGTGTTTCCAATTATGTCCTGTTATAAGGAGAACAGATTCTTATTGAACTTATGCAAATAACTATATTGCCATGAAAACAACAATACTCACTTACTAAGAGTTTCCAAATTCGAGGGATCAGATCTAAGAAATAGAGAAATATTTCAATTTTACTTATAAAAATATCATTTGCCAAATTGTTATAAGTCATAGCTAGCTCAGGAGAAAAGAGAAAAAGTTTTCCTTAACTCTGAAAAAACAAAACATTAAAAATTCAGCAATACTTCAAATGAAAAATCATAAAAATTATAATCATCCTTATCAGTTCATTCAGTCCTGTGTAATCCATTCTTGATCCCAATCTTTCTGTTAGCAGCTTCATGAAGTTATCAGTCTTTCCATCAGGTTTCTGTAATTTCTTACCAAGGTCAGTTTTATGATCAGAAAGTTTGTCAGAAACCTGTACTCCAGTGTAAATGCCAGAGTCCTTTCCATGAATTTTTCTGAAGTTGAAATATTTTGCAAAAGCATTAGAGCAAAGAAATAAGTCTGTAAACAACAAGACCTCAAAATGGCAATTGACAGAGAAATTTGATTAATTTTGTGACATACAACACTTTAAAATAATAATAACCAGAAATATGACTGATAATCAGGACAGATCAGAATTTCAGTAATGTTATACAATTTTAAAACACCTATGTCGATAACATTTGCTCACATAATAGCACCTAAGCAGACTTATCATCACTTGTCTGACAATGCTTCCCATGCAATTTAACATACTGAATAAGCCTAATAAACTTAGTATCTTTCCCATTATAGGAAGAGAGCAAATTTCTTTAAGAAGTTCTAGGGCCCTTTGAAAATTCTCAAAGAAAAAAAGTAAAAAAAAAGACTTTATTTAAGATATGAATTTTGGGGAGCTTGTCAAAAATAGAAAACGTTAAAGCAAAGAGATCATTAACAGCCCAAAAACCTTAATAGAGAAACCTCAGTCTTTTGAACACAGGAAATTATTTTAACAGTTTTTTTTTTTTCTGTCTTTCAGGTAGACTTATCCAAAGGTAAAGAAAAATCTTTTATAACCTCTTTATCAAGTTCAAGAAAATTATCCTTTTAAGAGAAAGAAGACCAAATTATAATTTTGTACCAGCTTCCTTCTGATATTAAAATTCATTAACTTAATTAAATTCATTTCAATCTGAGCCAACTTCACCATACAAAAACTCCTTTTCCAGAATTCCTCTTCCACAAACCTATAACTTTCATTTTACATTCAGAATTTGTCCCATGTCTTTCTTTTCCCTCCTAGTACTTGAAGACAAATTTATCTTTCTTAATCAATCAAACAAAATATTTCCATTCTTTGTTCCTTCTTTATACATCTTACTTTCCTTGTACACAGACATATTTTTTCTTAATATTTAGTAGCTTCAATCACATACACTAATTAGAAATTTTAACTCTTAGAAACCCCAATTTGTAAGTAAAAACTAAGTAAACCATGATAAACTTTCTTTTACATTAGTATATTGTGGCTTGGAAAATTTATAAACACTTCATAACTTCTAGAAATATGTTACTTTATAGTACAATCTTTTAATAAAACACATGTTTACCAATAGACCCAAAACACCTTTTAGTTTTCCTGTAATGAAAAGCCAAATGTAGACAATCGTGACTTTCGCAATCAATGTCTAATATCTTATCTTATTTGGAAATGATGATACTCAGTGAATTTTTATCACAAAATTTAGCAAAACTCTAAAGTTTTAAGTCACCAAAAAGATTTTGGAAGCTGTAAACACCATAACACATAATTATTATTTAAAGTTCACCCAACATTCATCTTTTTCACAACTATTTAGTTACTTGTTGCCAATAATTATTTAGATTGTCTAAAAGACTTCATAAGACATTAGATAAAATTAGCCATCATTTAAATTACTATTTTTGTTAACCAGTACTGTAATAGAAATAACATCAGTTTTTTTTACAAAAGTTCATGTAAATTTCATCACCTCTTATACCTTTAAACATAGTTATCATTAAGATTTTTATCAATAGGTGTTGGTCTTCTAATTTTGGACAAGGGAAGCATTCCCAGTCAGACATTTTAAAACATACACAGGCAAAGTTGATGTAACCTCTTTATATAAAATTAGCTCAAACATTCCAACCTTTATAATCTTATCAACACTTACACTTTTACATGTTCTCAATTCAATTGTAACCTGAGTCAAGCTCTTAAGGCTATTTAAATTTTTCCCTTCCTTTTTATGGCCCTTTTTTAGGTACCAATTAAACAATTGTGTGAGAGCTCTCAAAACATATTTTTTTTCCTCAATTTAGAAGTTTTCCCAATTCAAAGGATCTGTTGTCTGGCCATTGACGAGTAGGATTTTCATTTGTATATTTATTCCAATAGTGACTCGATCCAATAAGCCTTTTTAAGGAAAGACCCGGTGGTAACTTTCCCATGCTTAGAGTAAATTTTTACCATGGACGCAAGAGGCGTCCCTGGTGAGGGCGCAGATGATGTAGCCCCCATGATCCACAGAATTCACTCCCAAAGATATTCAGAGAAAGTAAAGACCTTCGTTACACAGGCGGTAAGGATGGTGTAGTGAAAACGGTGTCTCCAGTCTCCTACAATAGTGTGGGACGCCTCCAGTCACAGACCCGCTAATCTGTGACACCAGGCAGGCAATATTCGAGTGGGATTTTTCCAGCACTAACAAGCAACGAAGGTTAAGACGACAAAAGCCCTTATGGACTGGGTCCTTTATGACAAACTCCCCTGAGAGCTTGGCACAGCCGGACAAAGAGACAGTTCAGAATCCCAGTCTACTCGACTGGCCACCAAGGGGCACCCCGGTAAATGCACCTTCCGTATGGTGGAGACCAAGGAGAATATTCTCACTGGTCACAAAGCCAAGTTTTCTCAGGACACAGAACAAGACAGAAGGAAAAACCTCATCCGGTTCTTTTCTTATGTGCACAATGACAGCTTTAGCCACGCCTTAGGTCTCTTGGAGTCAGAATAATACCTGGTGGGGAGGTGCCACGGGGTTGGGGATTGTGTGCTTTACAGAGTACCTCGTCATTGCATGGACATTTTCTTGCAGTTGGCGGGGGACATGTGTCTTCTACCCCGTTCCGTGACACAACTTATCCTGTCACGGGAGTCTTCTGAAAGTGGCGAGCGCCCTAATGGCTCTTAACTTCTCGACCTGTGCCCACCAAATTTGCAGCCTTTTTGGCTTCCAAGATGCCCTTGGCAATGGCCTTCACTTCATGTGCATATTAACCCACAGCAAAGTTTGTGTAAATAGACGCCAGTCTGGTGAGACCCGCAAACTCACCAGTCTGTGGGGCCGGCCCGGACAGTAGGCTTATAGGTTCTATGCCTGCGTCCTACCCTATGGTATTTCCTTCTTATGACACACGATACAAAAGACAGAGACAAAAGAGAAAAACAGAGACTATTTCTGGGAGGAAAACGATCAAGATCAAAACCAAGAGTACTCTACCAAATTTACCAGCGTCACTAAAATCACAAGAAACTAGTTTCCCAAATATTTTCTCCTGCCAATCTAAATTTCGAAAGAGAAAAAATTTCTCACCACCTCCTTCCACCGGACTCCACAGGTAGAGATTCCGGGAGGCTGACGTGGTAAGAAGTCTTACATTTTACCGGCTATCGTCAGGGGTTCCCGTATTTCATCCCCTGCAGTAATCTAGGGAGAAGGCATTTCTTCCAGCCAGAGAATGCAACTTGCCAGCCAGCGTAGCCCCACGTTGGGCGCAAAAACTGTTGAGGGAGTGAGAGAATCTTCCTTTTCCCTTTTCTTAAGGTTCTCATGGCTGGCCAAATAGTTAACAAGACAGGTTAGCAGGAGAAAATAATACCAAGTTTAATAACATGTATACATGGGAGAAACTCAGAAATGAGCAACTCATCCCTCTGTCTAAGCTACCCACTTAAGTATTGTAGCTAAAGAGGAGGAAGGTGTTGGGGGTGGGTAGTGGTCTAAGACCACAGAGGGCAAGAAGACAACTCACATGGAGATAGAAATGCAAATGTTTGCCTGACAACTCTTCTCATGGTCATCTATAGATAATGTGGTCAGTGAGAGAGAGAGTTTTTGATAAAAGTGGCTTGGTGCCTTTCCTATTGTAACCTCTATCCTACGTTATCTTTACAACCATCATGATAATAACTCCTTCCTGAAACAGATTTTTTGTTTTAAATTCTTTAGGCAGTTTGGGAGGGGAAATTCAAATATTCTTCCTGAGTTCTCTGAGTCCTTATTGTCTTCAGCTCGAAACAATACACACACCAGGGTGGTGACTAATGGGGTAGCTTGCCCTGATCACCATTACCTCCATTTATAAGGATGCCCCCTTTATGTAGATTCTGTACAAAATTGCAAAGATCACTTTTTCCTTTTCAAAATTTATTTCTTTTAACTTTTAATAGTGAGAACCTTAGTGTTGGGTAAACTGCTGCAAAATTACTGGAAATGCTGAGAGTCTTTTTGAAAAGTGTAGAAGTCTAAAGATAATGAAAAGTACATTTCTCCAAGGTCAAGTCCCTTGATGATCTGATAGGCGTCTGTCTAGGTGTACCCGGAAGAGATGGAAGATTGAACACCAGCACAGCACACAAGGAAACAGGCTGCCAACTTGAGGGCTTCCCATGGACCACAGAGTGCCTAGCAGACTCTTGGAGACTAAATCTGGGCTTTGTCCATGGGTTGGCCCTGAGAGGAAGATTTTGCTTAAATGACCAGAGAATAGATAACGGATTTTGTTGATAATAATTCTTACCATGTAAATTTCTTTATAAATCTCTGAATAAAATAAAAAAATATAATCCCCATAGAAATCAACTCTTACTGACAAGCTCCACAGCCTTCTCTAGAGAGCTCAACAGAAAATGTCTCCACTGACTGTGAATTGCTCTTCTCTGAAAGCCAGCCAGCACTTCACTGATAGCCCTGGATAAGGAAGGCCAGATACAATTCTTTGAAGATATTTAGCTGAATTCAGAACCAAAAATCCTACCTCCAGTTGGCTCCTCTGTGAGAATGGATGGCCGGCCTTGTTTCACAGCCTGAGCTGTTGAGGTTTCATATGAGAAAAATTGCTCTGTTCTCCAGGGATGGAAAAGCTGGACTGTGACATCGATTCAGGGCTGAGATTTTGCAGGTAAAGATAGGGTCATAGAGGGGAATAAAGATTTCAGCAAATTGGTTTGTTGTTCTCTACAGTGGAAATAATTTAAGAAGCAGATAGTCTCTCACTCAAACTTCTCTTCCCTGTTCTCTATCTGTCATATCACTGTAAAAATTCTCTCTATGAAAATTTCAGTCTTTTTTCTTTGTAGTGTGTTTATTATCATCTTTATGAATTCTTTGACTTCACCACCTTCTTGGCACCACAACTCTAGCCATTGAGATATTATTATAGATTCACTTTTGCAACTTCATCCCCTTATCTCTATTTCCTCCGCCAATTCGTAGTTTTAGTTCTTATTGTATCTTATGCTTGAAAACATTTGAAGCTTACAGTGTGTATCAGTTCCTTATTTTCTCAAATTTTTATTATCTAAGTGCCCTCAACTATCACTTTTTTTTAGAAAAGAAGTGAAATACATAACAGAACAGTACACTGTAATAAATTGACCACTTATAAAATTAAGTTCAACCTGAAATCCCTCCCCACTTAACAGAGACCATATTTTATAATTCACAATGCTTTAGTCTGGGCAGGGTCAGTTTATCAAAGATTTTTGGATGTTTTAAACCACATGAGATATATACATTGTAAGATAAAATCGTTAATCTTGCAGAAGTTGTAGAATTTCCTGATGCTTGGGGAAGTTGGTGGTGGAGAGCCTGAATCATATGAAAAGTAGTTGATTAATTAGCACCTGAGTTTGTTAAGTTGATAAGGATGATGATGAGACATACATGTTGAAAAGATAACTTTGCATATCAGAGTATTGTCAGAGGCCACTGGGAAAATTCATAATATTCTCAAATACTACAAAAAATGACCATTTTTTCATAAAAGATGTCATACATGATGGCATCATATACTTCTGTCAGAAAACTTGCAATGAAGAAAATGAACACTTCAGTCATTTTAATTCTAACAATTTGTTCATGCTTACTAGTAGGTTAAAAAACTTTTTAGAAATAAAGTGATAAGTGATGTACTAGCTTAATTTTTAAATTTTTTTAGTAAAAAACTTTTTCATATTTTTAAAAAATATTTATTTGTATTTATTTTATGCTGAATTTATTCCTGGGCCCAAAGACTTTTTTTTTAATTTACTAACACCAATTATTTTCAATCTCTTTCAAAAAGTTGAAGAGGAGAAAATACCTCTAAAGTCATCCTATGGGATTAGCACTACCCTGATATCAAAGCCAAAGACACTAAGAGAAAAGAAAACTATAGGTCAATATCTTTGATGAATATTGATATAAAAATCCTCCATAAAATAGTAATAAACTAAATTCATCAGCATATTAAAAGGATTATACAGCATTTTTAAGTGGGATTTATTCCTGGAATACAAGGATGTTCCAATATATGAAAATGAATTAATGTAATAAACCACATTAACAGAATGAAGGAAGAAAACACATGATCATCTCAATGGATGCAGAAAAAGCATTTAACAAAACTCAACATGCTTTCATGCTAAAATCACTAAAAAAACACTCAGGGTAAAAGGAAACTACTTCAACATAATAAAAGCCATATACAGAAATCCACAGAGAACATCATATTCAAGGGTGAAAGACTGAAAGCTTTTTCTCTAAGATCAGGAACAAGACAAGACGGCCCATTTTCACCACTTCTATTCAACATGGTATTAGAAGTTCTAGCCAAAGCAATTAGGCAAGAAAAAGAAAGAAATAGCATCCAAATTTGAAAAGAAGAAGTAATATTATATTTGTTTACAAAGAGTATCTTATATGTTGAAACCCCTAAAACTTCCACCAAAAATTTGTTAGAACTAGTAAATTCTGCAGAGTAGTGCGACACAAAATCAACATGCAAAAACTATTGTTCTTCTATACATTAATAATAAGTAATCTGAAAAAGAAATTTAAAAACTTTACATTTTTATTTACAATAGCAACAAAAGAATAAAATACTTAAGAATCAACTTACTCAAAGAGGTAAAAATTCCAATGATGGTTTTGCAAAATTAGAAAAATCTATCCTAAAATTCATATGGACTCTCAAGGGACATTGAATAGCCAAAACAATCTAGAAAAAGAAGAACAAAGTTAGAGAACTCACACTTCCTGATTTCAAAACTTACTATAAAGTAATCAAAACAGTGTGGTACTGGCATAAATACACACACTATACTAATGAAATAGCACAGAGAGCCCAGAAATAAAACTTTGCATATATGGTCCAATGATTTTTGACAAAGGTACAAAGATCATTCATTGGAGAAAAGAACAGTTTTTCAACAAATGTTGTTGGGAAAACTGGATACCCACATGCAAAAGAATGAGTTTGGACCCTTACTTTACACTATATACAAAAATTAACTCAAAATGGATCAAAGATATAAATATTAGAGTTGAAGCTATAAAATCCTTAGAAGAAAACACATGGTAAAAGCTGTATGTCATTGGGTCCAAATGCCATTGCAAAAATGATTTCTTTAATATGACATCAAAGACATAAGTAACAAAAAAATAAAAAATTGGACTTCATCAAAACGAAAAAGTTTTCTGTATCACAAGACACTATCAACAGAGTAAAAAGGCAAACCATGGAATGGTTGAAAATATTTGCAAATCACAAATCTGATAAGGGATTAATATATAGAATAAATAAAGAACATCTACAACTCAACAATAAAAAAAAAACCTCAATTTAAAAATGCACAAAATACTTGAATAGACATTTCTCCAAAGAAAATATAAAATGAACAAGAAACACAAGAAAAGATGCTCAACATCACTAAGTATCAGGAAAAAGTGAAATAAAAGCACAATGAGCTACCTTTTCACACCCGTTAGGATAGTTACTATCACAAAATCAGAACATAACAAGTGTTGACAAGGATGTTGAGAAATTGGAACCCTTGTGCTCTGAGTGTGAGAATATAAAACTGTGGAAAACACTATGGCAGTTCCTTCAAAAATTAAAAATAGAATTACTATATGATCTAGAAATTTCTCTTATGGATTCTGAAATAATAAAAAACATATTTATCGGCCTCTGCGTCCAGTTCTTGGCACAGAGCTCCTAAAACCTTTGTAATTTCCCCAGTGATAAGAACACTAAGAGAATCTTTTGTCCTATTGAGGCAATTCTGGGTGGGCTCCTGGATGGCTCCTGGATGGGGGTTGGTCACCAGAAAGACCAAGCCCTGATTAGAAGCTTCGAATTTTTAGCCCTACCCCTTATCCTTCAGAGAAAGGAGAGGGGCTGGAAACTGAGTTAATAATTGATCACGCCTATGTGAGAGAGCCTCCATAAAAATCCCAATAGAAGGCGGTTCAGAGAGCTTCCAGGTTGGCAATGACAAGGACTGCTTGGAGAGTGGTGCACCTGGAGATGGCATGAAATCTTTGTGTATTATCTCCATACCTTTCCCTATGCACCACTTCCAACAGGCTCTCCTTGAATTATATCCTTTTATAATAAACTGGTGATCTAGTAAATGTTTCTCTGAGTTTTGTGAGCCACTCTAGCAAATTAATTAAACCCAAGGAGGAGGTTGTGGGAACCTCTGGTTTATAGCCAGTAAGTCAGAAGTACAGGTAACAACCTGGGCTTGTAACTGGCATCTGAAGTAAAGGTGAGGTTGGGTGGGTGTGCAGAATTATAGGATGGAGCCATCAACCTGTACAATCTGATGTATCTCTGGGTTGTCAGCATCAAATTGAGTTGAATTATCTGGTAACCAGCTGGCATTACAAGAATTGCTTCTTGGAGGTGTGGGGAACCCTGTTATATGTGAAAAAGTGAATCTGAGAACACCATTTATGGGTATACACCCAAAAGAACTGAACGCAGAGGTATAAAGACATATATGTACACCCATGTTCTTAAAAGCATTATTCAAAATAGCCGGAAGCTGGAATCAAGCCAGGTGTCCATAAGTGGATGAACTGACAAAAAAATGTGGTGTATACACAGAGTGGAATACTATTCACCCTTAAAAAGGAAGGAATTCTGACACATGTTATAACATGGATGAACCTTGAGGAATTTATCCTAAGTGAAATAAAGCCAGTCACAAAAGGAAAAATGCTGTATGATTCCACTCATATAAGGTAATTAAAGTAGTCAAATTTATAGGAATAGAAAGGAGAATGGTGGTTCCCATGGGCAAGAGGGAGGGATAACAGGGAGTTGTTGCTTAATGGGCACAAAGTTTCAGTGCAATGTGAAAATAGTTCTGTGGATGGTTGGAGGTTATGGCTACACAATTATTTGAAGGTATTGAATGTCGCTGAACTGTACACTTAAAAATGGTTACAATTTTATGTTCTGCATATTTTATGACCATTAAAAAATTAATTATTTTCAACAAATGAACAAACACTAGCTACATGCGATAGCATGGATGAATATCACAAACATAATGCTGTATAAAAGAAATTATATTCAAAAGGCTATATATTTTATAATTCCATTTATATAAAATCCAATAAAGAAACAAAACCGAGGTCTGGCTTCTACTAATAGTGGAGTAGCTTGTTGAACTAACACTCTCACAGATAACAATGATAAAATCTGCACAAAATATTATATATATTTATACAGACTCGTGTAGCTATATGTAAAACACATTTAATAAATGTGTATATGTGTATATGTTTAAATCAGTTCCAAAAGCAAGCTGAACTGAGAGGGAATCTTCCCTTAAATGATGGGAATTGCACCAGGAGATATTTGCAAGCTTGAATCTTTTGCCTCAAAGCATTCCAAAATCTGTTCATGGCCTAGACAGGGGAAAAACTACAGTCTTACTTGTAATGTTAGAGGATGTATTTTTGGGCTGGCAGAGTAGCTGGAAAGTTAGGGGAGAAATTCTGGAAGGGAGGGAGACACAAAGAGGAAAATCGCAAAATATATATGTAAGTCTCTCCCCCACACACACCAAATTGGCAGATCTTTGAACAACACACATACAGGGTAGGCCCCAGAAGGCCTAGTGTAAAAACAGCAGTTGGAAGATGAAAGAACTGACTGAGGATTTCAGCTATGGCCACTGTAAAGGAGATAGGATTGGAATTTCAGTCCAGCCAAGTTGATTCCCTGCTAGAAAAGTAACAACACACTTCAAAGAAATACAATAGAATCCGGAGCCTCTATACCTATCTTTCATGATTTCCAGTACACAATTTAAAAGAATCATGAGATTTGAAGAAACAGGAAAATGTAATCCATATGTGACCAAAAGCAGGCAGTAGAAACTCTCCCTAATGTGTTGCAATTAGCAGTCAAGAATACGAAAGCAGCTATTATAAAGATGATCATGGTGGTAAAGAAAAATATTCCCATAATGAATGAACAGATGTGGGAACTCAGCAGAGAAGTGGAAATTACACAAAAGCACCAAATAGGAAGATGAAATGAAATAAATACTTTTGAGTTTACCAGTAGATGAGAAACAGTAGAAAAAACATGAAGATACAGCAATAGAAATTATCCAGTCTGAAGAAAAGAATGTAAAAATTTTGAAGAAAAATGAAGAGAGCCTTATGACCTGTGAGATGATTGAGTCCCCAGCAGAGAGGAGAAAGACAGAAAAATTAAAGGAGGCAGAAAGGCAAATCAATAAGTAATAGCATAAAACTTCCAAAATTTCTTGGAAAATCTAAAATTTTAGATCCTAGAAAGTCAGCAAACCCACAAAGTAAAATATAAAATAAAAGCATACTTAGGTACATGATAGTCAAGCTACTAAAATCCAAAGATAAAAAGAAAATCTTGAAAGCAGTCAGGGAAATACATATATACAGGGGAAGACATTACATACAGGGAGAAATAAGGTGAATGATGGATAATATATTATCAAAAACAAAAGAGACAACTCAACACCAAAATGACATCTTTCAAGTGCAGAAAGAAAACCCAAAAGTCAACACAAGATTCTATATTTAGCAGAACTCACTTTCAAAAATGAAGCAGAAGCCACAATAAGATACTGCACGCCTATTAGGTGCCTGAAATAAAAAATAAAATTGCAAATACCACATGAGGAGGTGGGTGAGGAGTAGGAGCAATTAGAACTGGGAATGCAACATGATAGTTGCATTCAGAAAACAGTTGAGCAGGTTCTTATAAAGCTAAACATACACTTATTATATGACTCAGATATCCTACTCCTAGGTATTTACTGAAGAAAATTGAAAACTAATGTTTAAACAAAAATCTTTGTGGGAATCTTTATAGCCATTTTATTCATAATTGCCAAAAGCTGGAAATAAACTAAATGTTCTTCGTCAGGTGAATGGAGAAAGAAACTGTGATGCATCAGTACATTAGAATACTACTTGACAGTAAAAAGGATAAACTCTTTTTTTTGTGTGTGTGAGAAAGATAAGCCCTGAGCTAACATCCATTGCCAATCCTCCTCCTTTTTTCCGCCCAAAGCCCCAATAGATAGATGTATGTCATAATTGCACACCCTTCTAGTTGCTGTATGTGGGACACGGCCTCAGCATGGCCAGAGAAGCGATGTGTGAGTGCGTGCCCTGGATCCGAACCTGGGCCGCCAGTAGGGGAGCGCATGCACTCAACTGCAAGGCCACGGGCCCGGCCCCAGGATAAACTCTTGATTCACACAACAACATGGATGAACCTTGGATGCATTTCTCCAAGTAAAGGAAGTCAGATTCAAAAGGCTGTACAGTATATGATTCCATTTATATGACTTTCTAGAAAAGGCAGAATTACAAGGATGGAAAATGATCAGTGGTTGCCAAGGGATGGAGTAGGGGAAGGGGTTGAATACAAAGGGATAGCATGAGAGAACTTTGGGGGTGAAAAACACAGCTCTGTATGGTACTGTGGGTATGGATGCATGACCATAAAGTCAAAACCCATAGAACTGTACACCACAAAGAGTGAATTTTACTCTGCAAATTTTAAAAATCAATCAGGATGCTGGGGAACTCAGATGGAATGCAGTGAAAAATGAATCTCACTGTATTACAAACATGTGACCTAACCATACAGAAGGGGTGGGGATGAAAGGTCCTGACCTAAGTTACTTTGGAAGACAGTGATTTGACGGGATACTGTAGAACTAAAGTACTGGACACAAACACTGTACTCTAGGTGGTAAATTTGTTTTTCATAAGGGTATGGATTAGCAATTCTGAAGCTAGTTGACACAGTAAATATATTGTAGCTAACTGGAGTTAAGTTTCTCACTGTTGGTGAAAGAAGTTACAAATAAACAAAAGGAGAATGCTAGAATAAACTCTGTGGTGCTGGATTGGAGTTTGAAGTATCAGTATGAATCCATGTCTCTTTTAATATATCTATCCAAATAGATAGATAGACTGATATATAGATGGATAGATCGATAGACAGATGTGTCTACCTGAGTTTATATTCATGCATACATTTCCAAGCTCTGCTGAGAGGGTCCAGAAGCAATGATACTCTGGTATTAATGAGCACACCTAGCTCCCAGATCTTGTTTTCTAAATATCATTCTCCAATAAAATAAAGCAGATTTTCTTGGAGAAATGGCTAATTCTAGGGCTGGAGATGGAAAATACAAGATGAGCCTGGATCATCTTGTAGTGCCAGAAAGTAGGAAAGTGCTTTCAAAAAAAAACACACAGAAAATGATGGGACGTGTCAAAAGGAATCAATCTGAAAGACTTTCCAATGACTCAAGCTGGAAAACTCTGAGCAACAAAATAAATAATGGTAGCATTGGATAATTACTCAGAGAATAAAAGAAATATCCACGAGGCTATACTGATATAAAAAAGATTAAACAAGAAAGGAAGGGAAGGAAGAAAGAAAAAAGGGGAAAAAAAATGAATGAGAGAATGAGAAAAAGAAAGGAAGAAGGAAGGGGGGGAGAAATCTTGCTCACAGAATTCCAAATAATAAAAGCGCTAGATAGCATGAAATAGAAAATCGCCACTTTAACACTACAGTAATAATTATTGTTGGAAAGAATGACTGATGAACGCAAAAACTGTGGATGAAACTTAAAGAAGAAACAGTACATTTGCAGAGTCTCAAAGCATTTCCTTTCCAAACACTTAACTTGTTTCTCTTATTTCTTTTTTTTATGATTTTATTTATTTATTTATTTTCCCCCCAAAGCCCCAGTAGATAGTTGTATGTCATAGCTGCATATCCTTCTAGCTGCTGTATGTGGGACACGGCCTCAGCATGGCTGGAGAAGTGGTGCATCGGTGTGTGCCAGGGATCCGAACCCAGGCCGCGAGCAGCGGAGCGCATGCACTTAACCTCTAAGCCACGGGGCCGGCCCCTCTTATTTCTTTAAAATATCTATGACTACCTAAAGCAAAAACTATAACACTGTGTTGTGGGATTTATAACACGAGTAGATGTAAAATTTATGACAGCAATAGCACAAAGGACAGAGGTAAATGGAACTGTTCTGTAGCAAGGCTTCCATATTTTACATTGATTAAACTGGTGAACTATTAAGTCTAGGTAGGATGTGATATCTTAAAGATGCATATTGTAATCTGGACCACCCAGTAAGAATGCAAAGGTGTGTCATTTAAATGCTAATAAAGGAATTAAACAGCATGCCAAAAAACGTTTTTTGTTTTTTTTTTAAAGATTTTATTTATTTATATTTTCCCCCTAAAGCCCCAGTAGATAGTTGTATGTCACAGCTGCACATCCTTTATTTGCTGTATGTGGGACGCGGCCTCAGCATAGCCGGAGAAGCAGCGCATCGGTGCGCGCCCGGGAGCCGAACCCGGGCTGCCAGTAGCGGAGCGCGAGCACTCAACCGCTAAGGAACAGGAAGGAGTTTTCTGGGGGTGATGGAAATATCCTATTCTTAAAGGGATGAAAGTTATATGGGCATGTTTATTTGCCAAAACTGTACGGTTGAGATTTGTGCCTTTCAGTGTGCATACATCTTACTCACCACACATGCACAAAGGCTTAAAAGAATAATAAAGTGAGGTGGGAATGGGATGGAGTGTGGATGAAACAAAAATGGCAGATGATTAGTAGTTGTTGAAACTGGGTGACGGGCCTACTGTGCTATTTTGTTTATTTTGTATATTGTTTAAATTGTTCTGTAATAAAACACTT